>NC_141990.1:238923801-239246301 GCF_049901715.1 Pseudonaja textilis
CCCATTTCACGTTTCACTTTTTTATTGGGTTGGGCGAGCAATTTAAGTCTCTAAACCTAGCTTGTTAACCTAAATATATGAGTGTTATTTATTTTTAGATCAAGACTGAATGTAGCTTGAAAAGACTTACAGAGAAATTATCTTCAAGTTGGCTTTTTAAAGCTTACCATCTGCAGATTGTTATATGATAGACATGAAAAGTCCTTTCCTTCCCATTGCATCTGAATGACAAGAAAACTGTTTAAATTCATTCAGAGTTAGCAGCCTTAGTCTCAGTTGGGAGACAATTAATTCATATAAAGTTTGTTTATGGAGTTTGTATATATGGGTATATCTCACCTTTCACCAAAAGGCTGCAGGGGATGTAAACATCGCAGTGCCCCTTCTCCTGAGCTACACTAATATTGTAACCTATAGTTACAACAAAAAAACATCTTTTATTATCACATACACTCCATCCAACTTACCTCGCAGGATGGTGGTTGAGAAGAAACACAGGAAGTTGAATTGCTATATATACTAGTTTGAAGTCCAGGATGAAACCATTGGAATATGAACCGAACAAATAAATAAATGGTGGGTGCGTTGTGTAAAATATGGATTAGAAGGACCATTTTCTGTTGGGTATATATTGTAGAAACGTGATCAGAAATGAAGACACAAAAACATTTATTGTTACTGTGGAAGACTCCAAACACTAGTTGTGGGTTAGGTTTTCAGCAATCTATCACAACTAATACTTCCAAAACAGTGTGTCAAATGTATCTCCCAGAGGAAATTCAGTGTGACAACTCCAATATATGAGCTGACCTTCATTGCCTAAAGGACTGTATCTTTGTTTCTGTTTCTCCTCTTTGATGTTCTGTTTTGGCCTATCCAGGAACTCTTTTTATTCTGCTTATCATATCTGATTATGTTGAATATTTTTGCAGTCATGAACAGATGTGGCCATTTGATGGTTTATCGCAGTGTCTACCCCAGCATCTTATCATGATTACCCTTTAAGATCCCCGAAAGAGGACATTGTTTAACTTTTGTATTTCCTTACTTTTTCCCAATTAAAATGTCTTAATCTTACATTTGTTTCTACTTCCCATAACAAAAGTGTATGCGGTTTAATTTATGCTTATAAATAGATTATGAAATTAAAAAATATCACACATCTTATCATGTGTGAGATCATCACCTCCTAGTGGAGACTATCTGCTTTGCCCTCATTAGTCCTCTTGCTGTCTTTCGTTAGAGCACTTCTCCAATATTAATAGTTATAAGGCATCCTTAGAGTAGATACATGAGAAACCAGGACTGTGATCTTCCTATTTGGATTTTCTATTGGTAAACTCCTCTATATAATAAAGTAATTTGGCTGTTTTGGGTGAGCTGTGGCTGACCACAATAAGGTAGATTTTAATATAGCTTCTAACAATCATCTTTATGGAAAATGAACTTTAGTAATAATAAGTCTTTATTAATTAGCCCTTGGGCCGTATCAAAGTACAAAGTTCAAGCAACAATGTATGAACCTTAGTAGTTTTTTTATAGTTTATCTTTCATTGTAGGCACTGGCCTTCCAGATTAGCTTTTTAGGAATTTAAAAGAATGAATGGGAGAACATAAATCTTTATTTGGTTTTTGCTGACAATCTAAGCCATGATCACTTGAAATCCACAATCTCTTGAATTTTGCTGATTCCTCCTCCTCCTCCTCCTCCTCCTCCTCCTCACCTCCTCCTCCTCCCAGCAACTTCTTTCTTTTAGAATGTTGTTTAAATATTTATATAAAAGAGAGGGGAGGGTATATCTGATTAAATGTTCTGCTTCCAGTTTTTCTCTTTTGCCAAGCAGCTTTTGTGTTAATATTGAACTCACAGCACATTCTTCTCTGTGCAGATTTTCCAATTCCATATTTAAATCCACAAGATTGCTTCTGTTTCACCTTAAGGGCTTTAAATGGTCCTTCTGTTTGTATTTCATTTTTATGTTGGATTGGAACTGATGGTTAACTGTTGCACCAAACAGAATGCTAATTATTCAAGGATGCAACAGTGAAATTGAAAGAAGCTGCACAACAGTTCATATCTTGATTTAGTTGCTTCCATTTAGCATTTGAAAGTGTAGAAGAGCTTAGGTATTAGTATAAACTACTGAATCTCAAATTTACAAAGTTCTTTTGATTCAATGAGAAAATCAAGTTTTTGCATTGATCTCTTAACATCATATGTAAAGAAATTCATATTTTGTTAATTTTATAGCTTGTCTTTTCTCTGGGAGTTGAATACACCTTACATAGAGACTTCATTGTATATCTTTCTTAATGTTTGATTGTCTAATTTTCTTTAGTTCTTTCAGCTTTTCAGAACCTTCTTGAGTTTAATACTTGTTGCAAATGTAGAAATTTTCCTTAGGATAATGCAATAGGCATAGCTTTAAAGCAAGTGTCATAATTTGTTCATAACAAATATATATATTGAGTGTTTGGGTGATATTTCAAAGCAATGATAAGGCTAGAAGAAAACCTAAATCTGACTTAAATAAAATTGAATTCAAAAAATTAAATTCTAAATATTTAGAATTTTATTTAGATTTACAATTTGGTATAAATTTTAAAGTTGGTCCTCCAAGAATTGGATTTAAAGTTTTGGTTTTTTAAAATAAAGTTTTATTTGGATTTTCACACATACAAAATACAAGTAAAACATCTTTTTTGAAAATAGCATGGTCCCGGGTTGAACTTCTTTATACAGACACAAAACTCAATTTCATGCTCCTTTTTGTGTTCTATTCCATATCTTATACTATTCTACATTTTCTATATAGTTATTCCCCTCTTTTAATTTTCTCAATTTTATTTTGATTATCTCATCTCAATTCAAATCATTATATTTATACTATTCTCTGTTCTGTTTCAATTTCATATTATCTTTTCTCATTAAACAAATTTTCTCCTGTAGTGTCTAATTGGAGTATGACACCTTTATATCTTTTAATTACATCCATTCAACTCTTATTTAAACTTCAATATATACCTTAAGTTTATGACCTTCAATATAATACATAATACATAACTTCCAATCGAATTCTGCTTGGTACATTCTTATAATACACACTATATTCTTTTTTAAAAAAAGAAAGATTGTAAATATATGTAATTATAAACCCTCATTCCATTCCAATTCAGTTCTATCATTAATAATCATTAAAATCTTAACATCTTTAACACTTCTTTTCAATTAAATATCATACTTCCTTAAAAACACATATAATCTCCATAATTAATTTTTCCCTTATTTCTCTTCACATATGTTTTGTAAATCATTAAATATTCATTTTGTTACATTTATTTATTGACAAGCATTCCACTGAATTACGATAGCTATTTTATCAAACATTTTAATCATACATTGTTTCATATTTTCTAAAATTATTTCTGTTTCTAATATAACAATACTATCTTATGTACCTTTGCAGAATCCCCTTTTCCATTAAATTTTCACCCATTATCTCTAAATAGGCCCTGTTTCTCTATATTTTGTTTCTGTCCTTTATAACTTCTTTTCCTTTCTTTCTTCCCTCTCATCTTCTCCCTCCCCTTTTTACCCCCTTGTGTCTCTACTTCTAATTCTCTCTTCTGCATTTCCCTCTTCTGTTGCTTTCTGATTTTATACTTATTTTTCACTGTATTTTTTTTGAGTTGTTTTTCCCCATCTTAAACTTTCCGTTCTCTTTCCCCCCTTTCCTTTTTTCCCCCCCACCTAAGATTACTTGTTCATTAAAGATGGCTTCTTCTTTGTCGCAATCATTTTGTTCTGCAGGCATTTCTTGTTGTTTCTCATAATTCCAAATCTCCATTTCCAAGAACTGAAATACGAAGCCAAAAGAACCTCTCCCTTCTTGTGCATCTTCTTTGTACTTTGTAAGTTCCATTTTCAGTTCTTCTAAGAGTGGAGCCATTTTAAACAGTTTTAAACAACCACCCGATTGATTTTAGTCATTCAAAACAATAACCAAAAATCCAGAAATCATCAAGTAATCCAAATAGTCCCGAGTTATTTCTTCTTATTTCTTTTTCCTCTTTCTCTTCCTGGGGTTTTTGTTGTGATATTTCAGTTAAAATGTATCTTTTGGAAGTCTTGTTGAGATTTTGCTGTAAGTTCTTTTTAATTCCAGGCAGTCTCCTCCCTTCCAGATCCTGCCCTTTTATTCTTTTTCTCTCCTTTCCTGTTTTCAAAAGCTTTTGATTATCCAGAAATCTTTATTATCCCTTTGACTTTTTATTTTCAGCATTAATGCCTATTAATGTCAAAGTGAATTTTTTTCCAATTTCTTGCTTAAGTCTCTTAGCTGTCAGTATAGGAAAAGGAGGGGAAAAAACCCAACTCTTTTCCCTTTTCTCTCTCCTTCGCAGCTTAAAAATCTTCTTAGGGAACAATGTTGTTGGTTTTTTTAAAAATAGTTTAAATTCCAGGGTACTTTATTTGTTGCTTTTGCTGTTTGACCCAGTCAACCAAAACTTTCTCTTCTTATCTTCCTCCTGCACAATCTTTTCCGGTTGAGTTCTTCTTTGTGGTGGCTATTTCTGACCACCACTACAACCGCCTTCAGGAAAGGGAGTAATGGCCAGCTGGGGAGGAGAGATGCGGCTCTCCTCAACCCTGCAGGCAGTCTCCCCCTTCTTTACCACCTGTATGAGGTGGCTTAGCCCCGAAACCAGCCAGCTCAGGGCACTCCAGCGGCGACCACGGATCGAAGCCTCGCAGAAATGAGGTTTCAGTCTGTCGCCGAAGAAGCTCAAAACGGAAGCCGGGATTTAAAGTTTTTGAGGGAGATACATCATAAGATTGTTGATATGAGAAAAAAGAGAAGACATTATAGGAGCACTGAGCAAATGATGAAGTGGAGGATGTAGGAATTTTGAAATATAGCTGGGCAGATAGTCTTTTGCTCCTAGAGTCCTATTGATGTGGTTTTATAGAGGTGTATAAGCCATTGTCTGAAGGTCAAGTTCTTCTAAAAAGGATTATGAATCTGAACCTTCTTTCCAGATATGAAACATTTGAACAATTCTACAGAAATCAGGGATTCTCAATGCAACCATATGCTTACATTTCTAAATCATTTTAGTTCGGTTTCACTTCATATCTCTAAGGCTGTAAATAGTTAAATATGCTCAAACTGTCAATTAAATCACTCAGAATTGTTAACTGCAGTCCTAAGCTTGTTATATTTTATTTCCTAGATCAGTGACTGGAATGGATACCTTTGCATTGTTAGGTGCAAATTCAAAATTTGCAATTGTGCCCTCTGATACAAAGATGTAACTGAATTTCTCCCGAGCTTCAAAAATGTATTCCTTATATTAATCTCTTTTCCTTAAACTGTAGATGGGTTGGAACTCATGAATTCTAGAAAAGTCCTTTAAACATATGAACCAGAGAAAGTTCAAATTCCCCTGAACTCTGATGATCTGAAACTACTCTGTGATAAGTTCCTATTGATTTCAATGGAAATTAAGCATGCTGCTTCACTTTTACTTGTTACATCTGTCAAAATAATACAACTTGAGTTTAAATCAGGAGGGGGAAGGGTAACCCAGGCAGCATGGCCAAGTTTGAATGTCTATGAAATGTTTTCCTCCTAGAATTTGCTGAAGACAAAACACTGCATTGTCTACAAGGAATAACTCAAGCAGAGAAAATTGACGTCTCTAATGAAGGCAGAACTTTTACAGCACACCTCACAAAGGCCTGTGAGTCCTACTTAAAGCAATAGCTGCTAAGATCCTATTTATATGGGAAAGCCCATTCTGTAATATGTAGCTGCAGTCCTTGACTCCAACATTACATGAAATTTATAGAAATGAAACCATAAGCATTAACCTTTTCCTTAAACATTTAATGGCTTCACCAAGAACATATGTGTGTGTGTGAGAGAGAAAAGATAGCTGGACAAGACATTCTTAGTGGGGTATTACTGCCAGAAGAGCCCTTGTCAATTTCTTTCATGTCACCACAGGGTGGTGGTCCCCAGGCAGAGGTGATATTCAGCAGGTTCTGACCAGTTCTGGATAACCGGTAGCAGAAATTTTGAGTAGTTTGGTGAACCAGCAAATACCACCTCTGACTGGAGATTTTACTGTATCCTTCCCCTGCCTCGCCCACCAAGCCATGTCCACAGAACCGGTAGTAAAAAAAATTGAATCCCATCTCTGTCCCCAGGGGTGGGATTCAACCGGTGTAATAACCGGTTTGGTGAGTGCACGCCAGATGCGTGCGCACAGCATTTGAAAATAATCTTTTCCTGCAAGCCTCTCATCTTCTCCTGCCATGCAAAATCATGTTCTCCTGCAGCGCAAAGCAGCAGGTTCTTCAAAGACCAAATTTATTAGACATATATTGGCACAGACTGGTGAAACCCAACTCTAAAAGTTCCTACAGTTTTCACCTAATTAAAAGTAAGTAAAGTAAAGTCCCCCCACTTTTCCCAAACAATCAATCACATGGTCCAATGAAAGTGCTGCCTGGTTGCTTGGAAACTTCACTTTTCAGCCACCTGTGTTTCTCAGGGGAAACTATTTTGTTTTGGCTACAAAACCCCAGCTATCTCTATTCCCCCGCCCCATCCTTCAGCATCATTGGGGCAATACTGAAGCCTCAAAGATGGCCTCAGTCAGGCCAGCTTCAGCATTGATACCAACCACAGCATTGTTTGTGGAGCTTGAAATAGGACACATAGCATCCTTACTACTAACTGGCCCAAGCCACAGGCTAAGAGAAAACCTGAATCTTGACCTCTGTCTTAATCATTGCACTTCTGGTTCTATGAGAAAGAAAGAGGACACAAATAAAAGATGCTACCACCAATAATAGTTATCGCCTGTTACCAAGTCCCGAAGAAGAGAAGAAACAAATGATCTGATGAAATCACAATATATGAACCGTTTGTCTGAAGGTCCATTGAATAAGGATCCAACTGCTGCAATGTGACAAATGCACAAAGTTCAATCACTGACATTGCTAATTAGCTACTTATTCAGCTAGCAAATCTTTGCAAATTGCACTGCAGAAGCATTAAGAGCTGCCAGACTGTCTATTCCTTTTTTTTCTTAGCTACCGAAATAGATCACTATGTTACATATGAAGTAATACAATCCTTTTTTTTTTCCCAAAGAGAAAATAAGAATGGACTGTAGCTGTCTGTTCATACAGTACAAAAACACACTGGGACAAGCCATTTTACCAGATCTATTATTTGGGGTGCTTTCAATGTCACACATGCAACATCCTTTCTTTAGCTTGGTTTCTTACAAGGCTTCAGAATATGCTCTGGAGAGTCTCCAGCAGAACAGAGAACCCAATTCAGTTGCAGAGATCATTCTGTGAGTGAACATCACTGGATTCATTTTTTTAAAAAAATTTAAAGCCGGTATACAGAGATGAGGGAATACCCTGACATTCTCTGGACCAGTGCTTCTCAATTTTGGCAACTTTAAGATGCGTGGACTTCAACTCCCAGAATTCCCCAGCCAGCATGCTGGCTGACTTGAAGCCCATACATCTTAAAGTTGCCAAAATTGAGAAGCACTCCTCTGGATCATTCAGTGGAAGAAATTCCTTTATTTCCATTCCAACAGCCTTTCTCTTTTGAATTTGTCTCTTTGCGGTAGTAAACCTCCCCTTCAGGGTCTCAGTTTAACAAAATCTTGATCATCCAAATATATCTCACTTTTCCTTCAACACATGTTTCTAATTCATTTTGTTATATATTGTCAAGAAACAACCCAGTCTCCCTCTCCTGGCTGTTTTCTGGAAATCTGAGCAGCAACTATAGACAGGAGTCCTCTCTTTCTTTGACATTTTTTGTTTTGTTTTAAAGAACAGTCAAGGCAAACAGATTTAAGTAAACAAGTAATCCTACAGAGCCCACAAAAGGTCCCAGTGCCTAGGCTGTTTTATGTCTCTCAAGAGAGTTAGGCATGTTACCAGCATACAGTAAATCTATTCCATATTCAGCCTACTACCAATTGTACTAAGCATAATACCAATGTCAGCCATTTGGTACTGGAATGTCTTAATCACGCTATACTCATCTTCATATGCTTTTCCAGTGGGACATCAAAATAAAAATCAGAAACTTTCTCCTGCCCCTACCCGCCCCCCCAAAAAAGAGAGAGAGAGAGGTTGCTTGCTTACAATATCTGCCTTAATTAGGGTTGACAGAATGGCAGCTCAGAGCCTCGCAAGGCTTTTAATGCAGCTGCAGA
This sequence comes from Pseudonaja textilis, assembly GCF_049901715.1. Lineage (NCBI taxonomy): Eukaryota > Metazoa > Chordata > Lepidosauria > Squamata > Elapidae > Pseudonaja > Pseudonaja textilis. The sequence goes on from NC_141990.1 coordinate 238,932,061, forward strand.
TAGAAGTGGTAGAATGGGAGACGTAGCTCATGGCTCACTATGAAAGAAAGGGGTGGTAATGCAAGATAGGACTAAATGCCAAGCAGCAACTGAGGTTTCATCTTCAAGACAGGTGAAGGACTGAAGTCTCATCTTTTGATACTTTCTCATCTCCTAACACCAAACAAAACAACATTGTATTTTGTGATACAAAAGCACAGATTATGGCAAACTCTTAAGGATATCTGAGAGGTGTGATGAGTTTTGGCTGACTATGAAATATGGGCTAGAGGAAAACTTCAAACACCCCAAATATATCATTACCAAGGCCTGCAGAGCAGGCAAGACCAAGGAAGCAAAAACAATTTGGATTTCCATTGGACTATTTAATGAGATAAATACAGATTCTTGAAAAGCTTCAGTTGTAAGTAACTTTGAAGTGACTTTCCCCCACCTCTCTTAGCACCTGGACTGAATTGTCTTTTCTGAGAGAAACATTTAATCGACTCACCTCCAGCTTTCTCATAATCTTGCACAATAACCATCATAACAGTTCTTCAATGCCTAAGGCTGATGTTATGACTGCATAACTAATTGCATATTTTGTGGAGGTTTGGAGCCTGAAGAAGTTACCTGTTTTCAGTTAGTTCTTCTTGCAGGAAGCTTGGAATCTCTAGAACAGCCTCCTGTTCAGCTGATGGATGGGAAATAGCTAGTAGAGAGGAAGGAGCTTGACACCTAAACACCTATTTTCCTTGTTGCTCATAGAGAAGCAAGAGAAGAATATACAAGGTGGATCCCTTGTATTTAGTTTAGTTTAGTTTACTTTATTGTCATTGCACCTCGTACAACGAAATCAAACACCATCTTCAGTGCACATCATGACCATGACCATGAAAATAAACACAAACACACAGCCTTCACCCTTCACACATTGAACAAGAAACCCCGACACCACACCAACACTGCACTATACAGCAGAATTCAAAAGAGTGACCTGCCCTGGGATAGAAGCTGTTTTTATTATTCTGTACCGTCTGCCAGATGGTAATAGTTAAAAAAATGGGGTTCCCAGGATGAGATGGATCTTTGAGAATGTTTTGAACTTTCTTAAGGCAGCGGGAGCTATAAAACTTTTCCAAAGAGGGAAGAGGGCAACCAATGATCTTCTGGGCAATGACATTAACCCTCTGGAGTGCTTTCCTATCTGCCACTGTGCAAATGGAAAACCATACAGAGGTCCAGTATGTTAAAATGCTCTCTATGGTGCAGCAGTAGAAGGGCACCAGCAGTTTTTCATTCAGTCGTTGTTTTCTGAGAAGTCTCAGGTAGTATAATCTCTGCTGGGCCCTTTTGACCAGGGCTGCAATGTGGGTACCCCAGGTCAGGTCCTCTTTTAGGGTAACAGCCAGAAATTTAAAACTGGCCATTTGCTCCACTCAGTCTCCACTGATAAGCAAGGGCTGGAGGTCTGATCTGTTCCTTCTATAGTTCACTATAAGCTCCTTGGTCTTGTAGTTTTGGAAATGATGTTCTTTGAAGAGCATAAAAAGGCCCAGGGAAAATGAGCAGTAAAAAGTGAGAAACAATGGAGTGTGCATACTTTTTGAATTTGTCTCCAACTCCTGATGGTACGTAACCCTAATCATTTTCCCAGTGGTGGGTTTCAAAAAAATTTCTTACCGGTTTGATGTGAGTGCACACCAAACATGTGCTTTGCATGTGCACAGCATTTGCAACTCACCTTCTACTACAAGCCCTGTGTGTAAAACAGCTAACATTCAGCAATTGGCTGTGCCGTGCAAAGAAGCTGAGGTTGAAAAGCAGGAAATAAAGGTCAGTATAGAGCCGGGGTGGGTGGTAGGGCCTAGCAGCTGCTTGTCGGAGCAAACCGGTTTGCTCATAGATGATCCTTAGAGCTACTGGTTCAGCCGAACTGGGCTGAACCGGTAGAATACCACCACTGGAGGGAACGTGATAAATAGAAGGAGGTATACTGGGAATCATCTCATTTGTGATATGGATGCTGAAGGCCAACCCAAATATACCAAAATAAGTAGCAGGAGACCACTTTCTCTCTCTCATCCAGTTGTTACCTGCAAATCAATTTTGTGCTATTTTTTTTACATTTTCTAGAATGTAGATATTTGTGTAAGATATTTGATGAAAAAAATCTGAAATGATTTGATTTATCTTGAAAACACTTTTGTTTTATTCACTCTGTTTTATTACTACCCTGCTGACATATATTATTTTATTAACTAGTAGCCAGCTTGATGAAATAAATGCACCCACACTCCTGCCTTTTTTCATATACATAAAAATGAATTACTCTTCTGCTAATGCTAAGCACATATATTTAATATCTTCAGTAGGTCAAAATCATGCATTTAGCACTTTGTCAGTTTAGCTCCTTGATAATATACATCATTATAGTCAACTGCCAGTCATTTTACCTGCTAATGATCTGATATAAAAGAAGAGATCAAAATTAATGACAGCATAAGAAAGCTCTAGGTTAATTTCTCTGAGTTACAATACTTGATATTTTCCCACATGCAGCATGTTATTAAAAGTTTATTTTTTACTAAAAGCAATTTAATATAAATGAGAGAAAAGGACATTCAGGTCAACATTATTTAAAGTTCATTGGTATGCGTTGATTTTTCTGACTAAGACTGTTAATTGAACAGAAAATGCTGAACAAAAAACATATTTTGAAGCCCATAAGATGTTTCCCTGAAATACAGTATGTCATTTCTTACAATGTCTGAAAGTTTCTTCCAGGCAGAAACTATAGAAGCTGAACATCTGTCTTGTCATGTAGGCAGATATTAGGATTAAATTAACTAGAAATGAATAGAATGATACATGACAGGGTGCAGATGTCCCAGCCACAGTGTGATAATTTCATTGCAAAACTATGTAATGAATTCCATACATTACAGAAATACAAATGTACCACTTTAGGTAATTGTGATGAAAAGGTATAATACGCAGTGCATAAACAGACGGCAAACCCAAGGGCATTTTTTTTCAATGTTCACTATGCCTCTTCAGTTATTTCAAAATGATTTTATTTGATTTAATGTAAGCCTATTATCAAATCCTGGCTCGTTATTCCCCCCCGCTTCCTTCTGCATTTCAGAATCTGGATTTCATCGTGACATTTGAAAACTTATTGCATACCTACTTTTCCAATAGATTCTTTTGCTTCCTTTCCTCTGCCTATATTTGCCTTAATGTCCTACACTGAAATTCTCTGGATCTGGAAATACTTTAAAAGCTCTCAGGCTTTGTACAGCTTCTAACTGAAGTCTGTACATAGCTGAGCTTAACAGGAATTGTTTCAATTTTTATCACAGGTTATTATTATACGGGAACTTGCCTCTTTGTATGATTTTTAGGCAGTCAATACTGCCTTTTGTCAGCTCTTTCAGGGTTTTAGCTGAATGATAATTTTGATAGTTTTAATGTTTACATTTTTCTTGGCTCAATTATACCCATCACTCCCTAAGGGATCAAAATATTGTAATTGTTGTATAGATAAACTTTATTTTTGGTCCATCTGCCCCAATACAATCTGCTATAATTAGCAATGACTCCTCAGAGGCCTAAAGCTGAAACTTCTCCATCATATTTTTTTAAGGGAACATGTCAAGAACAACAACAACAACAACAACAACAGCAACAACTTCAATTTAGGTATTACCTACTGTAACTTCCCAGGAGTATCCAGGAATACAGTTTACCACTTTACGAACCTTAACCTTTCAATATTGGAGATCCATTCAAGAAGCATTTGCAAGTACGTATGGAAATTAACTCTTTAGAGACACCTCAAACATGATTTGGGGAAGAGTTGCTTAAACAGGGCCAGTGCATTTCAGATATCTGGCCAAAAGTTAGATAGCTACCATCAATAAACAGTTGCTATAAGATAGTTTTACCATGGAATTGGATGATTACCATTATCATTTTATACCAGAACACATCACATCCCTAACTCAGAGAACCATGCAGTAAATTTTGAACCAGGGTTCTATAATGCAGAATTCCCCAATCTGTTCGGCTTTGCGGACTGGCAGGTTGGGGGGTGGGGGGAGAGGGGATAGTTCCATATGAGCAGCAGGCAAGTGCACATGCAGTTCCATTTGTGCAAGCAGCAGGCACACAGATCCACTGCACCTCACAAATGGAGCGCAGGTACACCTGTGTACGTGCACACTTGCCAATTCCACGGCCTGGTTTCAAGGCCTAGAAGTGGGCTGCGGCCCAGGGGTTGGGAATTCTTGCTATAATGTAATATAGCAGCTGCAGGGCTGCAATATAAAAGAGCAATTGTATAATCTTGACTCAAAAGTAAGACCCATAGAGCTCAAAGCTTCCAAAAAGAGAGTACAGGATTGGAACGCAGTATGCAGTTCAAGGACAAACACATCAAAATTCCAAGTCCTGGCAGTTTTGTAATTTATGTTAGTTAATTATTTCAAGCATCTTTAGAAAAAAAGCACCAACATGTCATTTAATTCAGATATGCTTTAAAAGTCAGGGAAAAAAAAAACATTTCATTTTCTTCACCGAAAAAAAAATGATTTGAGTGATCAAGGCTCATTCCATCTCCATGTCCCGCTTAATTCACTTAAGTGACTTGTTTTCTGACTGGATCATTTTTGAATATGTTAATTGGGCATGGGTGGAAATAAAATTTTACCTTATGAAGTTGTAAGTTATATGAAATGTCTTGGATTTCAGTGACAGTGTTTCACTGTTTGCCTCTACTATCCTAAGAAAAGGAATGCACAAACTCAGAAATAATTCTGGATAATTGCACACCATTATTTTCAATGAAATTGAGCCAGAGCACTTTACCTAACCAGCATAGCATGGAAACAGAAAAAAAAATACACCAATGCGCTCAAAATAATCAATTGAAGTAAAGGAAAGTAAAAATGCAGCATTGCTGTTCCCAATAGGCACATCTCTACTACTTATTGCTTTATACAGTATATTCTTGATGGTATATAACATTTCCAAGAATCAGTGCTGATGGAAATAGTATTCCTTAGTATCAGGCAAGTGCTTTTCTTTTCTGTTTCTGTCTCTGTGTTTATACACCTCTAGTTCTCTCATCTCTAGTTCGAGTTCTAGTGATCTAGCTCTGTATCAGAAACAGAATTGATTGTGGTATAAATGGACCTATTTCACTTATTGGTTAGACTCAAAGCTCACTGTTTAGAACCAGATACAAGATAGCTGGCTTGGGAGAAATCAGTTATATTCTGGGCTACTTTGAATCCATCACTCCTTCTCAGCCTGACTGTTTTACAGCAAAAATTGCTAAGCATGTGAAAATCAGAAAAATAATTATTTTGTGCTTTAACCTCCTGTAGGTAATACAGGAAAGAAATCTTAGCAATCAATCAATAAGCAGACATCCAACCTTTGAATTGGATTTCTATATCTTTACCAAATTTGCCTAGATCCAATTTCTAATAAAATGGGGGAACAGGATTATTTTCATGATTGTAACTAACAGTTGGATGTCAGAAAATCTTTTCTTATGTTGCATATCATTAAGTAGATCCCAAACCACCAATTATAGTTACCGCAAACTATTGGTCTATTATGTGTGTGTCTATGTTAGCTGCAACCTACTACAGTAGTAGCAATTTTGATTACAAATACATAACAATAGCACTTAGGCTTATGTACCAATTCACAGTGCTTGACAGCCCTCTCTAATAGTCAGCATAGAAAAATAGAAGGCTGAGTCAATCTTGAACCAGTTAGGATTGAGCAGTGAGTTAGCCTGCAATACTGAATTCTAACCATTGCACCGCCACAGCTCTATTGTGCTTATATAGTCATATTATTGTGCTTATATACCCACACAAATATTTTTTTTCTTCATAGGAATTTAGCAACCTGAAATATAAAATGATTGATTTTAAAAAGAGTTCAGAAAACAAAAAAAGGGGGTAAGGTCAGGGGAAAAAAGAGAATCAAAGATACTTCTCTCAGACTAAATTTTGCTGAATAGTGAATGTCTTCATTACAAGTTCAGTGTAGCCTGGACTTACGAAGTTGGCATTATTCATACAAGTATTCATATGAATCTTTATGCATTTTTGCCTATATATACATTTTTTTATATATATATTATTCCTTATATGTGCACCTTCTGCAAATAGATTTCCATAGAAAAATGCATTTTTGTATGCATCTTTCTTAATATAGATCTTTGGAGGTATATTTTCTCTGTGTATACATTTCTGTGCAGCTTGAGTCATGTACCATAACACAATATACAGAAAAGTGAAGATTTCAGCATAAATGTGCATTACACTAATATATTATAGGCATGGTAATTGGAAAACTCTGATGTGTCGAATTTCTCATGTATCCACGCAACTCACATCTTTAAAACTAGCAAATATTGTTGTAAGAAAGTAGACTTTTATAGATTTCATTAGATCGCAAAATAAAAGCTGAGGTTATAGCTTTAAAAATTTAAGTTCTGAACTGGCTTCCTCATGCTTTGAAAAGACATTTAATTAATCTATGGGGTATTTTTTGTGATACTGAAGCATATTTTAGATATTAACAATGCAAAAGAAAATTCTCCTTAGTTAGCCAATGACTGACTGTCAATTTTTAAATTCTGTTCAATCCCCTCCTGCTCCATATGTCCAGCAAATTTGATCTTCCTCTAGGTATTTACCTTCAGTTTTTTGATTGTGTGTTCAGAGAGGTTAAAAGGTTTACTCAAAGGCACACTGTACTTCCATAGCTCCTATAAAATACTATTTAGGGAAAGGATTAAGAAATGCCTCTAATTGTACATGAGAAATATGTCTTCTTACTTTTATTTATTTTTTATTTTATTTGGTTTGTCAATTGCTTACAAGGCAATAGGTATAAGTAAAAACATAGTTGTGAATACATGGATACATATAAGAAAAATAAAAGAAACAATAGGACAGGGACGGTAGGCATGTTGATGAGCTTATGCACGCCCCCTGTAGACCTCTTAGGAAAGGGGTGAGGTCAATAGTAGAAAGTCTAAGGTTAAAGTTTTGGGGGGTTGGGGAAGAAACCACAGAGTCAGGTAGAGTATTCCAGACATTGACCACTCTGTTGCTAAAGTTGTATTTCCTGCAATCAAGTTTGGTGCAATTAACCTTGAGTTTGTATCTATTGTTTGCTCTTGTATTGTTATGGTTGAAGTTGAAATATTTATTGACAGGTAGGCTATTGCAATGTATGATTTTATATACGATACTTAGATTGGACCAAAGGCGGTGTAGTTCTAGCTTTTCTAGGTCTAGAATTTCAAGTCTGGTGGCATAAGGTATTCTGCAACGAGTAGAGGAGTATAGAATTCTTCTTGTGAAATATTTCTGGACTTTCTCAACTGTGTTAATATCAGATACATAATGTGGGTTCCAGACTGATGAGTTAGAGATGAGTACTCCAAGGTCCTTGACAGAGTTTGGATCATCAACAAGGTCTTGACTATTCGGCCTGTATTTTATTTTCTGATTATTTTTGCCAATATGTTAGACAGAGCATTTGTTTGTTGAGATTTGAAGTTACATTTGTTTGACCATTCTGATACATAGTCGAGGTCTTTTTGAAGAGTAGCAGTATTGTCTGTGGTGTTGAATACATCATCAGCAAAGAGGATGCAGGGCGCAGCGAAGAGGACATAGTTGCTCTGAATATGATCACAGAGGTCATTTATGTAGAATATGAAGAGAGTTGGTCCTAGAACACTGCCTTGGGGGACACCACTGTTGACAGATACAGAATTTGATAGGACATTCCCAATTTTGACCATTTGTTGTCTGTTTGACAGGAATGCTTCTATCCAGTTATGCAGGTGTCCAGAGATACCATAAGATTGTAGTTTTAGGAGTAGTTTGTCATGTACCACTGAATCAAAGGCTTTACAGAGGTCTATGTAGATTGTGTCTATTGCTTTGCCCTGATCGAGTTGTATAGTCCATATGTTTTTGCAGTGTAAGAGTTGCAGATTACATGATAGTTTTTTCCTGAAACCAAATTGTTCATTAGAGAGTAGGTTGTTTGTTTCTAAGTGAAGGATGATGGAGGCCAGCTGTAGTTGGAATTGAGGTAGTTAGGGGCATGTGTGCCTAGTTTTGAGTGATGGTGGGTTGGATGAGGTAGGGTTGGATGTGGAGTTTTGGGTTGTGTGACTTACTTTTGATACAATCTGTGCAGTAGTCAATGTAGAGATCCTTCTCTCCATTGTCAAGACATCTTTTGAGTTCATTGCGGAGTTCACGGGAGCAGATTCTTTGCACTATGGATAAGTCTGGTGTCACGACTCCAATAAAGAATGGACTGGAGCCAAGACAGCCAGGATGTGATATGACCATATTCTTTCACTTGCCTAATGTTACCACGTGGACACTATAATGAATATTCATCAAATAACTAACATCGGCTTCCTGACAAGGAGTGGTGTAATAATAATGATTCATGGCTGGATGTCAAAGGGGTGATGTTGTAATAATGATAAGAAATAAATGAGGGTACATGGACTCATCAAGCAGGGGAAAGGTGCAGTTACCATGTTTCTTTAATTTAAGGATGCTGGATGTTAGGCAGTGAAGCCAGACGGAAGGTGGTTATAGTAATTATGTTGTTATCCAAAGTATAACATGTATAAATACAGCTCTGGGTTGCAACGAAACTGTTGAGGTAATTTACCGTTAGGAGAATGAGCGCATACAGGGAGACGTATTTGAGAGAAGTGCTTGAATAATACACACACAGGACACAGATACACTGTACAGTAAATGTAGGTTTTTACTTCAAGAAAGGTTTAAGCAAAGTCTAAAATAAGCAGTCCAAAGTCATTCACAAGTAAATCAGTCAGTTTTCAATCCAGGGATAATCCAAATATCAAAGTCCAGTGTCAAAAAACAGTTCAGTAACAGACTTACATTAAATCAAGTAATATCAGTCAATTAGAAGAAATGGAGGAACGGCAATACTTTCCAACAGAAGGAAAGACACACTCTCACTCAGACACACTCTCTTTTGAGACTAAGACTAAAACAATCCAGGTTACTGGCTCCATCTTATGGCCTTTTGAAAAACCATACCCAACTGCAGTTTTTGCAATCTCTTAAAGATATAGCACTAAAATGTTTATCCTGGTTTATATATTTTTAACCCAAATACCTGTTAGGTGACTTATATTCCTAACAGAAACCCAGAGCTGACTTTAAACATAATTTGATTGCTGTTACCTGTTGTTGTGGTGTGGAAGACAAATAAAAAACTTCACTCAGGAGTGAGTTGATATCTTATCATTCACCCCCTCAATCTCGGACAAACAGCTGACATCTGGTCTTGAGTGAAGTTTTTTGTGGTACAGTATGTGGATTGCAATGTTTTGGCAATCCAGAGTACAGGTAGTCCTCAACTTACAATAGTTCATTTAGTGACCATTCAAAGTTACAACAGCACTAGAAAAAGTGACTTATGACCATTTTTCACACTTACAATTATTGTAGCATCCCTATGGTCACATGATCAAAATGTAGATGCTTGGCAAATGGATCATATATATGACGCTTGCAGTGTCCCGGGGTCAAGTGATCAGCTTTTTTCAACTTCTACCATTCAAAGTCAGTGGGGAAGACAGATTCACTTAACAACCATCTTACTAACTTAACAAGTTCACTTAACAACTGTGGCAAGAAAAGTCATAAAATGCAGCAAACTCACTTAACAAATGTTTCCCTTTAACATAAATAATTGGTGAAGAATTAATGAAAGATAAAATGAAACTATGAATGTAGGGTAGACCATTTTTAGTAGTGTCAAGAATCTTAGGAAAAAATGGATTGTATATTGACAAGCTCATAAGATTTTTGAAACTGTTTTTTTATGAGTCAGGGAAAAGAGTGATGATTCTATACACCTAAGATACAAAACTAAATAATTCAGGTTCTACTCTGTTCTATGAAAAACAAATTTATTTATTTAATGAACTAATGAAATAGTGAACTAACAATTAATATTTTGGAGTAATGCTAGTGATAGAGACAAATTCAGAGCAACTATAGATCTACAGAAAAGATAATTGCTCATATAACAATTCAAAATCTTTTATTTGGAGATAACTGGTAAATGTATATATTAATAAGAATTAAAAATCTTTAGGGGTGGAAATGACTTTGATTAATAAATGTTGAAATTTGTTGTGGAACAATAAATTAGTGAACAAGAAGAACTTTTTAAAAAATAAATTAATTACTTTAATAATTATGTTACATTTATTCATTACTATGGCCCTATTAATGACCATCCATTTCAGTAAATATGTCGAATATATTTTAATTTAACTGTAAAGTATATACTTATTGCTGGATATTTTAATCAAGTTTTAGAATCTTTGTTGATTTTTCTGGCTAAGTTGACCTGTCTGTAAAAAATGCTACATGATCATAATTTAATACATATATGGTGACTCTTCAATCTTTCAAGGCAAGAATATACTTTTTTTCCCAATTCTACATCAGACTGATTACTTCTTGCTATCTTGACCTACATTTAATCAGTGAGATTTGTATTTATATTGGTTATTTCTTAATATCTTAACCTTAATATCTTGAAGTTGTTCTACTTAAAGCCATATTATAGTTACTGAAAAGGTTACATTTTGTAAAATAAGGGAAGTAAACTTTGAAGATTGTTTTAAAAATACTTTTTAATAAAGACATGTGTAAAAATAATAGTTGAGAGATGATATTATGGAATGCATTTGGGGTAGTATTATTGTTTGTGTTTCATGGAAAAAGAGTCCAATATCTGTACAAGGCCATGTGTAAAATTAAGATAAAGAATATTTGAGTATAGTATTCAAGGCTTTTTGTTACGTTTTATTTAATATAAATTTGAATTGTTGCCTTTTTTAAAAATCAAGCAATCAACACCTATTCTGGCCATAAAATGAATCCAACCTGCTATTAGATACTAATGATACATTATATCTTATTACATCATCATAAATAGCATCTACATTCCTTTGTTTTTTATTTATTTATTTACTATCCAAAATTTTTGTTGGAGTAAACTCATACTTTTTGTAAGGCTGTAAGGTGTCTGTGGATAACTGTAAAACTTGTAGCTTTATTTAGCATTGGAAATAATTATCACATGAAAAAAAAAACCCATACTTGTAAATCACATGGTTTTGTTTTTTGTTTTTTTGTTTTTGGTCACAAAATCTCAGAAAAATATTCGGTTGGGAAGTAAAGGCTGTCCAAAGATCACATCGGGATGAAGGAAAAAAAAACAGCTGCTACTCTTTTCAGGAAGAAAAATGAGACTTTTCTGTCTGCATAAATCTGTTTTTCTTCTGTTTGTCTTGCCTGGAAGAGACAGGTTTCCACACTATGCTGTATGCTTGAAAGATAGAGTGTGTAACTATTGCAGACTTTCTATGTTTATAGTCCTGCATCTGTGCTGTCAAAGAGGAAGTAATAAACAGAAGCTTGTGGTTTGTGTTTACATTCTTCAACATGGGCCAGGTATTTATTAACTTTCAGCGAAGCAAGGAAGTTGATTTTCATCCAAAAATGGAGTAATGAACAATGTTTGTATTTTTGTTGTACATACCATAGCTGTATTTAAACTCTAAGCACGGATGAATGCACAATGTTGGGTGGGAGTTCAGTGCTAGAATTAACTGTGGACTATTCCAGATGCTGCCTCCAAGAGCCATCTTTGTCTTTTATCTGATTCTGTGGGAGATATTGAACATAAGGGTACATATATATTCATCAAGAGGCTACAAATTAATAGACATATATGTGTAACATATTAAAAATGAAGCAAATTTGCACTTTTGCAATGTCACATTTTTATACAATCTCAGTTGCAATGTGTTGGTGCATAAATATTATTTTGATTTATTCTTTGTTCAATCAACAAGATGTTACTCTTTGATTTCTTTACGTAAACAACAATTGACATGAATTTAATCCAGACGAACTACTTGAATGCCAACCATTGCTTTAAAAGTCAGCTGCTACAGCAGACATCCCATGAAAAGAAATAATAGTAATTTTTACCAAATGGATTTGTTGCCTCAAACTTTATTGTATAAAATAAATTGTATGTTTTGGGGGAAACATGCTCTGGAGTCTTTGCTTATTTTTGTTTTAAAATCCAAAACTTTGGGCCAATAGAGGATATTGTGATTTCTAATTTTTGTATTATGCTTTCAGAACAGAAGTGCTTTCTATGGAGCAATATCCAAAACTTCCAGCCTTTATTCATTTATTTATCACACTGAATTCCCTAACAAGAAAAGACTTATTCTATGCAAAAACACTGTTCCAATGATAATCACAAATTCCGTTTAAATATTTGATACATAAAATTGCTTTTGCTGTCTAGATCGGTCAGTCATGTGACAAGATATGTCTTAAACACTACTGCTTCTATTCAATACAATGAGGAATGGAGGAAACTATTGGCAGCAGCTAATTTTTCAAAGCTCTTCCCCTTTGACAGATGAAATTTAGCATGTAGATAAATGCATTATTTCCCCTTTTTACATTTCAAAGAGCCACAGAAACCAAAAATCAATTGAAAAAAATATTTTGGACATTTGACAAAAGCAGTACCTGTGAGATTTCTGGATAATGCTATTAAGATCTTCCTTATACAATTGCATGTGAAATGAAATCTAATGGATATAATTCGCAAAGAATAAAATGATAATCCACCAAAAAAGCTTGTGGATGCCCCTATGCAAGGCTTCCTTAGACATGCAGGCAATCATATTCAGTAGCACAGTGCCTCCATGGCACTCACAAATTTCCATTTTTACTAAAGGATGGAGGTAAAAAGGTTTTCTATCACTGATTTTATTTGGAAAATAGCCAATACAGAAATTTTGTATGGTGTTAGATAACCTTATTAAACACTAAGAGCTAACATCTCAGAGTGACTAAAACACTGCAGCTACCAACTGGAACATTCATTCTAATCCAGGGATTATGAGATTCCCTTAATTTACCTGCAAACTTCATACAGTAGGTTTCTTCCTTTTCTCGGAGAATAGCTTGATAGCTTCTGTCACATAGAAACTTATAATTCATCCTTCTCCATTTAAGTACATAATTAAATAGCAATATTTCTGAAAGTAACTCCTGAGTAGTCCTGGAAGAATCTTAAGTGGTTTTCATGCCCAAATATTCCATGTTTATATCTGAAACTACAGAATTCCCAGCCCTCTGCATTTTGCCACGTTATTCTGAAAATACTATTTGAATGACAATAGTCTAACTCCACTTTAAAAGGAGATGATCTTTTGAGCTATCAGATTCCTTTCCCCACAAAATGCCAGGCAGTAATTTTTATGCCTCTTAAAAGCAGTTGGCTTATTTATAGTGAAAAAGTGCAGATGACCTAGTGGAGAGTAAGGGGATTAAAAAGCAGGAGCTAAAATATTTTTTCTCATTGTCATGTCAATGCAACCTAACAATTTTAATTTCATTTCTGAGTTGAGTAAATACAATTCAGAATAACAGGCCTAGTGCACATGTTGTTGAACGAATATTTTCAAATCAGATTGTGTAGCGAGCTTTCATTATTTTTCTTATTTAACTCTTAGGAAAAAAAATATATTGAGTCACTAAGACTTGCTGGCCTGGTGAAACGAAACCTCATAAACATAACAGATAACAGATAATCAGAGTTTGAAGGGACTTTGTAGGTCATCTAGTCCAATCCCCTGCCCAAGCAGGAAACCCTACACCATTTCTGACAGATGGGACTCCAACCTCTTCTTGAAAGTCTCAAGTGATGGCACTCCCACAACTTCCGAGGGCAAGCTGTTCCATTGGTTGATTGTTCTCACTGTCAGAAACTTTCTCCTTATTTCCAGGTTAAACCTCTCCTTGTTCAGTTTCCATCCATTATTCCTTGTCAGGCCTACAGGCGCTTTAGAAAATAGATTGACCCCTTCCTCTCTGTGGCAGCCCCTCAAATATTGGAAGACTGTATCATGTCTCCCCGGTCCTTCTCTTCACTAGACTAGCCAAGCCCAGTTCCTGCAACCGTTCTTCATATGTTTTAGTCTCCAGTCCCCTAATCATCCTGGTTGCTCTTCTCTGCACTTTTTCTAGAGTCTCAACCAGGGGTGGATTCTACCAGTTCGCACCTATTCGCTAGAACCGATTGTTAACATTCTAAGCAGTTTGGAGAACCGGTTGTTAGAAGAAATTACTGGCCTAAACCTGTAAGGAAGGCAGCAAGGAAACATTCTGGTGTTGCTTACAGAAGCTGCCTCTCCATTAACCCTTATTACATTCTTGGCAGGACTAGACTTCCTGTCTCAGGAACGTCTCTGGAGTTTTTTTCCCCCTCCTTTGCTGGTACTTTGCTTGTGTGGAGTGACCATTCAAAGTTACAATGGCACTGAAAAAAGTGACTTATGACCGTTTTTCACACTTACGACTATTGTAGCATCCCCACAGTCACGAGAGGCCAGGCAAGGAGATTCCTGCCTCGATGTGAGTGATATTGAGTTGGCCACGCCCAGCCAATAACATGACCACTAAGCCACACCCACCACCTAAGCCACGCCCACAGAACCGGTTGTTAAAAAATTTGAATCCCACCCCTGGTCTCAACATCTTTCTTATAGAGTGATGACCAAAACTGGATGCAGTACTCTAGGTGTGGTTTTACTAAGGCTTTATAGAATGGTATTAGTACCTCACTTCATCTCGATTATATCCCTCTGTAAATGCAACTTAGGATTGCATTGGCTTTTTTATTTATATTTATTTTATTTATATATTTAGAAAGAAGACCACATCTTGCAGGCTTGGGGTGCAAGCATCCTAACTTGTTGACTGAGGAACTCTGAAGACAGCATATTATGTTAACAGAATGGCCTTGAGATGACCCAGGACATTCATGGATCCTCACACAGAAACCACTGGAAATCTGAATAAGGGTCAAATACTACTGACTTTACTACTTTGTCTAAGAAAGCTTGATGCTGAATGCCCAGAAATCACTTCAGATAAATGATGAAAATATAATATAACTATTCCAGAGTCAGCCTACTCTCTTTATTATTTGGTTATTATTTAATTGCTGTAATTGTCCTTCCTTGGAACTCAAGGTTTCACATATGGAACCCACAGTGGGGTCCCATTCAAAGATTCACCAAACTCAGCCCTGATCAAGTTCAGCAAGAAAGCATCTGTCAAGAGTGAAACATCGGCAGCTACATGCCTCTTCATTTCAACTTGTCATTAGAGTAAGCGGGGAGGTGTTGACTACAAATGGGTTAGCTTGAAGAAATTGAACTTCTGCAGTTCCACAGAGTCTGGACACTTTTCAAGATCGTATCAACAGGTGTGAAAAGAAGACAGATGGTTCCCATCACAAAGATAACTTGTTTACACAGTTTATATGGAAACTTGGATTGGGCTGAGAAATTCATTGTTTAATATTGTGAACTGGTGCCTTAGAAATTCAGAGGTAGTTTTACCTCACCATTACCACACTATGTATTTAATAAACAGTAAGCATTTCAGAATTGAAATGATCCTGGATTTTTATTTGGATACTCAAGCTGGATGTTGACAGCATCATAATTTTGTTTCCCTCTATGTATAGTAGCTCTATCTCTACAGTAGATCAGTAGATTGTCTCAGCTTTTTGTCTTAATGGCTTATTTTTAAAGAACTTCCTAATTGTTCTCTTTTTATTGTCATAATGGATTTTTAAAACCAAACTTTCATGGGGTGTAATAACATCAGAGCCAAGAAAGACAAACTAGCAAATACTTGTTCAAAAGTTGCAAAAGGTTTCCTGTATGCATCTTTGATGCTTTAGATCGATGCTCATAGCCCCCAGGCAATCTTGTGCCCTTTCACAGTTCATTTTTCAAATTAGTCCATGTACTTTCCTTTCACTATTAAACCCCTGCTAAAATATTCAGGTACTGTAACAAGAGGAAGTACAAGAGAATGAGTATTTCCCAGGGTCACAACAGTAGTTTTATCATGCATCATGGCCTTCTTTTCGGCCTAGCAAAAGAGAGTTATGTAATACTATGTAACTTTCTGGCATGCAAATTACACATGCCCTCAAGCTCTTTTCAGCACTTCACTTTTTGTACAACATTCAAGTTTTGTTCTGCGGGATATGCATATTTTGCAAACACGATCTAATGGAAAGTGTTACATGTTTGGCTGATTGTGCAGTTTTCTTCTGTAGTGGCAAATGCATGCAATTTTGCTTTTGGAAGGCAAGCAACTGAATTTGTTGGGAGAGAGAAGAGTTCGTTCATACAAGTATATGTTTGGTGGTATTGAATTACAGAAGCAACTACAAAAAGGACTTATTTGTCAAACTCCATTTTGCAGGCACTTATCTAAATATATGTTTCAATGTACATTAAAATCAAGCATTCACCTATTGGCACAACCTGCTCTTTGAAAGTTTTTCCAACATAGGGCCTAGGATCTTACAAGGCAGTCAAGTTATTCACTGACAAGTGTTTTAAAGTTCATTTATAGTACTTTATTTGAATAATATATGATGCTGAATAATAATATAGATGCTGAGCTTGTCGATCGGAAAGGCCAGCAAGTTGGTGGTTCGAATCCCTAGCACTGCATAATGGAGTGAGCTCCCGTTACTTGTCCCAGCTTCTGCCAACTTAGCAGCTCAAAAGCAAGTAGAAAAATAAGGACCACTTTGGCAGGAAGGTAACAGTGTTCTGTGCGCCTTCAAGTGTTTAGTTATTTGAATAATTGCTATATTTGCAGAAATGCATATGTATAGATTTATATCCCTGCATACAAACATATAAGCATACACTTGTTAACTGACTAAATTTAAAAGACAGAACATATATAAAGGTGTAGCAACTTATAGAAATTTGCATTCATCTGTCATTATTTATGATTTTTTTTAACAAAAATAATTACTCATAGAAATTTATAAAATGACCAAAGTCAATGGCTAATGATAAATACAGTAAAATATTTTTTTAATCAGAATTTTAAAAATCCAGAAATGTTGGGATTATTTTCTGAAGACAACGTTTTGAAGTTGCCCTACTACCAAAATACTGTAAGGCTTTGTGCACCCATAAAATTCAACAGGTCTTATTTACTGTACTTACAAGACAGAAAGCAGGACATTAAGCTTCAAACATGGTTTATAAATCACAATGTATGAGCTTACACATCATGCAATGCTAAAATTGAAACAAGGAAAGAACCCTGGTGGTCCAGTGGTTAAATGCAGTATTGCAAGCTAACTCACTGTTCACTGCCAGGACTTTGATCCTGGCCAGCTCAAGGTTGATTCAGCCTTTTATCCTTCTGAGGTCAATAAAATAAAAACCCAGATTGGTGGGAGCAATATGCTAACCCTGTAAAGCACTAGGAAGTGGTATATAAGTCTAAATGTTATTGTTATTGCTGGTGTAATGCAAACAATGAGATTCCCAGGGATCTTAAAAAGATCAAGCAGATTTCCTTTATGCATTGTGTCATCATATATTGTTCGGAAAGTTGATCATAATCCAGTGGTGGGATTCAAATTTTATTACTAACTGGTTCTATGGGCATGGCCTAATTTGTGGGTGTGGCTTGGTGGTCATGTGATTGGCTGGGCATGGCTTGTATGTAAATATTATAAATATTTATATAAATATTGATTTTTTTAATAAAAAAGAGCAACTTTTACCCAAAATCAGGCAAAGCCATCAGGCAGATTGAGTTGCTCACAAAATCACAGATTCATTCAGAAATCTGCCATCGGCTAGCTCAGTCTGTCACATAAAATTTGCTTGCAAGCAAACTCACAAAATTAACTCACAACACACCATGTATGTAAATATTGATTTTTTTATTTATTTTTTTGATAAGAATTTTATTAATTTTCAATAAACAAACATACACATACAAAACACAAAACATAAAAACATAAAACTTATTTTTGGAAAGCGGCTTAGTCCCGGGTTACATCTTTTTGTGCAGACATAAATTCAAATTCATGCTCACTTTATATACCATTTCATATCTTATTTACCATTCTACATTTTCTATATAGCTTCTCCCCTCTTTTCACTCTCTTAATTCTATTTTATTTATTTCATCTCAATTTAAATCATTATGCTTATATCTTTTGTCTGTTCTGTTTCAATTATCTATTATCTTTTCTCACTGACACAAAATTTCTCCTGTAATCACTGATTGAAGTATGATGCCTTTATATCTTTCCCCTAAATAACACTTAAAATAATATATAATTTTCATTCTGATTCTGCTTAGTACACTCTAAAACTGTCGCGTTGAGCGACCGGTCTGTTGTTTCACCTTTCTGGTTGATTGCTGAATTCCTCTCAGAGAATAACCCTCGCCAGGGTGAGATTTAATGTAGCCCTCGCAAGGGCGAGACAGTGGGACCCTCGCAAGGGTGAATTAGTCCTCGCAAGGACGAAGTTTAAAGTAACCCTCGCAAGGGTGAGAAAATAGCCCTCGCAAGGGCGAGATAGCGCGGGACCCTCGCAAGGGTGAGGCTAGGCAAGACTCTCGCAAGAGTGATTGCCAAGCAAGCGCAAGAAATAAAACACACAAAACACAAGAAATCTTCAAAATGAGGCAACACTTGAGCCTGGGGGAGATGGGATTCCCTGGCTGCCCTGGAACAGATGGAAAATGTCCGGGCTCTCTGCTTCTTCTCCTGCTCCTTTCTTCTGCTTCTCCTAGGCTTTTTGCTGTCCTCTTTTATTGTGCTAATTCAAGGGAGGGGGTGAGGGAGGAAATTTACAGGAAGGCAAAGAGATACAATGTTAATCTTTTCAGACCAGTCTATGTGACATGAGCCACATACTCTATAGCTGCTATAGACAGGCATATCTTATTTGAATACACATTCTTTGTCTCTTTTATTAACTCCCTTCTTGTCAGTGCTTTGCTTTTTAGCAAGATTTCTTCCTGTGGAAAAATACAAGACAGAACCAAGGTAAAATAGTCACAATTCCTCCTTTCTTTATTTTTTGTGCTCATGACTCTAGGTAGAGTTCTTTCTCTTCCAGAGTAGTCTCACAAGGTGGCAACAAGCCCTTCGGTTTGTTGATGCCTTGCAGAACCAGCTCATACGAGGAGAAGTCCTCATCCCCCGAGTCGTGGCTGGACCTAGTTAAGAAATTTTCTTTGGGAGAAAAGAAGTTATTAATGTCTATTTCCTCCTCTGACTCTTGGTCAGAGTACCATTCCAACAGCGGTTTTTTGACCAGATCTTTTGATTCAATGCTGGATGTAAGAAAGCTAACTGTTTTTTGAGTATTGTTAATTTCATTGTCAAGTGTTTTCAAACGATCCCTCAATAATTTTAGTAAACGTCCTATTACACATGGACCAATAGTACATGCAAGAAGCAATAACACAAGAGGACCTATTAAGGCTGATAATAGTGTTGTTAACCAGGGAGAAAAATTAAACATGCTTTGATACCATGACTGTCCTTGAAATATCATAATTAGACATAGATATAGAAAGACGAATTGTAAAAATATTCCCTTCATCTCCTTGACCATCCCACTGACGTCCTCCCCAAGTAAACCCAACTATCCATTGTTTTTTTGTAAGTGTCTTTCCTTTTGCAGTAAATGTGATTCTGAGTGGATTTAGTCTCTGTCCACAACAAGGCATTGAAGAGCAGGGAAGATGTTCTTGAGCACGGGTAATATGAATATAGTCATTTTTGGTAGGTGCTTCCCACCAGATATGAACTGTGGATACATAACTCCATTTTTTACAATATCTGTCAACTACCCCACCGCAGGCAGCACGAGAAGTACCAGTACTGTGAGCAGGACAAAAATATAGTCTAAAGTTGTGAATAGGTGCTGGAGAACAGGAGCCTTGCTTGTCCCATATATCAGCTTGTAGTTCTTTATCTGCAAATTTTTCTACTCCTGTCCCCATTTCAGCAAAATCCATGAAAAGCTGAGGAAACCATGGCCATCTAGTATAATTAGTGGTGGTGTTTAAAATATTTCCTTGAAAATCAAGGATAGTCCAGGTATATTTTTGAGGTTGATGTTCATTTGTAGAAGGTTGTATGCTTCGAGGAATGCGATGATAGCCAAATCTTGGAACAGCACGAGATGCAGACCGCTTAGAGATGGAGTTGTCAGCGATGAAGACAGGATACCCAAGATGGCGAGCTCGAATGGGAGCTGTAGTCTTACGATGAGTGTCATCAGGGATGAGGTGGCGTCTTCGCACTACAGGTGTTTTGTAGTGAACAGGAACCCAGGAAGATGAATGATGTAATATGCATTTGGTGACATCACAGGGTGGAAAGCAGCAACAAAGATGCCATTGCAGTTTGTCTCCAGGAAAAGTTGTCTCAGAATTAGCTTGAGATGGCAATGTAGGAAAAGCAGAGGATAGTGGAGGAGATGCCACTGAAGGAGTGGAAAGTAATAGAACAGTGTGATTAAAGTATGTGTGATTGTGAGAAAATCCTAAGCAAGAATAAGATCCTATAGTAGATAGAGTAACATGTATGGTTAAAAATATTAAACAAGGAGAATAGTAATAGTGAACAGTAATGTCAGAAGTAGGCGAAAGAAAGCTACCATTGTGTTGGAAAACATAATTACATGTAGAAAGGAGATTATCTTTAAAAATAAAGGTAACAGTGTCAGCAAGAAAAGTAAAAATAGCATCAGGAGATGCCCTGAATTGAGAAAAGACAGGAAATATTGATATCAGAAGAAAAATTAGAGTTAGAGTCAGGTTTGCCATGGTAAGGTCTGACACAGCGAGCAGGAACCCAAAGCACTCGATCAGGAAGTTGGACAGCAGCGTAACCTTTTCCCCAGGTGATGAGCTGTGCAGGACCTTTCCACGCAGGATCTGGAAGCTGTCTGAAATAAACAAGAGGACGGGAAGAGGGAACTACTGGCTTGGTGAAGTGGCGAGAAGCCGCTGTGGAAGAAGGAGAGCCAGTAAGATTAAGAAAGTTAAGAGAATAGAGAGTAATGTTCAAGATGTTTTGTAACGCCGGGAGGTTCGGGGGCCTAAGCCTTTTTCCCTATTTGCCGATCAAGGGCATTTTTCAGAGTTTGGTTTGCCCTTTCCACAATAGCCTGACCTTGGCTATTGAAAGGTATGCCAAATTTATGTGTGATGGCCCACTTATGGCAAAACTCAGCAAAGGGAGAACTGACATAAGCAGGACCATTATCTGTTTTGAGAATTTTTGGACATCCCAACGTTACGAATGACCGAATACAGTGATTAATAACATTTTTAGTAGCCTCTCCTCTTTGTAATGTTGCCATAATAAACCCTGAATATGTATCAACTGATACATGAATGTATTTCCAGGGAGCAAAGGGAGGATAATGAGTTACATCCATTTGCCATGTATCACAGGCTTGAGTACCCCTAGGATTAACACCTTCAGGGATACCTTTGGCCTGCAAGCTACATGTTGGACATTGTTGAATTATTGCTGTGGCTTCTTGATACGTAATCCCAAATTGCTGTACCAAGGCCTTCTTATTTTGATGGAAATAGTCATGACTCTCCCCAGCTGAAAGCTGTTGTGGAAGAGGAGAGGAGGCCATAATTTTACAAGCCTCATCTGCCATATGATTGCCTTCTGCCAGGAATCCAGGCAGTTGCTGATGACTTCTGATATGAGCTACAAATAAAGGTTTCCCTCGCTTTTTCAGCAGTGTCTGAAGCTGTAAAAAAAGTGTCATGAGAGAAGGAGGGGTAACAGGAGAAATATATGCATCGAAAATATGAGCAACCATCTGAGTAACATACATGCTATCAGATATTACATTTAAAGATTCCTGTGGAAAAAGAGACAAGGCCAAAGAAAAAAGCAGCTAACTCAGCTTGTTGTGCTGAGTTCTGTGGGGCAGTTAAACGTTTGTTCCATTGAGCATTTTCACACCATGCACATGCTCCAATATTTTTTGAACCATCAGTAAAGACAGTTAAGCCTTCCTTCAATGGCTGTTGGACAAAAGGTGATTGTAAAACAAAAGGAACTGTCTTCAACACCTGCAGTCGTGAATCAGATGGAAGGTGGCATGACACTTGGCCACACCAATCTTCCAATGCATCCTGCAGTGTTGTGGAAGTCTGAAAAAGAGGTTCCCATTGACTAATCTTAAAAGGAATATACAATGTAAAAATATCCATTCCCATCAGGGCTTTGGTTCTCTTGCACCCTTTTTGTATAAGGAAAGCCATTTGTGCTGTTTTAGTAAAAATAGAGGTTTTTGGAGTATGTGGTAGGTGTAACCATTCCAAGAAATGAAGATTTTTTGCATTAGATACTTGAACAATTATTGCAGTCAGTAATTGATGAGTGGAAATAATAGCAAGAGAAGGTGGTGTGTCTGCAAGTGCACGGTTTACCCATTGAGTTGCTAGGGCTGTGTTTACTTGCTTTAAAGCTTCTAGATGCTGAGCTGAAAGATAGACCTTATCTGCAGGATTTTTTAATCCTACTAGTGCTTGAAAAAGCGGTGATAGCATCTGTGTGGTTAGAGCAAGATATGGTCTAGCCCAGTTAATAACTCCCAAATACTGCTGTAATTGAACCAATGTGGTTGGCTGTGGAAGTGTGAGTGAAGGAATATGTGGAGATGCTGAGGAAGCTAAAACCTTGTGACCTAAATATTGCATTGGGTAGTGAGACTGGATTTTTTCAGGTGCTATATGTAACCCTGCTTTTGCTAATGTGGTCAAGAGGATCGGAAAAGTTTTTTGTACCGTCCCCTTTGGCCCATCAGCTGCAATTAAGATATCATCCATGTAATGATATACAAGAAAATTAGGAAATTGAGATCTATAAGGATGCAGAGCCTCATTGACAAAATATTGACACATGGTTGGTGAATTAAGCATACCTTGTGGAAGAACTTTCCATTGATACCTAGATGTGGGTTTAGAGTTATTGAGTTCTGGCACTGTAAATGCAAAGATGATTCTATCCTTTTGTGCCAGAGGTATAGAAAAGAAACAGTCCTTTAAATCTATTGAAAAGCAACGATCTCCTATTGCAGCCAATGCAAGATTATTAAGAGCAGAAGAATCATATAAGTAAGGAGCTGCAACCACACCCTCTATTGTAAGAGAAGAATTGGGAATAAGCAAGACAGGTGTGGAAGGAGGAAGAGGTTTGAAAAGCGTTGCAGTTAAAGGAAGAGTAAAAACAGCACCAGGATCATCATACACAAGATCCTCTAACAATACCACAGGAAACGTTGTGGCAGTTAGTTCAGCCTTTGTGGCGGGGCTAGCTGAAGACCCCTCAATTAGTATTCAGATTGCCACACAACATATTGTGCTGAAGTCATAAGCATAGAAAAAAGCATTTTCCAATCATACAATAACATAACTGTATTAGCTGTAACCAAAGAATCAAGTATTCCCCTAGTAAAAGGAGAATGCAATCCATAAGTTGTAACTGCATCTTTTATATTTTTCAAAACTTTAAACTCAATGTTACTATGAACATTGCCTCCTCCCCCAGGGATGATAGTCATAGGATAAGCAGAAGGTTCTCCTGTTTCTAAAGATAGAGGTGATGACAAAAGATTGGTTATGATTCCTCCCATAGGATTCATAATAGGAGAATCAAAAAGAGAAGGAAGAGCAGGAGGAGGGGGGGAAGAAATATCTGAATAAGGAGGTGGTAAGGAAGAGTTTGATTCCAAATGAGCTGCAAGAGGCTTAGAAGTTTTTGAATTAGAGGAGTGGGAGTCAGAAGAAACAGGAGAAAAGGAATTTTCAGGAAGACTAGAAGGAGGATATATAGTTGTTATAGCAGCCATTATTGCTCTCCAAGAAATAAGTATATCCATGGGAGCTCTGGGAACTTTATGTAAATATTTTCCTAATTTTTCCCAGTCAGAATGGTTAAGAGTTCCAGCAGATGGATAGGCTGGACAGTGTGCCTCAATATAAATTATAAATTTATTTAAAGATTTTTTAGAAATAGGGTACACAGTGGTACCATTGGTTTTTTGAAAGGAATTAGCTTTCTTCACTAGATTATAAAGTTCGTCCCTATGCCCTGACGAAACTTGAGAAATCGAGGAGCCCATACTTACTTTTTGTCGACGTAGCCTATTCCAGGCGAAGAAGAATGAGGTGAAGAAGATGCACTTCTAGACAAAAGTCACACCTTGGAACCTGAAAGGCGAAGGGATCCCAGACGATTAGAGATCCCGGACGAGCCCCCAGCTGTCGCGTTGAGCGACCGGTCTGTTGTTTCGCCTTTCTGGTTGATTGCTGAATTCCTCTCAGAGAATAACCCTCGCCAGGGTGAGATTTAAAGTAGCCCTCGCAAGGGCGAGACAGTGGGACCCTCGCAAGGGTGAATTAGTCCTCGCAAGGACGAAGTTTAAAGTAACCCTCGCAAGGGTGAGAAAATAGCCCTCGCAAGGGCGAGATAGCGCGGGACCCTCGCAAGGGTGAGGCTAGGCAAGACTCTCGCAAGAGTGATTGCCAAGCAAGCGCAAGAAATAAAACACACAAAACACAAGAAATCTTCAAAATGAGGCAACACTTGAGCCTGGGGGAGATGGGATTCCCTGGCTGCCCTGGAACAGATGGAAAATGTCCGGGCTCTCTGCTTCTTCTCCTTAAAACTATGTACTATATTTTGAAATTAGAAGGAATAATAAATTTATAATATAGTTAAAACAATAATCCATAACAAATTAAACTCTATCGTTAAATCTTAAACATTTTACACATTCCTTTTAATATTTTATCCCATTTTATAATCATACAATGTCCCAGTTTTCTAACATTATTTCAAATACAAATACAATACAATCTTACGTACTTTTGCAGAATCTTTTTAGATTATATTTTTACCCATTATCTCTGAATGAATCCTGTTTCTTTACATCTTGTTTCAAACCTTTGTAACTTCTCTTCCCTTTTCCCCTTTCTTTCTTTTCCAATCTAATCTTTTTACCCCCTTGTTTAATCTCCACCCTCTTAATCTCCACCCTCTTCTGTGTTCCTCTTTTCTGTTGCTTTCTGACATTGTAATGATTTTTCATCCTATTTTTCCCTTTTTTGGTTGTTTTTTTAAGTCTTAATTTCTCCTTTCTCTTTCTCCTCTTTCCCTTTTCTTCCCCAATTAGAATTGCTTGTTCATTAAAGATGGCTTCTTCTTCATCCCAATCTCTTTGTTCTTGAAGTTTCTGATAGGTAGAAATTGCCATTTCTAAAAAATGAAAAGGAGATCCAGAAGAGCCCTTCCCCTCTTGTTCCTCTTCTTTTAGCTTTTTAAATTCCATTTTCAGATCATCAACAAGTAAAACCATTGTGAAATTTTTTTAAAACAACCCAAATGTTTTTTGTCTTTCAAATAATAGTTTCCAAAGTCCCAAAGTCACCAAGCAATCCAAATACACCCAAACTGTTTCATTTAAACACTTTCTTCTTTTTATACTTTCTCTTCCTGGGGTTACAGTTGCAAAGTTCCAGTTAAAATATATCTTTTAGAAGTCTTGTTACAATTTAGCTCTAGTCTTATAAGTTCCAAGCAGCCTCCTCCAGAGAATTTTAATATTAATTCTTTTCCTCTCCCTTCCCACTTATAGGAAAAAAAAGTTTTTTAAAAATTTTTTCCCCAAGGTTTAGAAATCTTTATTGTCCCCTTGGCTTTACCTGTTGATGCCAAAGCAGGCTTTTCCTATTTCCATCTGCTATCACCGTAAGGAAGGAGAGTGAGAAAAAACAAACTTTCCCTTTTACTTTTGTTCACCGCTTTTTCCGTCTTCTTTGGGAGCAATGTATCTTTAGTGGAATTTAAATTCCAGGGTATTTAAATGTTCCTTATTGTCCCAGGTCAGCCAGTAACTTTCACTTCAAACTTCCTCCTGCACAATTCTCATCCGGCTGAAGGCTTCTTTGTGGCGGCCATTGCTGACCACCGCTCCACCGCCTTTGGAAAAGGAAGTTAAGCCAGCTGAGGAGGGGGGTTGTGATTCTTCCGGACCCCTGCCCGGTTCTCTCCTATCTTCAGCTATCCCTACAGGGTAACTATAGCCTCCAAATCCAACTGGGTCGGAGGCACTCCAGCAGCGAGTGCGGCAGAAACTGCGCATGATTGCGGATTCCTGCTGTCGCCAAAGCCTTGCAAACCGGAAGTCAATATTGATTTATTTTTTTTAAATAAGAGCAATTTTTACCCAAAATCAGGCAAAGCAGGCAGGCAGATTGAGTTGCTCACAGAATCATTCCGTGATCTATCTATCTGCCATTGGTTAGCTCAGTCTCTCAAATTTGCTTGCCATGAGTCGGAACTGAATACTAGAACATTCAGGGAGGTTTGGGTCTGCTTAAAAGCAGAGCCGAAGATCTAAAGACTAGCTAGAAAGCAAAAAATCCAACCATTTCCTGCTTCCTAGCTAATCTAAATCTCGTGGCACAGCAGTACAGATGATGGTCGGAAAAAGGAAAAATAGCAATTTAGCAGGCAAGTTTGCCAGGTAAGGAGTGAAAGGGTGGGGAGGGTTCCCGTGGGCCATGTGGGTGGCTCAGCCTTGCATTTCTGCACAGCCTGGATTAATTGTTTTGGGGGGATGCTCTGGGGGGTAGATTTCTCTGCGGGCCACCAAAATTTTCTCACAGCCCACCAGTGGGCCGCAGCCCACTGGTTGGCGACCGCTGCTGTAAAATCTCCAGTCAGAGGTGGTATTTGCTGGTTCCCCAAACTACTCAAAATTTCTGCTACTAGTACTCCAGAACTGGTCAGAACTTGCTGAACACCACCTCTGTCATAACCCAGCATTAACTGGTACAAAATTGTTCTTTCCATAAGCCTATAGGAGGTAGGAAGAAAGAGGAAGCCGAAAGAGAATTAAAAACCTCAAATAAAGATATCCTCAGAGAAATATGTGGTCTTAAGTGAGACATAATGATTCTCAAAGGACAAAATGTTAATATACTCCAGGTGCTAGAATCTATCAATTCAAGTTTCTCAAATACTCCATTCTTATTGGTTCAGAAATAGACAGTCTATGAATGCAATAAAGCCTTTTTTCCCTGATGCATCATTTTGGTTAGCATGGGAGTACAAATGTTTGAAAAAAAAAATAATGACTGGCTGACTTGTTCGAATTTAAGCCAAGGAAAAGACTTTCTTCTTTTTTCCTTTAGGTTAAAGTTTGGGTGCCTTTGCTTCTTGAAGGACAAACTTTTAGTCCAATGGTTAAGTTGTTATTCTTTATTTTCTTAATGGTAGACTCATCTCTATAACCAAATCTTCTATGCCATTATTGTAATGCATCTTGTATTTGCTTTTATTGCATAAGTTCCAGCAATTTACCGTAGATACCACATGTTTCCATTAACATTACATCATAGTTCTTTTTATCAGCAAACAACCATTAATAAGCACACTTTTAAAACCACAAGGTAATACAGACTTATGTAATTTGCATCCAGTTCAGGTACATAATATGGTTGTTGAAACATTCCTGTTTTCATTATGGTTCATCAACATTGCAGTCTAATACTGCTATTTCCAAGTACATCTATCAACATTCCATTTGCAAAATTAACTTTTTATAAGATACACCAAGGCTTATAATGACATCTTTGTTGCAGATATATCGACTTGTTGCACTGTTACCTAGCAAAAAAAAAAAATCCTTTTCAAATTCAGAATCATGTCCAATTTCTAGTAAACATTTATTTGCCAACATAAATAATATTCCTCTATCTATAATCTTAGGGTTATTTTTAAAAGCATTTTATATTCTTGACTTTACCTTTAGGACATTTGATTCCATTATCTCTCTCTGTTGTATGGATTTTAGCTCTGTAACATTTACATTCTCTCTTAATATGTTCATTTCTGTTCCAGATCACATATCTCCCCTTTTTCTTGTTTAGGGAATTCCCTTCCATTGCATCATTCAAATAATGTCGGTAAGCTTCTGAGTTAGTAATTGCATTCTCAAAGCACATTTCGTCATTAAGTTTGATTTATTGAATTATGTATTTATAGTTTTCTGGTAACAGACTTAATCACAATTCCTTGATTAAATTATCAGAAAGGTTCACATCATTCTGCTTTAATGTGCTCTGAATAAAGAGATACTTTGACACATATTCCAATACACTTTCCCTTCTCTGGTAATTTCAATTTACTAGTTTCCTGAGCATTGAAGTGTTGTTCTTCATTCCTGAGTGTGCATCTATCTGCCTGATCCCTTTTCAATTTTGAGCCAACCTATTTCAGTTCTAAGCAACTTATCTTTTTCATGCAAGCTATCCTGGCTTGAGCTTCTTCAGGACATGATGTTGCCAAATTTTGGAGAAGTCCAGTTTTTCAATGTCTCTACCTTTATGTTCTTGATTAGACCTGGGTATTTTATGGCACACAGGCCATATCTGGCCCTTTGGCTGTGTCCAGACCACATGAGATTGAGAATTAGCAATCAAATGTAAATAAGTATACACCGGACATTGATTTATATATTTGTAAAATTTACTAGCCGTTCATCTTACCACATATAACTCTGGGTGGGGCTTACAATATTAAAGTTAAAACTATAAAGCCTAATGATATGAATACAATCCTATAAAAAATCAACCTACCTAAAAAAATGTGGAGGATGTATGATGAAAAGGGAAGTGGGTTGGGATCTGTGGTTAATCTATCAACCATCCCAATGTGAAGCCCTTCCATTGGAGCCCCAAGCCAACTGGCATACAGTAGGACTGCATTTCTTTTATTTTGAAGGCAACTGATTTTTTTTCCAGTTTATGTATGTGCATGAATATGTGTTTTGATAACTTCACCATAAACAAAACTATATGATTATCTGCTTTTATAAAGTGACTAAAATTAATATTTAGCATAATTAAGTTCAGCCTATTGGTTTGGTCCTGCTCAACAACCCCAGTTACACATGTGGCTTCTTGGGTAAACTAATTGCCCATTCCTGTTTTAGATGTTGCATTGTTTACTATTTTCATATGTGAGACTTTTCTATTTCTGATGGAAAACATGATGCTGTATGCATGACCAAGGGTCTGGAAATAGATTTGAATTGAACTGAATTCACTAGAGTGAGTTGGGGTGTTCTGGGTCTCAGGGTTTAATTCTGGGCTGAGCCCATAACCCTTGTATTGATCAATTATTGTGGGGATCTTCCAGCGGAATCTGCACTCTGTACTCACCCAGGCAACAACTACAATATCCAGATCAGAGCAAGCAGATGGTTTAGTTAGCAAAAATATAACCTGATGTTCATTTATTAAATATTAGCGAACATTAAAAAAACCCAGTTAACTGGCAAAATTGAGACAAAGGGTGGGAAGAAACAGGGGAAAAAGAAAAACACGAATAACAGGCAAGAATTCACTTTCTCAAGCTTTCCAGAGCCATTGGAAACAATACTATGGGTTAGTAGCATGGGCTGTTTCAAAAGGACGAGACTTTTTTTAGGTTTAACCCTTTATGTATATACTGTTAGCAAAATGGATGTGGAATGTAGAATAGCATGTGGCCCTCTCCTTTTCTGCATTCTTAAGGAAAATATCTGATGGGTGGAGATGCTCTCTTCAACAGAAACAACAGCATAAGGCAGGGATGTTCAACCTTGGCAACTTTAAGACCTTGGAATTAAACTTCCAGAATTTCCCAGTCAGCCATGCTAGCTGGAAAATTTTGAGAGTTGAAGTGCACAAATCTTAAAGTTGCCAAGGTTGGATATGCCTTGTATAGGGAGATTCTTGGCTACTTAATTTTTCTATGTAATTTTAATGCAAAATTCACTTCATGGATTTTAATGTTTTCACTGTTTGCAAAATAAAGGCAATTTTCCCTTGTTCGCCTTTTCTTGTCAAGCTTCATATGTATTTTCTTCTAGCCACTGAATACTTTTAGTAGCTCTTAAAATATTTTTCAGAGTTTTCATTTTTTATAATTATTGTTCAGGAATGTGTACATACAACCTATTCCTCTTTCTATGTTCCAATTATTGCATTTTTATATTTGGAGTTCTCTCGCACTGACTTTAAATGTCAGTGTTTGGTTTTTTTTTAATAAAGTTTTATTTGGGTTTTCTCACACACAAAATACAAGTAAACATCTTTTTTGAAAATAGCAGGGTCCCGGGTTACACTTCTTTATACAGATACAAACTCAATTTCATGCTTATTTTTGTGTCCTACTCCATATCTTATTACTATTCTGCATTTTCTATATAGTTTTTCCCCCTTTTATTTTTCTCAATTTTATTTTGATTATCTCATCTCAGTTCAAATCATTATATTTATACTTTTGTCTGTTCTGTTTCAATTTCATATTATCTTTTCTCTTTAGACAAATTTTCTCCTGTAGTTACTAATTGGAGTACGACACCTTTATATCTTTTAATTTTATCCATTCAACTCTAATTTAAACTTTGATATATACCCTAAGGTTATGACCTTCAATATAATACATAATACATAACTTCCAATCGAATTCTGCTTGGTACATTCTTATAATACACACTATACTCTTAAAAAAGGATTGTAAATATATGTAATTAAAACCCTCATTCCATCCCAATTCAGTTCTATCATTAATATTCATTAAAGTCTTAACATCTTTAACATTTCTTTTCAATTAAATATCATACTTCCTTAAAGACACGTATAATCTCCATACTTAATTTTTCCCTTATTTCTCTTCACATATGTTTTATATTCATTTTGTTACATTTATTTGTTGACAAGCATTCAACTAAGTTACAATAACTATTTTATCAAACATTTTAATCATACATTGTTTCATATTTTCTGAAATTATTTCTATTTCTAACATAACAATACTGTGTTATGTACCTTTGCAGAATCCCTTTTTCAATTAGATTTTCACCCATTATCTCTAAATAGGCCCTGTTTCTCTATATTTTGTTTCTGTCCTTTATAACTTCTTTTCCTTTCTTTCTTCCCTCTCTTCTTCTCCCTCCCCTTTTTACCCCCTTGTCTCTCTACTTCTAATTCTCTCTTTTGCATTTCCCTCTTCTGTTGCTTTCTGATTTTATACTTATTTTTCACTCTACTCTTTTTTTGGGTTGTTTTTCCCAATCTTAAATTTTCCATTCTCTTTCCCCACTTTCCGTTTTTCCCCCACCTGAGATTACTTGTTCATTAAAGATGGCTTCTTCTTTGTCCCAATCTTCTTGTTCTGCAGGCATTTCTTGTTGTTTCTCATAATTACAAATCTCCATTTCCAAGAACTGAAATACGAAGCCAAAAGAACCTCTTCCTTCTTGTGCATCTTCTTTGTACTTTTTAAGTTCCATTTTCAGTTCTTCTAAAAGTGGAGCCATTTTAAACAGTTTTAAACAACCACCCGATTGATTTTAGTCATTCAAATGCAGTAACCAAGAATCCAGAGATTGCCAAATAATCCAAATAGTCCCAAGCTGTTTCTTCTTATTTTTTTTCCACTTTCTCTGAAAGTGAAACTATTTTGTTGAGATGTTTCAGTTAAGATGTATCTTTTGAAAGTCTTGTTGAGATTTTACTGTAAGCTCTTTTTAGTTTCAGGCAGTCTCCTCCCTTCCATATTCTGCCCTTTTATTCTTTTTCTCTCCTTTCCTGTTTTCAAAAGCTTTGAATTATCCAAAAATCTTTATTATCCCTTTGACTCTTTTATTTTCATCATTAAATGCCTATTAATGTCAAAGTGGATTTTTTTTTCCAATTCCTTGCCTAAATCTCTTCGCTATCAGTATAGGAAGAGGAGAAAAAAAAAAACCCAAATCCTTTCCCTTTTCTCTCTCCTTCACTGCTTAGAAATCTTTGGGAACAGTGTTATTATTTTTTTTAATAGTTTAAATTCCAGGGTACCTTATTTGTTAGTTTTACTGTTTGACCCGGTCAACCAAAACTTTCTCTTTTTATCTTCCTCCTGCACATTCTTTTCTGGTCAAGTTCTTCTTTGTGGTGGCCATTTCTGACCACCGCTGCAACCGCCTTTGGGAAAGGGAGTAGTGGCCAGCTGAGGAGGAGAGATGCGGCTCTTCTCAACCCTGCAGTCAGTCTCCCCCTTCTTCACCACCTCTATGGGGTGGCTTAGCCCCCAAACCAGCTGGCTCGGGGCGCTCCAGAGGTGAGCACGGATCGAAACCACGCAGAGTCGCGGTTTCGGTCTGTTGCCGAAGAAGCTCAAACCGGAAGTCCTAAATGTCAGTGTTGTTTTTCTAGCTGCTGTTGTCCCTATTTTTGAAAGCTAGCTCCCTGCACTTGCTTATCAACCCAAAAGACTCCTAGGGAGAGTAAAACAAGTCCCTTAGACGGTAAGAATCCATTCATAGAATCCTTTCCAATTTCTTGCTCTAAATAATTTATAATTGATTATTCTTTAATGAGACACACACACACACACACACTCATGTCAGTTTCATTATTTAGAAGTCATGGTGTCTGAAATGTTACAGTTGTGTCGGAAATAAAATGGAAGATAAAATACTTATTTCTCCAAAAATTCATCACCAGCTCTAACATTTTAGTTTTTTTTTAATTTAGCTGATTAGAGTTTGTGAAAGTTAATCGAACAAGATTTTTTTTAAATAAAGTCTAACAATATTTACTTAAAACTTTCTCTGGATGGTTTATTACAGAAATATCCAAATTGTTTTTAAAATGTAACACAATAAAGTGCAACTAAAATAAATTACACAGGTATATGGAACAGCTACAAGGCTATTAGGGACTGCAAGGAGACATCTTGCAAAATGAGATACACATTAATATGATATAGAAATGCATGCCCCTTTAAACTGGTTCTATGTGCATGCATGTTTTATTTAGAAATCAATTCCCAAAACCAGGACAATGGCAATAATGCTTTGATAAAGGCAGAATACTAGAAATAAGAATTATTAGCTGTAGATTATTTTATAATCCAACACAATGAGTGACGTTCCCTTATTTTTCACATTCATGGCTTGCAGTAGTAAAGTGTAATATTTTGGGTGTAACAGCCTGGAGTGCAGTGGGTATCACAGCTCTTCTGGAGGTACTGCAAGAGTTGGTGGAACTACACCTACCATAAAACTCTTTTAAGATGAGCCCCTTTAAATTGTCAGGAAAGGATCAAGAGTGCAAGGTTGAACCAATAACTTCCTTGTGCTTCTTGCTTGCCAAAAAGAATGCTGCTCACGTGAGACATCTGTCAGTGACTGGCCCTTGTGGGTTGTTTTTTTTTTTTTTGCTATGACTAGTCGACGGGTGAGTTCATATCTTTGCATTATTACTCTCCTACCACTTCTGGCACTCAGTTGCTTCCAGAAGACTAGACTATTGTCTACTCTTCCTCCTTCCCTTTGATGGGTGCTCTATCACTGGAGGTTTTAAAGAAGAGATTGAATGACAATCTGTCTCAAATGGTATAAGATGTCAGTCCTGTCCCAACTTTAGCAAGAATGACCCTCAACTCCATTTGATGTGAAAGGTTTTTTTTATTAAAGGCCAAGTGGATTACAGTGTAGCAAAGCCAGAATCAAAGTTCATGCATCAAACTTTCCTGGTTAACTTTCCTTATCCAGTTCCTCCCTTGTTCCTCCCCTACTTGCTGGTCCGTTATTGTACAATTGCATTTTTATAAATTGTTTTGGGAATTGTCTTTTCAATGGCAGATTGGTTGGGCAGCCATTGCATTCCATTCCCAGCTTTTTGACTTTGAGCTGGAGTCTCTGGAGTCACTTCCCCGCCTCATCAGTTTTCTCCCTTCCAACTCTGTTATTCTGGTGCAGTAGATTTATCTTTCTGATTCAATGAAGCTATTTAATTTCTAGGAGGGTGATAATACTTATGTTATTTCTCTGACCAGAACTCTGATAAAAATATTTGATAAAAACATTTATCCTGTGTGTTTATTATCAGGATGTGACCTCATAATTAGAGAAAGTCATATAAACTTCTGCTTTCTTTCTCAGAAAGTTTGCAAATTCATTCAGAAAAGAATATGTGTCCTTCTTCTAAACCCAGTCAGCAGTATAAGTGATGATCCAAACAGCTAGTTCTTTTGTGTCAGACAATGTCTCCATCATCTACCAGTTAGACTGTCTTTTCCAGATCAGAACTGAAGTTCTGATTCTGAAAATCTGAATTACAAAACCACGTTTTATAAACAAAGGTGCAAAACAACAAAAGGCATATGAGATACTCAGTAACAGTGAATCCCAGCCATGAGTCATCCCCATTTTCTAATGAGCAGAATAGAAAGGTACAACATTCCAAGCAGAAAAAAAAACTTGCAGACAAGCATTTTTCGACATTATGAAGCCGAAGTGGGAGAATGTCCAGCAAATCACTGTGTATTCCTGGCAAGTGATGCTTCATTAGCACTTCTGAATTGTTTTAACTCCCACTTGATATCCTGGATATAAATGTTTAGGATCATGTAGGGACTAGGGGAAACAATTAGTCAAGGCACAAATTACTGCTAGGGTGCCTGCAACCATTCACATTCAAAGGAAGAGCAGCAGCTATCTGCCATTTGTGACTTGGAAGGTCTCAGCGTGGTGTCCAATAAAGATAAACAAAGTCTAATTTTATGACTTTTCATTTACCTCCTCCAATTAGATCGGTTTAATCCAATTTCACAGAAGTTTGTGTTCTCTCACATTTTAAATGATTACCATTAGAGACTTGGGACAGTAAAAAGTGAGAAAGTACCCATTATGAACTACAGCTCATTGTAATTTAATTCAGAACATAAATGGGTGAATTTTACAATATATTTATGATATCTGACCTGAATTACCAAAGGATCTCCTGACCCACTTGTATTTATTGTGAAGCAGGGAAGAAAGATAAAAAGTAGTTCATATTTAAGCTAAGAAATGTGCTGCCATAACTTTGGCAATTGAAAAAAAAAGGATCGAATTATTGCATTCAGTCCTCAGGTTAACTAGAACTAAATCCCAGTGTTGTTTACAACTACATAGATGTAGCAGTGTACTATGGCCTTACAATCTGAGTCAAAGCACAATTCCCTGGAGATGTTCCCTCTGATTCAGAGAAACTGATGTGTTGCAACTCGGCACCTTCCAGATGTATTGGATTAAGCCTCTCATCTTCTCAAGACAGCAAGGGTAATGACCAAACTATTTGGGGGAGAGACACTAAGTGGCTCAAGTTACCAGGCATAATGAAAATGGTATATATACCCAAATTTTCCACTGCTGCAGGTCTTAGCTTCTATTTTGTTACAATGAGGTGCCAGCTGCTGCATAAATCACAACTCATAAAAACTGAACCGGCTTATTTATTTTATTAAGCTACAATGGGTAGATGATCTGAGCCAACAAGAGAATCCTGGCTAACACATACCAAATAAATTCAAATTAGAAACATGCGTCTAAAGTTTAACAGCATTTTTTCCCTTTTGAAACCTCAACACATGAAAGTGATAGAAAAACCACAAGCCTTCCAGGGTAACAAAGGAGCACAAGTATGGAAGACAAAATGTCTTTAACTATGGTAGACTGGTGAAATATTGGCATTGTGCATTGAACCAACCTGAAGTTGGTAACACGGATTTCACCATCCGTATGTGATAAAGGTTTAAAGAAGTTATTGGGAAAAGTTGTGGGGTTAGAAACAGTCAACATAGGACAATGTAGGCTAAGTGTTGAATAGATTCCTTGTTCTTGAAAAGATGCTTTTTCCAAAAGGCAATTGAACTTTCTTGCTTTTTTCTTTCTTTATTTGAAAACATTCCACTTCTCATCCAAGAAGCTTCTTCAGTTCAGTTGCCTTTTGGGAAAAGCACCTTTGGGCCAGTTATGACCTGGATGATTGAGAATCTCCATAGACATTCCTTTTTTCTTGTGATTACATATAGCATAGCAGAGAAAAGATAATACAGCCAGATTATTATTTCACGGAATTAGTCCACCAAACTCAGTCATAAAAGACTGAGGATATAGAGGGCTAAGGAATAGCTAGATTTTGCATATCCACAAGGCAAGAAGATTTCTAATGTGTGGTCTTATCTGTCTTCTTCATTTGCACATTCTTTCCATACAAATGCTTATTGGCTTAATTGCATTCAATAGGGGCAATTTATTGTCTTCATTTAAATGTCATGGGGCCATGGTACAAATGTATCATTGGTGCTTTTCCACATTGTCCCTTGAGAAAATCAGGGGAAGTGTTCATGAATTGGACCAACAGGTTGCTGGGACCTGACTAACTAGAACAGCAATGAATCTACATAGGAGAGCTTCACAGAAAGATGTGATCACACCTCCTAATGTGACTCCATGGCTCTGTTACTTACAGCTAAATTACATTATTATGACTTTATTGTTGAATCCCAATTCTCCTAATTATAGCCTAGAGATCTATTATTTGATTTTGTAACACCAAGTGCTTCTTTTCTAAATCATGTAATCTCTTGTAGCTTATTAATGTCAGGTCTGCGTACACACAGGGACTTGGTTGTTTGCCAGGCAGAATCAAATTTTCAAATTTTCACTGTGTTAGTTGCAGGGATTTGCTTGTTACAATCTAATTATATTGGCACTGAAAGCAAAATTATATTATAAAGCACTTTAACTCTTTCACTGGAACACATTTGCATATGTTAAGTGTCCTCTTTGCCATTGGTTTATTAGCCTTTTCATTTGAAACTCTACTAAAAGGTAATTATTTGTATAACGTTAACTCTTTCTATGCATTGTAATATGATTTCCATTTCATTAAAATGTTCACTGAGCCCTGTATAGCACCTGAAAGATTAAGAATGTGTTTGAGATATGGATGATGCCAGACTAAAAGTCTTAAAAATAAGATGTCCATTAGATACTTCACTGTGCTTGTAGAATTATAATTATATGCATATATAATTATATATGCATATAATTATAATATTAGAATAATATAGAATATTAGAATATTATAGAATAATATTCTATAATATAATTATATAATTATATATAATTATATAATTATATGCATAATTATATGCATATAATTATATGCATATATTTATGCAAAAGGATCTGTCTCAACTGAAGCAAAACTCCTGATAACGACATGGTCACAAATATGTGGTTTTCTTGGCACAATATGGAAGTCACATGTCACTGCCTGGGACAATTGTCAACTGAGCCATAATTCTGGAATTGTCTGTTGATCTGTCATCCAAGTATTATGAAGTCCAATTGCACTTTGGACAGGCTAAATGCTTTCACTTGGCTGATACAATATGAATAATAGTATAGCAGAGTTGGAAGGTACCTTGGAGGTCTTCTAGTCCAACCACTTGCTCAAGTAGGAAACCCTATACTATTTCAGAGAAATGATTGTCCAATCTGTCCCAAAGGTGTTTTTTTTAAACTATGACTTGAACGATTGTCCAATCTCATCTTAAAAACTTCCAGCGAGAAGTGAATGAGATCAGTTGTTCATATTAAAGAAAAGCTAAACTATTTCCCTAGAGATGACAAGGTATAGTTTTATACTGTCTAGTAGAGTTAATAACACCACATCTAAGCAATTTTTCAAGACATTCTGATCAATTTTACTTTCATTTTTTTTACTTATAGACATTAATGACCTTGTTATGCGAAGCGTACTAAATTCTGTTACATCATGTTATTTTTTACAATATTTATTTTTAACATGGATTTATCTGTCGTTTTTATATGGGTTGCTGTTCTGCCCCCCGCCACCCCTGAGTAGATTTTGGTGAGATGGGTGGCTATGTACATTTGATCAATAAATAAATAAAATATGCAAATATGCAGCAGATTGACTTATATGTGCAGATAGTTTTAGAATATGTTCTCTTTATATGAAACCACTTTTATATTATTGCATTTTGTGATGTGCTGATCTTTAACAAAAATAAAGACTTGTTCTTCAATTGCAGGATAGCCAAAAACTTGACTGTGTGGACTGAAGCTGATAGAATAGAATAGAATAGAATAGAATAGAATAGAATAGAATAGAATAGAATAGAATAGAATAGAATAGAATAGAATTATTTATTGGCCAAGGGTGGTTGGACACACAAGGAATTTGTCTTGGTGCAAATACTCTCAGTATACATAAAAGAAAAGATAAATTTGTCAAGAATCATAAGG
Organism: Pseudonaja textilis; assembly: GCF_049901715.1. Lineage (NCBI taxonomy): Eukaryota > Metazoa > Chordata > Lepidosauria > Squamata > Elapidae > Pseudonaja > Pseudonaja textilis. The sequence goes on from NC_141990.1 coordinate 238,970,240, forward strand.
TACAACACTTAATGATAGTCATAGAGCACAATAAGCAATCAAATCATACTAGGAAACAGTCAAAATAAATAGTAAAGATACAAGCGACAAAGTTACAGTCATACAATCACAAGTAGGAGAGGATGGGTGATAAGGAGTGATGAGAAGATTAACAGTAATAGTAGTGCAGGCTTTGTAATAGTTGAACAGTGTTGAGGGAATTATTTGTTTAGCAGAGTGATGGCTTTTGGGGAAAAAACTGTTCTTCTGTCTAGTTGTTCTGGTGTGCAGTGCTCTATAGCGTCGTTTTGAGGGAAGGAGTTGAAACAGTTTATGTCCAGGATGTGAAGGGTCTGTAAATATTTTCACAGCCCTCTTTTTGACTCATGTAGCATACAGGTTCTCGACTGAAGACAGGTTGGCAGTAATTGTTTTTTCTGATGAGGTGGAAATCTCTGATTCTTGCAGCAGAGAAGCCCATTTTATTAACATAGGACCATTTTCAGATCCTTCAAGGCTGGGAAATAAGAAGCTACATGGCCACTGATGTGAAAATGCAAGAAAGAGTCCCAGTATTTAAACCTGAAGACTAAATGTGTAAATGACAGGACTCTAGATACAGTTAGAAAGAACCTCATACCCATAGCTTCTTAGCTATCTAACTTTCTTGTTTTTATTGGGGAATGCAGAATGGGGATGGAATTAAATTGCTGTACTCAGGGGTGGGATTCAAATTTTTTAACAACTGGTTCTGTAGGTGTGGCCTAGGTGGTGGGCATGGCTTGGTGGTCATGTTATTGGCTGGGTGTGGCCAACTCAATATCACTCACATCAATACATGCATCACCTGGCCTCTCATGACTGTGGGGATGCTGCAACAGTCGTAAGTGTGAAAAATGGTCATAAGTCACTTTTTTCAGTGCCATTGTAACTTTAAATGGTCACTCCACACAAGCAAAGTACCAGCAAAGGAGGGGAAAAACCCCCAGAGAAGTTCCTGAGACAAGAAATCTAATCCTGCCAAGAATGTAATAAGGGTTAACAGAGAGGCAGTTTCTGTAAGCAACACCAGAATGTTTCCTTCCTGCCTTCCTTACAGGATTAGGCCAGTAATTTCTTCTAACAATGGGTTCTCCAAACAGCTTAGAATGTTAACAACCGGTTCTAGTGCATGGGTGCAAACTGGTAGAATCCCACCCCTGGCTGTACTTGCCATGAAGTTTTGATGTTTACTGTGTAGCAGCTTTCACAACTTGAGAGTTTCTAAATATGCTCACTTATCATTCAAACCACATGGAGCTTTTCAAATGCTCCATATAGAAAATGATCAAAATCTAATTACAAAGGTCATCATTTTTTCTTCTCCTTATATTTAATCCATATTTTCATTATACATCCAGGAATGTATTGGGAAGTTTTATAGTCTCTAATGTCTCACTTCCTGGATAAAGACAAGGGTGGGCTGCTGGGGGTTTGCAGGGATTTGGGAGAGCACCTAGCTAAGATTCTGTGCAGTTTGGAGAACCCCCAAATCCCATTCCTGGCTGGCTCCACGTACTCTGTCCACCCCTCCCAAGAGTCCCCATGCAGCCCGTTTTGGATGCCAGGTAAGTACAGGGCCCTCATGGAGGCTCAGGGAGGGTGAAAAATGGCCCTTCTGGAAATTCGGGAAGGCTGGAAACAGGCACGTTTCTGGCTTCTAGAGAGCATCCAGAGCCTGGGGAGACCATTTTCACCCTCCCAGAGGCTTGAGGAAAGCCTTCAGAGTCTGGGAAGGGCAAAAATGTCCCCCCACTGTGGTGCAGGAGGCCGACTAGGCCACACCCACCATGGCCAAGCCCACCCAGCAACCAGCAGAAAACCCTTTGATAAAAATTCTGAGGCCCATTCCTGGATAAAGAATATCACCTAAAGATATTGCTCTCAATTTTTGTGCCAAAAAAGTATTAAACTTGGCCCCCAGAACTAAACTATGTATTACAGGTAGTCTTTGACCTACGATCATAATTGAATCTAATATTTCAGTTGTTAAGTGAATTTTGCCCCATTTTACAACCTTTTTTCAGCCCCAGTTGTTAAGCGAATCACTGCACTGTAGACAGGCCATTGTTACATATATTTAACTTCTGCCATTTAACTTTGCTTGTTGGAAGCTGGCTGGGAAAGTTACAATGGTGATCACGTGAGCCCAGGATAGTGCAACTGTCATAAATACATGCCAGTTGTCAAGCACCTGAATTTTGATCACATGACCCTGGAGATGCTGCAACAGTCATAAGTGTGAAAAGCAGTCATAAGCCATGTTTTTTAACTTTGAACTAAACAAATGATTATAAGATGATGATGACCTAAATACTTACTCTCCAAAAGTGTTATACTAGCATACAGTGTTCTTTGCCATTCTGCATTCTCATAGCAATACTGTGACATACAACATTGTGTTTGTGTGACTGGTCCACGGTCACCCAAGAAGCTTGTGACCTGGGACACTTGAACCTGTCTTTCTGCAGTCTTTGCACTTACAAAAAGTATCTCATTGGTGCTCAAAGCATACAGAGTTGTCTGCTTTAATTTTTTCTGCAATGTCCTTGTTTTTTTCATGCAGTAGATGGAGACCCAAAGGACATCTGCTATTTAGGCAAAGACTCTTAGCAAATTCAGAACCTTCAGCTGTGGCATTTTAAGCTGACTTTACTAGTTGCTTTTAAGGCATTACATTTTCCCTATTATTAATCTGTAGTGCTTAAAATTATGCTGTTTCAGCTGAATTTAAAGTTATTCATGTTCCAGTTATACAGTATATTTTTTTTTTCCTGGGAAAATATTTAATACAAAATCAATGGCTAATAAAAGAAAATCTGAACCCAAAGGAGATTCCTACAGAAAACCAATTTTCAGGGGCAATGTGACCCATTAATGAGCTGTGCTCAGTGCCACCATTGTGCTGAGTACCTCCAAATGAAATACAGCAGGTTAATGGTTGTGGTACAGTGGACTTAAATATGAAACACAGCAGGTGTGTACCTTAATGAGGTGTTAATAGTGCGACAGGTGCATGTAAATAAGGAACACTGAGGGTAGTAATGGGTTCCTCTGAACCTAGAAGCACAGTATAAATAATTATTCAGTCATGCTCTATTTGCCTGGTGATATTTGTTCCTCAGAAAATGAATTGGAAAACAATTTTAAATTAATTGTCCTTGCAACATTCTTTTCCAAAGGTATTTCAGGACATTTCTAAATTGCGTTATCCATCAAGGATGCAAAGCCCCTTGAGTTCTATTTAATCCATTCAACTCGAATACACGGAAGTGACTCTCAGAGCTACAGCATCTTCCATCCATGCCGTCTTCTGAATGTATGGAGTTCAACTTCCAGCAATGGCCATGGTTGCTAAAAATCCAAACAATTTGGACTCTGTAAATCTGGACAGTACCAATAGCATTGAACTAAGCCAATCATTAGCATGAACATTCTCCACTTGTGTGAAAAGGACCTGGGTCTGAGTAACACTAAGTTCGCTGTCTAAGGAACAGATGCAAAAGATTACTTTGATGAGCAGATGCAAGGTTTTCCTTTGTCTGAAGAGGTCGACCTGCTTGCTATTTCACAGGAACATCATTAAGAGGAAACAGAATCAGGCTCCACCTTAAAACATTTCAGAAGGATAAATTAGATTTGTATGAATAATAATTCATTTGCTGAACCTGATTCCTTGTTAATAAAGATTTTGTGAGATTTTGCCTTTTAGTTTGAAGCAACGGTAAAATAATAACAGAATAAAAGAGTTGGAAGGGACCTTGGAGGTCTTCTAGTCCAACCCCTGCTCAAGTAGGAAACGTATACCATTTCAGACAAATGGTTGCCCAATCTCTTCTTAAATACTTCTAATGTTGGAGCACCCACAATTTCAGGAGACAAGTCGTTCCACTGATTAATTGTCAAGTGTCAGGTAATTTCTCCTTAGTTCTAGGTTGGTTGTCTCCTTGGGCAAATAAAAATGGAATGTCCTAGAGCAATTCCAACTCCTAAATTCAGCAATCCCATTTCCAAATGGTTGAAGTCTATCCAAATGAGGTCAAAATGCTGTCTACACCTGACTGAGAAAATATAGTCAGTAAGGCAACTTGTACATTAAAATCTGACTCCATATGCAAGCATAGAGGTCTAAATAGTTCGAAAGAAAGGCATGATTACAACTGTTATGTATTAGCATACTTACCTACAATTGGTTGGTCTGTGGCGGCGGGAAATTTGAAGAGCTGTCACTGGCCACAGCCACAAACAGCCCAAATATAAAAGGGCTGCTGCACTCAGTCCTAGGAGGGAGTAAAAACAATTGACGATCATGCTGGTGTCCTGAGTCTCATTCCCATGATTTAACACTGGCAACAAAGGTGGGATACTGAGACAAAATGAACCAGCGAGCATGTGGCAACCAACGGCAATGCATCGAGATGAAATGGCCGGGAACAACACGCCACCTGCACTGTTCGATCCGGCAACCGAAGACTAGGAAGCATACATTGACTGATTCCTCATGTTCCTCAAAGGGAGTGACCTCCATAATATATCCGAACACAGGAAGAGAGCCGTCTTCCTCACACATTGCAGGTGCGTGGTATTCAAGATGGCCAAAGCATTAGCGGCATTCAACGATGTGAAAATGATGGCTTGGCCGGACCTGGAAAGAATACTGAGGGCTCACTACCCACCAACCGTCTCCAGCCTCATCAAAAGACATGAATTTTATTGGTGCAATCAAAAAGAAGGCGAAAGTATCGGCGATTTCATTGTAACTTTGAGGGACATTATTAGGGCATGCACATTCCTAAATATGGATGAAGCCATGAGAGACCGAGTGGTCCTGGGGCTGAGGGATCTTACACTACAGGGTTGATTATTAACAAAACCCAAAATAACGCTCCAAGAATCAATAGAAGAAACTACCACAGCAGAAGCAATGCAGAAATTGACAGTGGCCATGCCGAAAATGAACAAAGCGCCACCGGAAACCCCCCAAAACACCACCGCAACCCACCATGAGGACATTGAGTCCCCATCAGAAGACGATGAGGAAGAAGAAGGGGTAAATCAACTCTCTTTGGAACCGGGCAGAAGAGACCGGGAAAAGGAAGGAATTTCGTTGTGCTAGCTGCGAGGGGAACCATCCACGTTCTGAGAGCCATTTTCTAGATGCAATCTGCAAACATTGTGAACGGTGGGGACATATTGCTAGGGCATGCCGAGCAAGAAAGAACTATGGCCCTAGACAAAGATGGAACAACCCCCCGAGAGAGGGAGAAACAAACAGGGAGCCGCTGGAACCAAGACAACAGAAACAGGCGAGGGAAAGAGACAAGCAATGGAAAAGATGAAACACATCAAACGGTGACCATCAGACACTCCAACATGACAAACGCCAGGAAGATATATGTCCAGGTCACCATAGAAGGCCAGCCATGCCGGATGGAAGTGGACTCAGGCCCATACTTGTCAATGGTATCGTGGGACACCATAAAAAGACTGATACCAGACTTAAGCCGGGAAGGACTCAAAAGACAAACACTAATGCTGAAAACTACCAGGGGAACAAAATTCCTGTAGTAGGTACTGGACAATTCAAAGTAAAATTCAAAAAATACACCAGAATCCTTCCACTAACCATAGTTGACCGAAATCAATCCAGCCTATTAGGACTCAAATGGTTTGCACCATTAGGAATCAAAGTCACAGGGATAAACAACCGCACCAAAACAGAGTGGGAAGAGGACTTGATGGAAGAATTCCGGGATGTGTTCAATGGAGAATTGGGCAAGTACCGGGGGTCTCCAATTTCTTTTAATCTAAACCCAAACATAGCCCCTATAAGATTAAAGGTGAGGCAGGTTCCTTTCACACTAAAACCAAAAATCGATGAGCAATTGGATAAACTCATCGCACAAGGGGTTTTGGAACCAATTGACCACACAAAGTGGGAAATCCCAATTGTTACACCAATTAAACCTGATGGGTCGGTGAGCATCTGAGGGGACTACAAAGCAACGCTTAACCACGCACTCCAACAAAGCGCATACCTGGTTCCAGTGGTACAGCATATATTACATTCCCTTGGGTAGGGGAATCTTCATGAAACTAGACCTCACAGAGGCATACCAACAGTTGCCTGTTGACCCTGAAACAGTGGAAGCCCAGACAATTGTGATGCACGGGGGGGCATTCAAATGTAACAGACTACAATTTGGTGTCAGTGTTGCCCCAGGGGTGTTCCAGAGCTTAATGGAATGTCTATTGCAAGGGATAAAAGGAGTGGTACCATACTTCGACGATGTCCTAGTATCAGCCAAGGACAAAGAACAACTGCGAGATTGCCTAGGGGAAGTCTTAGGCAAATTCAAGGAGGCAGGACTAAAAGTAAAAAAGGAGAAGTGACAATTAGCCACCGGCAAAGTTGAATTCCTAGGATATCTGATAGACAGTGAAGGAATCCACCCCACAGAAAATAAAGTCAGAGAAATCAAAGAAACCCCCAGACCCACAAATAAAATTGATCTGCAAGCTTTCTTAGGACTCATTAGCTTTTATAATATATTCCTACCACAGAAAGCAATCATTGCGGAACCACTCAGGTTGCTTGACAAGAAAGAAATCTGGGCCTGGGGCCGATGGGAAGAAACAGCATTCCAGGAAATAAAAAACTTGATCACATCAGACTATGTACTAATACAATACAGTGAAACATTTCTAATAACACTAACCTGCGATGCATCACCTTTCGGCGTCGGTGCTATACTCAGCCACATATTACCAGATGGGAAAGAAGAACCCATAGCATTCTATTCAAAGACTCTGTCAAAGCTGGAGTGGAACTACAGCCAATTAGACAAAGAGGCATTGGCCACTGTCACTGGCATAAAACGTTTCCATGAATATATCTACGGGAGAACTTTCACACTAGTCACAGACCACAAGCCACTCCTGGGTATCGTCGCAGGAAACAAAGCTACACCTAACATACTGTCACCACGAATGACACGCTGGTCAAAATTCTTGGCCACCTACAATTACAATTTAACCTACCGACCCAGAAAGGACATAAATCATGCTGACACGTTTAGCCATTGACCTCTACCTGACATAGAAGATGACCCAGCACCAACTACATCAACCCTTCAAATAGAGACATTAGAAAACCTACCCTTAATGGCAGCAGACATCGCTAGGGAAACAGCTAGAAACAAAATCCTGGCATGGATTTTGAACTGGGTAGGTAAAGGATGGCCAGAAACTGAGAGCGATGAGACTACCAAACCGTTCCAGAATAGACAAACAGAACTCTCAATGCTGAATGGGTGCATACTATGGGGGGATCGGGTAGTCATACCGGACATTCTAAGAAAACGCATACTAGAATTGTTACATGAGGGACACCCGGGTATTGTAAAAATGAAATCCCTGGCAAGGAGTTATGTATGGTGGCCAGGGATGGATAAAGAAATAGGGGACTGGGTGGCAATGTATAAACGCTGCCAGGAATCTAGGCCAAAACTCCCCACAGCACCAAAACACAAATGGGAAAATCCAAGGGGACCATGGTCAAGACTACACATTGATTTTGCAGGCCCAACCAAAGGACACGCATTTTAAATAGTCGTAGACGCTTACTCCAAATGGCTAGAGGTAGCCATCATGTATTCCACCACAACAGAAGCCATCATTAGACAGCTCAGGAAACTTTTTGCAACACATGGATTGCTGGATTTAATTGTATCCAACCATGGGCCACAATTCACAGCAGCAACATTTGAGGGGTTTCTAGTACAACATGGGATAAGGCATGAACTGACAGTGCTGGGACACCCAGCCACGAACGGACAGGTAGAATGCATAGTATGTTACACAAAGGAAACATTACAAAAGCTGGGGCCTGGGGACACAATAAAAGATAGATAAGCTACTAAGCATTCATCACATGACACCCAGTGCCACAACAAATAAAAGTCCAGCAGAGTTACTAATGGGGAGGAAACTAAGATCACACCTAGACAGACTATACCCCACATATAGCCCAGAAAAACCCACAGACTTGTCCAGTAATTGCCACACATTTCAAACAGGAGACCCAGTATATGCAAAAAATCTCACGGGGGAACCATTGTGGATACCAGCAAAAGTGATCCAGATAACCAGACCCCCGTTCATACAGGGTAGACACCAAGGATGGGAGGAGCTGGAGGAGGCACATAGACCAGCTCAGATCTACAGCCATGAAGGTAGACCCAAACAGACCCACAGAAGAGTGGGGAGACCCCTCAAACAAACAAAACAAACCCAGGGAAGAAGGGGAAAACCCCTCAAAAATGACCATAGGGGAGGGGGGACATCCATCAAGCAAACAAAACACAACCAGAGAAGAGGGGGGAGACCCCTCAAACAGACAAAACACAAATAAAAAAGGGAGGGGAAGACCCTCCACGAACAAGAGAAATAACGGAACAAAACCTGACAACGATGCAACAACCACTATGAACACTAGCCCCGGTCAGGAAATGCAAATATGTACCAGAAACCAGGGAAGAAGGCAGGTCGGGGAGACAGGAACAGGTCCAGAAAGTGGGAAAGCAGTCCCTGGCAGGAGTGGCTGAGCCAACTCAACCAGTCAGGAAATTCCTGGCGGGAGTGGCATGGCTGATTCAACCTTCCAGGAGGTTCCAAGAAGACAGATGGGAGGAACAACAGATTCATCCTAACAGTCCAGAGGCCAACCCGTGACTGAGTTGCGTAGGTCCAGTAGAACCCATAAAAGCCCCGCCTACCCACGTGATTACATACGATAGTCAAGGCTCAGATTGGTTGGACCGGACCAGGTGGGGAGAGGTGTTATGTATTAGCATACTTACCTATGATTGGTCAGTCCAAGGCAGCGGGAAATTTGAAGAGCCATCACTGGCCACAGCCACGGCTAGCCCGAATATAAAAGGGCTGCCGCAGTTTCTTCGGCGCTCAGTCCTAGGAGGAAGTAAAAACAATTGATGATCATGCTGGTGTCCTGAGTCTCATTTCCACGACTTAACAACAACCTTACACTACAAAACATTTTGATATTTAAAACATATCTCTAATTAAAACTCTACTATATATATAAAAAGAGGGCTTTTTCTTTTAAGTTTCAAATGTTTTCTGAATGGATAAAAAAATGTTTTCTTAGTCTTGTCTTAAAATGAAAGCTTATCTTGTGAGCAAAGCTGACAGGCACTTTGGATAACTTATCATGACATATCATGCTGTAAAAGTGACACAGAGCTTCATTAACATGACATAGTGCTTCCATATCAACTCCTGATTGTAAAGCATCTTTCTCATTCCCAAAATAAGAATATTTACTCCAAATGCAGATTCCTGAGATAAGTAGCTAACTTGGTATCTGCCCATGTTCAAGGCACTTCTGAACTCTTACACGCCATATACAATTGTAACATTATGATTGGACTATAACAAGCTAGAACTGACAGCACAGTCGAGTATAATAAGATGTTAGCATTCTATTAAGAATGCTGGTCAGGAAAGAAAAACAATGTAAGGCAAGGTAAGATAAAGATGTCTTCTTGACAACAGTAAAGTTACATATCTGTTTATTGCTTTGTGTTCTTCACAGGAGGCATATACAGAGCTTTTCTTTGTAACACATTAATCAAGATGAAATTTAGTAATTACTGTATTCCTATTCTTACTCTGCCCACTGCCAGGAGTTTGATCCTGGCCAGCTCAAGATTGACTCAGCCTTCTATCCTGAGATCAGTAAAATTAGGACCCAGATTGTTGGGGGAAATATGCTGACATTTGTAAACCACTCAGAAAGTTCTGTAAAGTTCTATGGGGTGGTATATAAGTCTAAGTGCTATTGCTATTTTGTATTGTTAATATTCAAGAAGTCAAAAACAGATATACACAAATAAAGCAGCTGGCCTGAACCTATCCATTATTACCCTTTCAACTCGTACGTTTGAGTTTGGGTAAAGGTAAAAGTATAAAGAACAAACAAAATAACACCAAAGCTTAAGCCCTCCTGAATGCTCATTGCAATATAGGAGAAAGTAATTTGCCATGTAATACTGCAAAAGAATGAGAAGGAAAAAACATTTCAAACAAGCAGGTCTGAGCAACAGTCAATAATGTTCAGGAATTGTAACCAATAGTTAAGAGTTTTGAATGTTGCCCTCAAGATCAAAAGGACCAAGTTTGATGTAAGGCATTGGGATTTGGGCATTCAAAATTTGAGGAAATTCCGTTTCATTTTCATATCAGTCAGCACTGAGAAAGCCATTAGAATGCAGATGGAGGAAAAAATGAGAGAAGAATTATCTATTAGATTAAAAAGAGAGGTTAGATATAGAGAACAAAGAGCCACTGAGCATGGTTTTTTTCAAAGAACAAGAAAGAGATTTGACTTGTTCATTCCTGTTCTTGACTAGATCTGGAATCAGATTAGGGGTAGTATTCTACTGGTTCGGCCTGTTTCAGCTGAACCAGTAATTCCAAGGATAATCTGTGAGCGAATTGGTTCTCTCCAATGATCAACTGCTGGGCCCACCTGCCCGCCCTGGCTATATACTGATCTTTATTTCCTGGTTTTGAAGCTCAGCTACTTTGTGCGACACAGCCGATTGCCACACATCAGCTGTTGAACACACAGGGAGAGTGCAGGATTGCAGGAGAATGTGAGTAGGAAACCCTCTGCGCACACACAAAGTGCGTATGTGCATGCAAAGTGTGCCCACCAAGCCAAGCCCATCAAACCGGTGGTAAAAAAAGTTGAATCCCACCACTGAATCAGATATTTTTCAATGACTTTTGTAAGATTTTCAGTTTCCTGCCCCAAAATAAGTCCTAACGTAATCTTGACAGTATGTTCTGGGAGGAACTAGCCATTCTTGCCTGGCTTCTCATCTGTACTCAATGAAAACTGTTGTCCTTTTTAATCAACAGACCTTTACGATTACTGCTTTTGGAGAGTAGCTATGTTCTTTTTTTAAAAATAATAACTACAATTTGTGCTGCAATAAAAAACAGATATACATTAAAAAACATTCCCATGCTTACTACTACATCCATTAGTATATTGTGTGGATTGGATCAAGAGCTTATCATGTGTGACTTTCTATATTTGTCCTATACTTGATGGTATTTAATGTTATATTTTTTCATTATGAATCTGATCATGATGTATGAAAGTTCCACCAAAACCTAATTCCCTTTGTCCAGATGGCTTTATAAATCCCCTGCTCTTTGCAGAACATGAAGAACTGAACACAAGTTCACAATATTTTTCTTGGACTTCTATTTTAATGCAACAGTACAGTAACATTTTGAAAATAAAACATATTTTGACTAAACAAAGAATAAGTAAATAAATAATTTCTGACAATTAAATACCTTTTTATGTAAGCAAAAATATACATCACTAACATTCACAGAATTGCTTTTTGCTGTTATAGCTACCAGAAATGGATTAAAGAACTGATGTGAACCAGAAGATGTTACATTATGATCACTTTTTATTTCTGCTTATTTATTTTATCTTTTTCCACAAGATATAAACTGGTATGCTTAGTTATAAAAACATGCTTAATTGCATATTGCATATATCCTCATTTGAACAGAAAAATGTTTTTCAAGTAAAGTTTAAAATATTTAAGAAAACATCTGGACATTTTTGTAAATATGATATTAAAAGAATGTAGGACTCAAATTTTCTTAAAAGACAGCATGTTAAAAATGTGTTTAATACTAGGGAAAACCGTCTTCTTAGTGATCTTTTTATGTTTAATGTTCTGCTGCTAAATAGGAGTTGGATAGTGGCATCCATAAATGCTAACACCTAAAGCTGAAATAAATCTGAAAATAAATTTACTTCTTTTTTTTTTAGATTTAACTTTTAGTTTTATTATTTTTAGAAGAAAAAAAACTTTTGAATTTGACAAATTTTTATGTTAACTGATATTTTGCAATCACAAGAGACACACTTTCTAGTTGCTGAACCACAATTGTGATAGTTGCTGAAAATAGGTGGGTCCTGAAAAGAAGGAAGAAGAAGGGAGAGAATACATATCTTGTCTACATGCTTTTTGGCCTCAAAAAGAGGATTTCCCAGGGGCAAGTTATCTTCTCCACCTCCCTTGGTTAATATTTCATACTATATGAAATAATGTTTAAAATACATTTGTGTTATGTTATGTTTAAAATACATGTAAGGAATAATGGATGGAAACTGAACAATGAGAGATTTAACCTGGAAATAAGGAGAAACTTTCTGACAGTGAGAACAATCAACCAAGGGAACAGCTTGCCCTCGGAAGTTGTGGGAGCGCCATCACTTGAGACTTTCAAGAAGAGATTGGACTGCCATTTGTCAGAAATGGTGTAGGGCCTCCCGCTTGGGTGGGGGGTTGGACTAGATAATCTACAAGGTCCCTTCCAACATCATATATATAGTCCTATCTGTCTGTCTATATAGGTACCATATAGGACTACTACCAGATTAGGTGAGTATTGGAAAGACACTCCAGGAAATACATGAACTGTAAATTAAAGTAGGACATTCAATTTTTTTACAAAATTATCCTTTTAGGGTATCACTAAGAAAAAAAACCCATATCTCCAGAAGTTGATCTTCACTTGAAAAAGAGTTTATTGAGGAATAAGAGGTCATTAAAATGACAATCGCAACAACAACGACAACAACTTCTTAATAATATACATCTTGCCAAGGGTTTCCACATTTCCTTTCCTTTTTCCCAAAGTGCTCAAATCTATTCTGAAAAACTGATGGATTTTCTGCAAGAAGATTTGAGGGCAGCCACATGGCAGGTCATAAGAGGATGAGGATATTGTGAGTCTTTGTGCAAGCATATATAGCACAATATCTCAGTCACACAGAGTCAGAGCAAACAACTTGAGAGTGGAATTATCTGTCACAACATCAATTGCACAGGTGTCAAACTTTTCTCCCACCCAGAGGTGAAAAGTTTTAGCTGCACAAACAATAGCACAGCATCCAATAATATTTCTCTTTAATTTGCCTTCTTATACCCCATTGGTATTGTAGATTTTTTTGAAAGTTTTATTTGTTTTATTAATATAATATATAAAAGTTCCATTTCAGTCAAACAGTATGTTTTCTGGGCACAATTATTTTTAGGCAATCATAATCAAGGTGTTTACAATAACATACATCACAATAACATGAATACTGTAGTAACAATAATATTTCATTTGTCCATTTTAACATTGTAGAATTATCATACCACATTTTTAAAAACAAACTTTAATATGCTCAGAGAAAGAAAATTAGGAAGACAAGTTGTACAGAAACCCAAATCCTTTGAAGAATAATTGAGAAAGCTGGGATATTATTTTGTGGTGTCAAAAAGGAATAATGCAGAGTATAGGATCATATTGTCTCATGTCAGAGAGCAAGATTAAAACTAAAACAAATGAAAATTTCAGGCAGCATGTTTGACCTAATAAAAGACAACGAAAACACCCTTAACATGAGTGGTTTCATATTTTTTCATGAAAATGTGAGAAGATGAGCATTTGGCTACCTGCCAGGCGGCTGGAAAACATTCTGAGTACCCTTTGGAAATCAACTGGATTGGGCATCTGGAAAGGACTATCCAAGACCAAGTGGATCCCACCATCCTACAGAGGTCATCCATTAAAATGAAAAGACAGAGCAGCTATATTATTTTTTGCCTTTTTGCTATATTATTTAGAAACAACCTACCAAGAAAACATCCTCTGTTCAGTGCTATCAAGATACTGAATAACATTCTGTGTAAATATGATAATTTTATATCCTTTCCTAGTGTCTGAAGCTGAACAAGGGTGTGTTACACTAAGCACATGGTGAATTTGTGATTAATATAATTAGAAGAAACTATCCTCAGCAGTAGAATATTTACAAGAAGATTCAATTAGGAGGTCATTCTGGTAAATACAATAGACAGGGAAAAGTAGCAATTAAAATTTTCCATATAAAACAGTTGCTCAGAAATTTCCACTCCTTAACGTTTTCTTGTTCCCTATTATACATCTACATCTTAAACTTAAAAGCTTATATTCTGAGTTAGATAGGTCAAAATTAGTATAAAACACATGCAAAAACATACTGAAGCTATTTAAAATATTGATAAAAACAAAAGGGAATTATGTGTTGATACCTTTCATAAAAAAGATCTTTCTCATTTTCTGAAAAGTTGTTCAATGAAACAGCTTCAGGCAACAACTCCAGAACCTGAGCAGAGCCACAAAAGTCCAAAAGGATGTTTCAGACAAAGGCTTTCATGGCACCACATATTCTGAAACACATTTTTATAATAAAATCTTAAACAATGCTCTGTCCTAATACTGAGCTGTTCCAGATCTCATCATTAAAAAAAAACAACAATCAAAAGCTTAGTTGTCTCCTGAGTAGAATCACTAACTGCATAGATCATCATCATCAATCATCATCATCATCATCATCATCATCATCATCATCATCATCATCATCATTTTAGCCATTGCAGGATGAAGGCCTCTTCCGCATGTTTCCAACCTATATGGTTCTGAGCTTTCTTTTGCCAATTGGGCCCATTTCTCATCCAAGAAGCTTCTTTAGTTCTGAATGATGGTGGAGAATGGAAAAATTTGTTTTTCTTGTGTAAAAGTTCAATTCAGCAATCTAACAGAATTGGCAAATCCCAAACCATTATCTGTGAATCTCAACTACTACAGTGTACATTTCCATCACTCATAATACATTAAAGTTCTGAACACTGTTTCCTTCATATGAAGCTATGAATGGAAATAGAGAATATTTATAACAGTTTTTCAAACATGCCTAAAGAAAATAATTATCATACCCCTTCAATTTACCAATATGAATCTGACCAAGTGCCTGTTGAAAGACAAGAGTGGGCTCCAAATGTTTCACTCATTTACAACTATTCATTATGGTTAGGCCTGTAGTCAGCAAATAAAGACAAAATAAAAAATTCCACACATTCCCCCCCCAAAATCACCTGAATGTCTTTTTCTTTTAACTTAAGGTTTCAGCAAAAAAAAAAAAAAATGGAGGAAATCATTAGATAAATAACTTTCAGCAACCCAATTTGCCATAAGTGTTTGTACTTCAATTGTCCGTGGCACATCTACATCACACAGATGGTAATGGGCAAACTTTATGGCTCAATTTGTTCCTGAGCTCAGCAGACAAAATTGTTTTCCCAAACCTTGAAAAATAACTTGGAAAATATGTCAAAGACTTGAAAATCTATTCCTTTACAAGCCTATTTAGGAGTCACTCTCCCAAAATACAAATCCCTTACATCATACCATTGCAACAAAAACTAAACCTGTTAGACAGATCTAGTATGTTTGTTTATAGAAAAGCAAAAAAAGAGACCTTCAACTTGGCTGTTTCAGTTAGGGATTTGCAAGCTATTTTATTCCTCTTTTAGTCTACAACTCCAACAATTCTTTGTCACTGGGCATGGTGGCTTGGGCTAATGGGGACTGATCTAAAATGTCCCATTTGTAGTGCAAATATTGTTCATCAAACATTTTGATGTAATGTGCTCAAGATAGGGAATAGTTTGCTACAATACTTTTTTGAATGCTTTATACAATTATTGTAGCCTCTCTAGCTCATTAGATCAGCTGCTTTCTATGATCCTCATGGATGCATGTGTGTACAGACAGAACCCTTCTGCTGGGACTGCCAACAGACAACTGGAGCTGAAGTTCTTTTGAAGAAGCTGTGAATGACATAGCTGCTTCAACAACCCAAAGGACAGAGCTTTGTTAACCAACTGTGAATGACATAGTTGCTTTAACAATCCAAAGAACAGAGCTTTGCTAACCAGTTATACATCTCTTTCAAAGGTGAGATACAGTGCTGTAATGGTTGATCATCTCCGTGTTTAATTTTAGCCACTGTGAACAGTTCTCATAGATGCTATGTCATATATTTCTGTCCCTAACATTTTCCTTTTGTACTCTTTTGATAATGAATTGAAGTTAATGATAATTATATCATAAATAGAAAACTATATATTAATCTATATCACACATGTATTACATTTATTCATTACTATAATAAAAAAGTGATATTATCTAAAGCTCAGAGTGTCTATACATGCTGAGCTTTGTAGCTCTTTGACAAAAACTGAAAAGTATCCTTTTGATTCATTTGTATTCCTTCCATTCCTATATAGACGCCTTAGTTATACCTTCCCGTTTTGTGGATTTTAAAAAATGTGAGCTTTTGGGAGGTTATTTTTTAATAGGAAGACTTCATTGCCCATTTGGCAAGACTTAACTGCCCTTTTTAATTGTTTGGGGGGAGAGTTTTGTCAATGAAAAGGAAATAAATACAATGCAAAGTTTTAGAGTATACTTTATATTGGATTTCTTTAGATGAGAAGCCCCCTGCAGAATGCTGAGCATACATTCCTGGAGAGAGAATTCTCTTGCTGGACTGCTGGAAGACTTCATTAACTAAAATCACAGCCGTGTCCCTTTAATATTTTCTGACTTACCTTTGATTTCAGTACTTGTGGACATCTAAGAAGGAAGTGAAATTACATATGCACTCTTCTTCAGGGCCCATTGTTTAATACTCTTAAAAATGCAAGAGCTCCCATTTTGATCCTTTTCCTGCTTTTCATTTTTTTCCCCTGCATGCCCCGCTGCTAATCTGTGACAGGATATTTTCTGTAACATAAATAAATAGGAAATGACACAACATCAAATCCAACTGCTGCTAGTTAGCAGTGAGGAATTGTAAAGCACACAAAAATGGGGGTGGGGAAATGGGCCTATGTAAATCATCTGTTTAAATTAATGACAAACAAAACTGAGTTCCCTTTGTGGTTGATTTTCATCTTAGCTGCACCCTGCAATAAAATAGTTATCAAAGAAAGCTACCAATTAGTTGTTAATTCAAAACATCTTTGGAAATAAGGCTTCAAATCTCAACTGATATCTTTCCAACAACCTCCTAATTGCAGCAAGTTGGTGGTAAAAAACATTGCATGAAATAAAAAGATGTATTTCATTTGCTGGAGAATAGATACTACCCTTCACTTAATTATTTCCAGAATTTTCTCATTATGCTGTGAGCTTTCTCAAAAGATTTGTTATGTATATGTCTATACTAAGATAGAAAAGAAAGATAAATGATTAGTCCTGAAATCATACACTTAATTTTCTCAGAAAATATTTGTGACCCTAGATTGAGTGGGGAGAAATTGTAAAATTTATGCCACTGTTACTTGTTTCCCCACTATTTTTGTAGGGATGCAAGCAATGCATTCTGGCTCCTTTTTACTAGGGTTCATTCCATCTCTGGTTTAATTAGAAGAAATCCTTCAATAAATTATGAAATTAGATACTTAGCATGCTAGTTTTCAGTTCTTTCAGTTAACCTATGTTTCTTCATATATTATGAGTATGTACATAATAATGCACACCCAAACACATACCCACATCAATGGAATGAGGAAGTATATTTCCCTTCTTTTTAGTCTTTCTGAAAAAGGGATATACCAAACATTTGGTGTATGAATCATTCCACTGATGGCACAACCAGGTTAGGATGGTTTCTGAACAGGACAAAACATTCTTGATGGCTGGTTTTGGTTGGACCCCAAAATGGAGTTGAGTTCTTCTAGATGGAACCCAGGATGTGATTGTTCCTAACAGGGAAAAAGTTTCAAATGCTGTTTTTCAGTTGCTATGAAGAGAAAGGGGTGATCAAAATGGAAGTTTGGGACAAAGTGGAACAAATCAAACATGACTCAAAGAAGCCCTCTCTTCTATTTCTTATTTGAGAAGACCAATACCAACAGGCAATCCTTCAACAGCTAAAAGCTATTAGTTACTAGAAACCACTTCAGTATTATACCCTCAGTCTTGATATGCATTAAGTTTTTGTAGGCAAATTTGACAGATTAAGTCTGACTTCATTCATGTATTATATTTTTATTTCGTTGCTTGACAATGCATTCTATTTATGTACCAAAACCCCCCACAAACTTTTGGCACTTTCTATCAGATGACAGGAGTTCTACTTCCATCTTCCCATATGTAATTAAGACCTGAGTGTACACCCACATGCAATTGTTTGCTCTTTGCAGTAAAATAAGGAAAAAAGAGCATGTTTTTAGAGATTCTTGACAGGAGTGAAACTGTAGAATATGTTTTCACTTCGAAGAAGCATCATGGATTCATTTGTGCCCTTGCAAAAAAAAAAAAGTAGTTGCTTGTTGTCAGTCTTAATTCCCTGAGCTATACCAGTACAAATGGATCTCACCTAGGTTAATGGGGGAATTCTTCGAAAGGTGCTGCTCTTTAATCCTTCACCAATTTATAAAAACTTTTTAAAGTAGAAAAGGTTTTTAAAATAAATATTCTCCGTCACACATGCACAACCTGTTGCTCTTGGACTCATCCACTACAACTGTTCTATGGATTACCTCATTCTGCAGGCAACCATTCTGCAGGTTTTCACTGTAATACAGGAAGCATTGATACAGTGGACACAGTGAATCTACTCAGAACATAAGTTCTAGAATCTTCATTTACCATTTCCTATTTCTGTCTCATCTGTAACTTCATAATTCTTTCCCTCCTTCTTTATAGTTGGATGCAGAGAATCCCATTATAGTATTAAAGCTGCTTGAGGAAATTTACAGTTTATACTGCATTTTCATACTGAAGATATGCCATTCCTTTTGTATTCTAGCATGCAAAGATAAGATTGCTCATGTTCACCACAATCTTGACTTAGGAGCTCTTGAAAATGAATGTTTTAACTATGGAAGCCAATAAAATCGCAAGTAGTGTGCCAAATGGTTTGATACAATAATACCTCTAATTTGGCCTTTATTTGTTTTGTTTTTGTTTTGCACCTTTGAATCGGTATCGACTCTTGGCAACTGCATAGTGAAGTCACTGCAGTTTTCTTGGCAAGGTTTTTCAGAAGTGGTTTGCCCATGCCTCCTTCCTAGGACTGAGAGTGAACAGTCCAAAGTCACTTAGTTGGCTTTATATCTAAACTCATGGGATTAGAACTCACAGTCCCCTGATTTTTAATTGATGCCTTAACTACTACATCAAACTGGTTCTCAGTTGGGTCTTAGGAGGTATTGCATATTGAATCAGGTCTTGTCCCCTTTTTCTATTGTTGGCTTCATGTTCAGCAGTAGAAATTTTTTAACATCAGAACCTCACATTCACAGGGAAACTTTCACAAAAGAGCAGCAAAGTGGACAACTTGTTATGCTATATTCCTTACTGATTTATTTTTTAAGTACAAAAAATTTTTGGTACCTTACATTAATCTATTACATTAGCTTTCATGGATCACAATCCAGTTCATTAGATTCATGGAATATATTGCTAGGAAAGGAGTAATACAGACACACCTACACATACAAACACAGACATAGATATACATATTGTTGTTGTTGTTAGTTGCGAAGTTGTGTCCGACCCATCGTGACCCCATGGACAGTATTCCTCCAGGCCTTCATGTCCTCTACCATCTTCTGGAGTCCATTTAAGCTCACGCCTATTGCTTCAGTGACTCCATCCAGCCACCTCATTCTCTGTTGTCCCCTTCTTCTTTTGTCTTCAATCGTTCCCAGCATTAGGCTCTTCTCCAGTGAGTCCTTCCTTCTCATTAGGTGGCCAAAGTATTTGAGTTTCAACTTCAGGATCTGGCCTTCTAAAGAGCAGCGAGGGTTGATCTCCTTTATGCCTATAGACACACATAACAGTTTATATGATTTTGTGTATATATACACATACGCACACACACACAAATAATGCCTACACACACATAAACAGCTTTTTCTGGGTTGGAAAAAATGAATGGAAGGACGGTATGGTGAAATAAAGGAAACAACAGAAAATAAATAATAATTATTAAAATTATTTAAAAAGGAGTAGTTTGATATCATATCAACATTCATAAGATAATAATGTTTGACTTTGTTAAAATTTATTTTGAATCAGGTATGTGTAATTCAAGGTCTGATCTCTCCCTGTGAACTGGAAGCTCTTTCTGCCTAGCCTTGGAATGGAAGAAAAAATGACTTAACCTACTTCTTCAGGACTTGACTCATGGCACTGTATTATAACAAAACTGTCCTAAGAGAATTTATTATCAGATTGTTGTATTACTTACTTAATATGAATACAGCTGAAGCTACCCACTATTACCCACTTTTCTCTTCTAGCTGTTATCCAGATGACTTTCTAATAGACTTTGCTTTCTAGATTTCATTTTGTGTCCCTTAGCACGGTATTCTAAAAACAGTCATAACAATTCCAAATGGTCAATAGGAAGCAAGTATATTTCATGTATATTCTCAGGCATTTGCAAACAACAAACACAAGCCAGGTCACATGACATATTCACTAGCTTCCTGGCAACACTTACAGGAAGCAGTGGAGGATCCATGAATTCCTCACCATGGCCAATCAATCATCACATTAAACTTGCTGCAATGCTCCTTTGTTTCAGAGGGAAAATCTATAATGATTTCTAAGCAACGGCTAAGGCTTGTGAAGGACTGGCAATGGTATTATTTCACATGATTTTCAAAAGTTATATTTTTATTTACTTTTTTCCCTTTCACTTGCAGCACCCTCATTTATTGGTGGGTGGGGGTGAAAAGGCACAGAGAGCTGTGAGGGGAGGGAGAAGAAAGAGAAGGACATAAATGGTATCTTTATCTACAAGGTTATATTGCACTCTGCTTTTATGTTCAGACACTGTTTGTTCATCATTTGCATAAAATGTCATTTCACAAAATCTATAATTTAACCTTTTTTGTGGCATGTTATTGACTGTCCCTTTTGGAAGACAGGGAATTCATACATCCGATCGAGGTATGCTCCCTCATTAATCAAAACAAATTTAAGGTTTTACCCTCAGCCTGACTAAATATGAACATCAAACAGGCTTCAGCTAAAATGAAGGCCGTGATCTGTGGAAAAACTTCCCGGGTGCAGCTTGCTCATCACTCATCTTGTCAATATAATTATTCGTAGGACTGGCTGCTTGTGTTCTGTCCACTTGGCTGAAATAATCTTAGGACGAAGCCTGGAGTTTTGTTTATATTTTTTAATGGTAGCAAAATTGCAACTGAGGGATGGAAAAATCTGCAAACAGGTGAACAATAGAGCTTGGGAAGGCTTAGCAGAAAGGCTCATAGAACGTTTTGCCCTGATGAGGGCCAAAAATTGCAACTCTAGTCTTATTTCCTTTGCAGGAGAATAAAATACAGTTATAGAATATCAATAGTTGATTTGTTTATAATAGTGGCTGACCAAATCAAAACATTCTGATGTTTTTGTCTGTCATAAAAGAAACAGGCATCACAATAGAAAACCACAATCTCTGATCAATTCTTGCTGACCCATGATAATTACTAAAATATAATAATGTGATTAGGGTTAATGTGTGAAACGAGAGGTCTCATGTATAATCATTTTGGTGGCATTTATGGGCCAATAAAGAAATCACATTAGACTTCTATTTTCCTAATTGGAAAGGTGCCAGAGCAATGAAAAATACAGTAATTTTTGTTGATGTCAAGCAGGGAGGCAGAAGAGAATTTGAACACAACAGGTTTGTGGGTCACTGAATCTTTCCTAAGAATGACTGGGGAAAGGTGCAAAATACCATATGGACTAAAATTGGTCTGGCTGTAATTGCTGTGCATTTTTTTATTATGGAATAAATGATGGAAAATAAATAAATAGTTTCTGACATTTAATAAAGCCTTTGTCATGTATTTTTTTTAAATTAGTGACAAGATGTCATTATGTAATTATTTTCAGTTTAGAATTAACCTCTGTATAAATTAGGGCGATGTAACCACTTTTTTGTATTAATAAATATTTCCAGAAATATTTTTCAAGCACCAAGAAGTGACTTGTTGCAAAAATGTTTATCCACACATTATAAGTATCTTGATTCTCA
Source organism: Pseudonaja textilis (assembly GCF_049901715.1). Classification (NCBI taxonomy): domain Eukaryota; kingdom Metazoa; phylum Chordata; class Lepidosauria; order Squamata; family Elapidae; genus Pseudonaja; species Pseudonaja textilis. Next base: position 238,992,258 of record NC_141990.1, read on the forward strand.
AATGCAGGGGTTAAAGCTGTTTGTTTCTTCAATACTACAAAAGAGTTACTAAGAACTTCCACAGAAGATGAAGCAAAGAAACTTTTCCATACATTTTGAAGTCATGAAAGAAAAAACCCTGATTTTCACAGAAACCAGTCTCTGATCAACAAATACGTTGCACAGGGAGTAGTTCATTAATTATGGGTTTCTATGGAGGAATGTGCTCCCTAAGAGGTAATCAAATCCTCAACAAAGAGTTTTCAAGACTGACATAGTAACTGTCAAGTGGAAATAGAAATTAGCTGATAACGTAACTGTTACTCTGGCAGATGAACTATAACTTATTAATTTAATACATGTTTTATGTATAGTTGAGTACCAAACTTAGTCTGTGCTACCTCCAGATGGAGCAGAAATGAGGAACCTACGTATAACCTGTACAGAGGATGAATGACATTATTGGGACTACAGATACCTGAGTTATTAAGAGATCAGCTTCAACCTTGGAGATGTTCTGACCTAGGCTTCCAAAATCACGAAGCAGACTCCTCGTGCCGACAAAACCCCTTTTATTTAGGCTAATGTGAATTCCTCTCATTCATATCCAGCAAAGTCCTGGCAAAGTTGTTCGTGTTTGGGGATAAACCCCCTAGCAGAGTGTGCAGCAGCAGTCTGCCAGGCAGCCAAATGAGAGAGAGGCTGGGCCCATGAGTATACACACACTTGAGACAAATACACTGTTTGTGGTTTTAAATAGGTATTTAATTCATACAGAGATTAAGAATAGTCATTCAGTCCATATGTCTGTATCCAGTTTATCTATCCAGTTATCAAATCCTTTAAACAGTAAATACAATGTCTTTATCTGCTTGTAATCTTCTTGTTATGATACCTTTCTCTCAAGTACAATGCTGAATCCTCAGCTCACCAATACAAACAGTCCTTGTGTTCAGGTGAAATGGTATCAGGCACAGTAGCCTCCAAAGGTAAGCAGATAGACTTTCCAGCACACAGTAGGCAGCAGACTAGGAACAGTAACCAGGTGCATGTAGAAGCCGGACTCAGACAGTTGCATCCATAAGCCGGGGCTATTACATTTCCCCTCCTACCTATATGGCTGCCTGCAACCGCACCCACAATGACATTGCAGTTTCTTGTGCTTAAAGCTACATAGCACTTAATCCTAGGTTCATATATTTATTCACCCAAACCAGTTGGAGTATCCATATACCCAACATTCTCCCCTTTTGGGTGATATAAATATATAACCTTTACATTCTAAACCCATATTTTTCACAACTTTCTAGATGCTTAATAGCACTTTGGGCTTTAGTAAAATGATCAGCTACATTGTCCTCCGACATGCAGTATTCCAGCTGTATCAATTTACTCTGTACAGACTGTCTTACATTAAGACACCTCAAATCTGTATGTTTACTTCTCGTTTTAACTGCAATATTAGTGGCCATTTTAATTGCTGCCTGATTATCTTCATGTACTACTATAGGGTAATTTACAGTTATACCCATATCCTTTAACATTTGTTTGTACATAATCAACTCAGTACACAATAAAGATAAACAGGAGAATTCTGCCTCCAAAGTAGACAAACTTATATGCTGTTGCCTTATTGACTTCCAGCCTATTAATGTCTTACCCAGCATTATGGCTGTTCCTGAAGTCGACTTTCTTGTATCTCTTTCTGATGCAAAACTAGCATCTGCATAAGCACTCAATATGAGATCACCTTCTGGTTCTAAATACAGTGCATGGTGTAATGTACCTTTAAGATATCTTAGGATTCTTTTCAATGCATTCCAGTGACATTGAAGTGGGTCATTACTATGTCGTGCCAGCTGATTAATACAAAAAACAATATCTGGCCTTGACCAATAAGCTTGATAAGCTACCAATCAAAGATTGATACAGTTCCTTATCACATTTGGGACTTTGTGTATCCATTTTGCAAATATCCTGACTCATTGGAGTCTTTGCAGGCTTACAAAGTTCCATCTTATAATCCATTAGCAATTTCGATATCTTATCTTCCTGAGATATCCTAAACCCTTTCTGTGTTCTCAGTATATTTAAACCTAGATATCTTTTTATCTCCCCTAATTGCTTGATTTTTACCTTCTTGGCTAATGATGATATTATTTCATTTGCTTCATCATTAGTCTTAGTTATCAGAGCAACATCATCAGTAAATAACAATAATAATGATATTTTCCCATTCTTTTCTCTCTTAAATAGACATGGGTCAGCTAAACCAGCTTTATATCCTATATTGGTCAGTTCCTTCACAATATACTGGTTCCATTCATAGCCCGATTGTTTAAGACCATAAAGGCTCTTCTTTAACAACCAACAATCATTATCATTATTATTGTCTCCTTTAAATCCATTAGGCCTTTTCATATATACAGTATGTCTTAGTGGAGCATGCAAGTAAGCAGTTTCCACATCTAAATGGTTAACTATATACTTCTTGCTTGCTGCCCACACTAATGCTGCCCTTAACGTTGCTGCTTTAAGACTAGGTGCAAATACTTCATCATAGTCTTTTGCACTTTGTCTAAAGCCTTGGGCTACCAATCTTGCCTTATGGATTGTGTTACCATCCTTGTCTGTTTTTATTTTAAAAATCCACTTGCAGCCAATGGGTTTTACACCAACAGGTAATCTCACATTTTCATATACTTGCATATCCTTCAGATACTTCAATTCTTTATTTATTGCTGCATACCATTTTTCTTTCTCTTTAGAAGGATATCTTTTTATCTCATCCACAGTAGATGGAATTCTATTTACCTGGCACACTGTGTTAGCCTGGTATCTATCAGGCGGTCTAGATATACGTGTAGTCCTTCTGGGAATTACAGGGCTTGTATGAGGACTTTCTTGAGTTACTACCTGGTCCTTTTCCTCATCTTGCTGAGCTATTTCTTCCTTTTCTACTTCTATGGGCACTATCTCTTCCTGTACTTCTCTCTTTACATTTTTCTTAAAGTTACAGGGATACTTAATGGGATTTCTGTAGGATTCAATAATCACCTCGTTATTGCTATCCTGCTCTAACTTATCCCATCCTACGTGCTCTAGAAATTGGGCATTGGCACTACATAACACTCTAGATGTGCCTTTCTCCCAAAATCTATATGCCCTATGGTTAGCTTGGTAACCAACGAAGAAAAATTGTTTAGCTCTGAGTTGTCCTTTACGCCTGAGTTGTGTAGGGATATGCACCCATGCTGGTGCACCAAATGTGTGCAGGTAACTCAAATTAGGCTTCCTGCCATGCCACATGGTGAATGGTATTTCACCAGTGGTTGAGTTAACCACATTGTTTAATAAATGATTAGCACACATTGTTGCCTCCCCCCACAAAGTATCAGGTAACCCAGAATCAGTTAACATAGTACGGGTCATCGCCTGCAGTGTTTGACCTCGCCTTTCAACATATGCATTGTGTTGTGGTCTGTATGGTGCAGATGTCTTATGAGCTATTCCAGCTGCCTTTAACCTACTCTGGAATTTGCTGTTAACAAATTCCGTACCATTATCTGTCACCAAGGTTATCAGTTGCCGTTTGCTTTTCCTTTCTGCAAACTTTAACCAGTTGAAGAAATGTTGATATGTTTCAGTTTTGCTTTTCATTAAGTAGCAAAAGCCATATCTAGAGTAATGGTCCATAATGCTCAGTATATATCGAGCACCCCCCATACTGGGTTTCTTTGGACCAATAATGTCTGCAAATACAACTTCTAAAGGTTCTTTAGTTTTGAAACCATTTAGCCTATTTGCAGGCATTATTTTACTCTTATCTTCACAACAGACATTACAACGCAAATACTTATCACAGGGTTTTAACCTTATTCCTTCAGATAACTCCACTGTACGTTTTAGCATTTTAAAATTTACATGCCCCAAACGCCTATGCAATAAATGGATACATTTATCATGAGGCTTGATATTATTAAATACAGTTTGTGCCTCCCCTTTCTTACTATCATGTAAGACATACAATGCTCCATTTAAAGCTGCAGTTACCTTTTTGTTATCCCTTTCCAGTGTGCACTTATTATTTTTAATATCACAATTGCTAAGCATGGCCAGTTCAGAGGATTTCTTTGGCTTCTTTACATTCTGGCTTTTTCCTTTTCTGCAGAATCTTGCCAAATGTCCTCTGCCTCCACAATTAAAACACTTTTTAATTGTGTATGCCGTTGAAGATAACTTCTCTTCTTCCGGGTGCTTTACTTTACACAGCTGGTATCTCTCAGGCTTTGAAGATAATTTCTCTTCCTTAGACTTATCTTCCCTCAGCTGATCACGGTCACTACTTCTCCTGGCTTCCTCTAATAGCCGGCCAGTTATCTCAGTTACTGATAAACTGTCTTTTGGCAATACTTCCAATGCAGTCACAAAATCATCATAGCTTCGATCCAAAGAAGACAATATGATGTATACTTGTTGCAACTCATTAAATACAAGCTCTTTTTCTTGCAGTTCTTGAAAAATGCTTTTCATACAGTTTAAATGAGTTAACATGTCTCCATTTATCTCAAGATGTGTTCTAAACAGCTTCCGTGTAAGATTGATATGAGCTCCTACACTGTCTCGAACATAAACCCTTTTGAGACTATCCCAACATTCTGCAGCATTTTCTACTCCACGGATATGAATGAGTTGCTGGTCAGACAGGGTGAGACCTATGATGCACAAAGCCTGCTCATTCTTTCTTTCATAGTCCTGTATCAGTTTATAATCCTCTTCATCATTAGGATTTAAGTTTGATACATCTGGTGGGTTTGTAATTATGTCCCACAAACCTTCTCTTCGTAGCAGTAAACTACACTTCATTGACCATGAAACATAGTTTGTTCCATCTAGTCTGGCTATCATGGACAGACTTGGCAAATTTACTTGTGCCATTGCTCTGCAGAAAAATAACTATTCAACAAACAGTTTGTCTTTACAGCAATGTGTAACTCTTGACCAAACTCTCACTGGTATATCCTGGTTAGCTAGACTGTGCACACTGCTGGGCCCATAACCAATGTTAGTGTTTGGGGATAAACCCCCTAGCAGAGTGTGCAGCAGCAGTCTGCCAGGCAGCCAAATGAGAGAGAGGCTGGGCCCATGAGTATACACACACTTGAGACAAATACACTGTTTGTGGTTTTAAATAGGTATTTAATTCATACAGAGATTAAGAATAGTCATTCAGTCCATATGTCTGTATCCAGTTTATCTATCCAGTTATCAAATCCTTTAAACAGTAAATACAATGTCTTTATCTGCTTGTAATCTTCTTGTTATGATACCTTTCTCTCAAGTACAATGCTGAATCCTCAGCTCACCAATACAAACAGTCCTTGTGTTCAGGTGAAATGGTATCAGGCACAGTAGCCTCCAAAGGTAAGCAGATAGACTTTCCAGCACACAGTAGGCAGCAGACTAGGAACAGTAACCAGGTGCATGTAGAAGCCGGACTCAGACAGTTGCATCCATAAGCCGGGGCTATTACATTTCCCCTCCTACCTATATGGCTGCCTGCAACCGCACCCACAATGACATTGCAGTTTCTTGTGCTTAAAGCTACATAGCACTTAATCCTAGGTTCATATATTTATTCACCCAAACCAGTTGGAGTATCCATATACCCAACAAAAGTCTTTCAAGAGATTTTACAACTACAGACCTTTATCTGGCTTGGAGAATTGCCAGGCCAACAGCTTCCAAACACTACACTGTAGCAGAAAATACTTGGCAAGGAGTCAGGAACAAATCTTCACCCTCATTAAATGAGCTAATTGTCTCCTGCAAACACCACTGCCCTTTCGCTCCTTTTTATTCCCTATGGGAGGGGCCATTCACTGTCCACCTGTGCCTTTATTGTCAAGTCGACCCTTGTTCCTTAACTGTTCCCTTCTCCTGGCAGCTCTGCACATGCACACATCGGGAACAGGCTCCAGCTGTTCTTCTGCCCCACTGATCTCTGACTCTGAAGACAGCTGATAACTGTTAGATGGCCCTGGCCCCATCTCTGCCTCTGATGCAGAGCACTCGTCAGAAAATTCCCTAGATTCCAGGACTGGGCCATGTTCCTCCCCAACCTTCTCACTGTCTGAATCTGCTTCCAGCTCTGCTGGCCATTGGTGGGGCCACAGCAGGAGAGATAGAACAGTCAAAATAAGCAGTATGGAGCATGATGAGTGGGCAACCTGATCTGAAACAAGACCAATCAGCCTTAATGGCTGACCCGAGTCTTTGGAGCACCCTATCTGAGTCACAGACTGATTCCAACCACTTAGCTTCTAAATAGGCATTGAAGATCAATTCTTCTACACAATACTTGAGGGCTGACAATAAAGGCAGCTTAGCTATTGTATTTTTAAGTGGTATATAAAACATGTATAACTAAATAAATTTATAAAAAAAATATAATACACTGAAATATAGGCCTTGAATTATAGAATATTTTGCACAAATAAAGGGTTGGTATATAGTATTGGTTATTGAATGAGATAAGACCAGTACATAGAAATAAAGCCTAAGTGGCGATAAATAAACTGGTTAATACCACTGGTTTTAACACTAAGTGGGAAATAAGTCAAGGATATGTCATTCCCTTTGTTGTTGTGGTCAAGTTGGAGATGTATTTGTTGGTGACATGAATATACATGTGCTTTTATAGGTAGATTATTGTTTTTGGCCAAGATCCAAATGTTTTGCAATGAATGATAAATAGATTCATCAGGTCATAAGGAACATGGATTTATTTATTAATATATCAAAGATCAAAGTAATTGTGTTTGGCAGGGTAAATGAGTAAACGATTGCAAGTTATATATAAATGATGAAAAACTAGAGCAAGTGGATGAATTTGTGTGTGTATTTTGGTAGTTAAAGATGTGAAAAATGATGGGGAAACTTTAAGATATGCAAATGCTAGTAGAAAAGTAGTTGGTAATATGTGGTCTGTTGTGAGTAATGAATGGTTGTCAAAATTAGTTTAAATGATCTTGTTTTGTTATAATGACATAAAAGTGAGATACATTAGAAGAAACATTAAATAAATTGAATGCAATGGGAAAGGGTACTTAAGAAGTTACATTCGGGACTTCCGGTGACAAGATATGGGCAAACGGAGGTGGTGAAGCTCGTCCTGGGTTTCATGCTATCTCCTCTTGCTGTTGGAGTGACCCTTAGGGGTGCACTCATCTTGTAGAGAAGCGTGCCAGTGTGGGGAGACTCAAGTTGTGGAGTGGAAAAGGCGATTCTCATCACAACATAGAGAAACCCTGTGGAGACCGACAACAAGAGACTGTCAGCAATGGTGGTCCTAAACCTTGATCATTGTATACAAGAGGAAGCAAGTGAGTGACAGACTGTGGTGAACGAAGAGTGTAAATGAAAGAATTTGCGATCCTGATTGAGCATTGAATATTGGAGTATCTTAGTCGGAGCGAAGCCCGAAAACAGCGGCCAAAGCAGATACTAGTGACGGTGAAAGCGAAAGGGCTGGTGAGATGGAAGAGGGTAAGGACATGAGTGATCGGACAGAGAAGATAAGAGAATCGGAGGGATCTGAGAGACTGATAATAATTGGGGGAGAGAGAAAAAAAAGAAGAAAGAATAACAATTTAATTTAAGGGAACTTTGAAGGATTTGAATTGTGGACTTTGGGGGAAATTGGAAGGACGAACTTGAGATGTGGGGAAACTTGAAGTAAGGAATTAAATTAAATATTCCACGAATGAAACTGAATAATCTACTAGTCTCCTTTTGGATTATTGGACTGGAGCTGTAGTAAGTGGAGAAGATTTATTAAAGAAAGAGACTATTTGAATATAAAAATTAACTTGTAAAACTTTTAAAGAAAGGAGAAATGACTACAGCGGAAAGTGTAGTGAGATAGTGAAATCAGAGACATTACTCAGCAACTCTGTGCTTCCGATGGGTTCGGTGAAGGAATCTTGAAGAACTGAACAATTATATTAAGACACTTTAAGCCTTTAAATTTGCAGATTGCAACAATTATTTCTTGATATCAACTTAACTGATTTTTGAATGTGGTAAATGTAATATATATATATTTAATTGATACATTAGTAAATATTGTAGTTTATATTTGGTTATAACACACACACACAAAAGGGAGGTGATAATTAATTCTTTAGGTATAGATATTTCATTATAGGCATTGATTAGATTGAATTAAATAATTAATTGTGATTAATTGTGATTACTGTAGATTAACTAATTAATTATTGTATAGTAAGGTTGATATATCTTTATTTAGATTTGTAAGTATTTGAAATATTATTTCATAACACTATTTTGAGATTTGGGATTCTATAGCACTTATAGATATACAGGTCAATCGTATTTAAATTTAAATAGAGGAATTTGATATATTATTAAGATTTACAAATCCAGATATTTGATTTAGAAATTAGCTGTAAAAGTGTTCTGGAGAATATATATATATATTGATAACAGAAGTTAATCCTGTAACATATCATATTAATTAGCGTAGTGGCCATTTATAGTTGATACTTCTCAATAGTGAATGTTAATTTGGGACAACATATTTAATGTAATACAAAAACAAAAACAAATTTTACAAGAAATGACCTTTGTCACTAATACAACACTTAAAACTGGAAAGAAGACCTCTTCAATACAAACAACTTCAATTCCATCAACCTTGGTGGTGGCACAAAAGACAATTGAGGAAACTCTACCTGGAGAAAAACAACCTACCATCACGAATGCCAATATTCAATCGACCCTTCTTACTTTACAAGAGTCCATGCTGAAGCTTCAGGAAATAGTGGTAAAAAAATCATATCGAATCAAGAGCTGACACAAATGAACTAAAAGAAGAGATGGGAAACTTAAAGGCAGAAATGAAACTAGACATCCTAAAGTTGGATCAAAAAATTGAAACAATACAGCAAGCACTAGAAAGGAATGAATCAACAATAAAGGAGGTTGAGAAAAGAATGGAACAAACGGAAAAGAAGCTGGAAATGGTTGGTGAGCAATTAAGAAATGTGAGTAAAGAAATGGATGACTCCTTGGTATATTTGGAAATGGACAAATATACAGCAGCATATCTGAGATTCCAAAATGTAATGGAATTTAAGAAGACGACTTAGAACAAGTGGTGGCAGGAATATTAGCAGACCTATTGGAAAAAGATAAGGATGATATTCTGAAAGAGTTAGACAAAGTATACAGAGTGAGCACAAATTACGCAAGATGACATAAACATCCAAAAGAGGTCCATGTGAGATTTGCCAGAAGGAAAGTTTGAGATATTATATACAAAATTTCTAGAGAAGAAACAATTACATACAAAGGAAAAGAAATCTTGGTGCTTAAACAAATCCCCAGAAGAGTGAGAGAGCAGAGGCGAGATTATAAATTCTTGGTGAACCAATTAAACCATAAAGGTATCATATTTAGATGGCTAATCCCAGAGGGAATGCTAATCACTTGGGAAGAAAGAAAAATTAAAGTAGACTCCATGGAAAAAGCCCAAGAATTCTACGAACGATTGATAGGCCATGAAGAATCGAGTAGTAGAGACGGGTTAGAAATGAATTTGCAAGATGACCAAGACTACCAAAAAAATAGAGATGGGAATTGTAGGAATTCAAAAAATAAACAACATCAAAAGAGAGAAGAACAGAAGATGCACAATCAGCCACAAAGAGAGACAGGAGTAACTACAAGACAAAGAGCAAGAGTTAATTAGGTGATGGAAGAAGAAAAGAAAATATTATCAATTAACATAAATGGCCTAAACTCTAGGATAAAAAGGAAAAGAATATTAACTAAATTAATTAAACAAAATGCAGATATAATATGTTTACAGGAAACTCATATAAGAAAGGAAGAAGAAAAAATATCTAGAATGCCCCAAGCTAGGGAATTTGTATACATCACCAGCAGATTTTAAGAAAAAGAAAGGGATAGCAGCATATGTGAAAGATGATATGAAAGCAGAGCCAATTTGGATAGACCCCAATGGAAGAATTCTGGTGTTACAAATTTGGATTAAACCAATTCCAATTCTACTAGTGGTAATCTATGCCCCTAATGATAACCAAAAGGAATTTTTTAAACAATTACATGGGAAATTAGTGGAATTAGATAAAAGGAATATTTGCCTCTTGGGGGATTTCAATGCTATTGTGAACCACCATAAAGATCGTAGTGGGCGGGGGGAGAAGAAAAAAAGAACTACCAAAAACATGTGAAGAAATGATTGAACTAAATCTGATAGACATGTGGAGGAAATTAAACCCTGAGAAAAAGCAATTTACATTTTACTCCAACCTTCACCAATCATGGACACGAATCAATATGATGCGGATGAATGGTGAGTTAGTAAATGAATTAAAAGAGATTGAAATTTTATCAAACGAATGGGCAGATCACAACCCGATTCAGATAGTGTGGAAAAGCAGGAAGAAACCAAGGAAAAGGTGGACCTTAAATACACAGCTAATTAAAGAGAAAGAATTTATGAATAAACTTGATGAGGAATTAGACTATTTTTTAAAAGAAAATAATAATGACACAACTACAAAACAGAATATTTGGGATACAATGAAGGCAATAATAAGAGGCACAATGATATCATACACTACTAAAAGAAATAAAGAAAAATATGCCCAACAAAATAAATTAGAACAAATAATCAAAGAATTAGAAATTCAGCTGCAAAACACCCCAAAAGATTGTAAATTTAAAAAACAGATGATAATAACTAAACATAAATTAAATTTAATCGAACAAGAAAGAATGGTTTCAAAGTTAAATACAGCCAGACAAATATTTTTTGAACAGGCCAGTAAACCAGGAAGGTGGATGGCCTATACACTTAAAAAAGAAAAACAAAAAAGATTGATCTACCAATTAATAGATGAGAACGGGGATGACCAACGAGGGATAGAACAGAAAAAAGAAATTGCATGTAAATTTTTTGAAGATCTTTATAAAAAGGAGGTAAATGAGGACATGATAAGAAACTATTTGGGTATTACTAAAGATAAAATAATCAAGGAGGAGATGAAGGAAATGTTAATTAGAGATATTACGTGGCCCGAGTTAAAAGCAGCAATAGAAAACCAAAAAAACAATAAAACCCCAGGACTCGACGGGATACCACGGGAACTTTATAAGAAAATAGGAGAACAAATAGGACCTCTCATGGTAGAAGTATATAATGAGGTCCTATTAGAAGCAAGAATGCCAGATTCATGGAAGGAGACACTGATATCGTTGATTCCGAAGGAAGATTCAGATTTACGACGTATACAAAATTATAGACCAATTTCCCTGTTAAATACTGATTATAAAATATTTACCACAATTATAGCAAATAGATTGAAAAAAATATTGAACGAATATATACATAAAGATCAAAACAGATTTCTTCCTAAAACATAAATTAGGAACAATATAAGAATAGTATTAAATGTTTTGAAATATTACGAAGCCCATCCGGAAAAACAAATAGCCCTTGTATTCTTGGGTGCACAGAAGGCCTTTGACAATCTAAATTGGCAATTCCAAATTCAACAAATTTACAATATGAATTTAGGCACTAAATTTGAAAACATTGTGACTACAATTTATGATTCACAAAAGGCAAATATTATAATTAATGGAGAGTACACATGCTCAATAAAAATAGAGAAAGGAGTCAGGCAGGGATGTCCATTATCCCCCCTGCTCTTCATATTATCTTTGGAAACATTGCTTACATGAATTAGACAGAACCCAGGAATAAAAGGACTAAAAATTAAAAAAGAAGAATATAAACTCCAGTGATTTGCGGATGATATGGTATTTTTCATAGAGGAACAAATTGAAACAGGTCAAGAATTATTGAAAGAGTTAGACCAATTTGAGGAAGTTGCAGGACTTAAAATTAATAGGGAAAAATGAAATTAATAATTAAAAATTTAACAGAAAAACAAAAACTAAAATTGGAAAGGATAATGGGATTACAAATAGTAAAAAAGTTAAATACTTAGGAATTTGGTTGACGGTTCAATGCAAAACTCTAATGGAAAATAATTATAATAAATTATTACTGCAAGTCAAAAAAGATTTAGAGATATGCGTTAAATTGCAAATCTCCTTATTAGGGAGGATTGCCATTATAAAAATGAATATTCTGCCCAAATTTATTTACTTATTCCAAACAATACCAATAAAAATACGTAAAAATTACTTCGTGGAACTTAACAAGATAATTACCAAATTTATCTGGCAAGGGAAAAAAACTGAGGATAAACCTAAAGGCAATGCAAGATATGAAGAACAGAGGAGGTATGGCACTCCCAAATTGGGAATTATACTATAGTGCAGCCTCCTTACTTTGGCTGAAAGAGTGGGTAAATCTGTTGAATAAACGGATCTTATTTTTAGAAGGCCATGATTTACAAAGGGGATGGCGTGCATTTTTATGGGACACTGGAAAAATTAAGCAGAAGTATTTCCACAGACATATACTTAGAGATTCCTTATTGGCTAATTGGAACAAAAAAAACCACATTATTTAAAAATCCCAATCTGGATCTCAACGATGGAGGCGATGATACATCCAAATAATCTAGATTTTAATAAAATGATAAAATACAAAGACCTTCTTGATGCGCAAGGAACTTTAAAATCATGGCAAGATCTCCAAGAACAGGGACTACAAGTAGACCGGTGGGTTTACTTGCAAATTCAAAATAGATGTAGCCAGGACAAGAAAAATTTTGGAATTTATAGAAAGGCACAACAATTAGATAAAATTCTATTAGGTCCAGATAAAAAAAATATAACTAAATTTTATAATTATTTATTAGAGATGGAATTAGAAGAGGAAGTAGTCAAAGGCAACATAATAGCTTGGAGCAGAAACATAGGATGTAGCATTACTTTATTAGAATGGGAAAAGGTTTGGACAAGGAATAATAAAATTACAAAATCAGCAGCATATAAAGAGAATGCCTATAAAATGTTTTATAGATGGCATCTCTCACCCTTGAGAATAGCGAAAATGTCTCCTAACATGAATCCAAATTGCTGGAAATGTAAAAAGAAACAGGGAACATTCTTTCATATGTGGTGGTCCTGCACTGAAGCCCAAAGATACTGGCGTAGAATAAAAAAATGGTTAGAGGAAATAACAGCAGAGCAAATTGAATTGAAACCAGAATTCTTCCTATTGGGGATATTTAACAGACAAATTTCTAAAAATGTCAAATATATAATACTGCATATTCCTACTTCAGCCAGAATAACCTTTGCACAGTGTTGGAAACAAGCAGATATTCCAACAGAGGAAATGGTTATTCAGAAGATAACAGCCTGTGCAGAGATGGACAAGTTAATCTTAGCACTTAAGGAAAAAGAAACATCAGAATATTATAGAAGCTGGGAATGCTGGTATGACTGGATAGAACAAAAATAGAAAATATATTAGTAAACAACATAAAATGTAAAAGAGGTAGTAATTATATATTCGCAATAAGATGTATTTGTAAATATATCACCAATATTGATAACAAACAAGGAACCATAGACTGTCGATAGTAGAATTGTTAGTTTTTAATCATTTTCTTTTTTTCCTATTTCTTTTTTTCTTCTTCTGTGTGTTGTGTGTGTGTTTGTTTGATATTTTAGTTTTATAATCAATAAAGTTTGTTTAAAAGAAGAAGAAGTTACATTCGATTAGCGAATGCATGGATGAAAGCAGAGAGTAATCACATTCAACTTATGTGATTCACTTCTACGAATCCTCAAATTATGAATGCAGTTGGCAGGCTCATTGCATTTTTGTAACTCAATAATTACTTGTATAAGTGTGTGTTTGCGTGTAAGTGTTTGTCTGTGAGGGGGAGATTTTTAGGCATTTGATATATTAGAAGTACTACAAACTCAGGTGAAAGATGTATGGTAAATTCAGCGCTGGGGATGCTACTGTTTGGTCCATAGGGACAAAACATCTGCTGGACCAGATCAAAGAAATGTTTGATCCATCATTTTGTTTCCCATAGTGACTAGCTATCTCTGGATAGGGAATGAAATCACAATGAGACAACAGCCCTTGTCTCATTGTGGTTTCTGCTCTTAGTGATTAGAAATGTACTGACTTTTATATTGGAGAAAACATTTATTATGACTAGCAGCCAAACACAGCCAAAGTATTTCAATCTATAATTCTTTTATTTTTTGCCACTAACTAGTAATTTCATTTTTTCTGTTCCAGCCTTTGTCATGTTTTTTCCTTCCTTCCTTCCTTCCTTCCTTCCTTCCTTCCTTCCTTCCTTCCTTCCTTCCTTCCTTCCTTCCTTCCTTCCTTCCTTCCTCCCTCCCTCCCTCCCTTCCTTCCCACAAAATATTATTCTTTAATATTTGTTCTATTTATTAGTTTTCCATAATAGGAAATATAATGAGTATAAAAATATATGCTATTGCCAAAGCAATATCTCCAAAATGCATAGTTAAAAAACCTGCCTTCACCTTTATAAATTGATATGATCAGTCTATGTGTAAAATCTAGATCACATTCTTTCTCTTTTAAGCAGATAATGCAAAAGTCAACCTGCATTCCCTAACTTTTAATGGAAAAGTATTTACGCACTGAAGCAATATTTATGGAATTATATTACACGTGAAAACAATTTTACAGCAGACTAAAGAGAGGGAAATGTTAATCCCTACACTCAACAAATGTTTCATTTGAGCCAAAAATTGACTTTTGGTAATGACTTGGTCTGTAGGTCTCTGCTATGTTCTCACTTGAATTATGAACCACATTCAGGTACTTTATGAATAGTTTCCTTATATCATTAACACCAACGTCATTCTCTGTTAACTTCCCATCTCCCTTGTACACTTTTCAAACAAACAGTGAAAGGAATATTCATCTGAGCAAAGGAACTTTTGGTACTTCTGGACTTAAACTAGACCAGTATTCAGATGGAATACCATACAACAATCCTGCTCTTCTTTTAGGGTGGTGCTTTTTTCCCCTTTTTTCTTTTTTAGCTTCAAAAGGCTACTGTTGAAAAGAATCAATTTTTCAATCAAGTCACTATACGTAAACCACTTGAATGAGATTTTATGGATTTTAGAAAGAAAACTCAAAGTGCATTCATGAGAAATATATATATAATAAATATACAATTCTTCTTCTTCTTCTTTTTCTTCAGCGTTTGTCGCTCGGGCGAGGTCCGCTAATGTCCTTGAGTACTGCTTCCACACCTCTCTGTCTGCCACGTGTGTCGGGTCTGCCTTCGCGATCTCTAGATCGGCCTTGATCGTGTCCATCCAGCGTTGTTTAGGTCTACCACGCGGTCTCGCTCCTCCGACAGTCACCTTCATTACAGATTTGATGATGGATTCTTCCTTGGCGCGGCTCACGTGGCCGAACCATCGTAGCCGGACTGCCTCATGACCGTGGGGATGGGCACGACGTTGAACCGCTCACGCACTTCTTCGTTCCTGACGCGATCGAGTAGGGTGAGGCCTACCGACCATCGGAGCATTCGCATCTCCATTATCTGGAGTCTGCTTTCGACTTCTTTGGTGCATCGGCCAGCACTCTGCGCCGTATATGCCCAGGGCGCACCACAGAGTTATAGATTTTCGCCTTCAGGCGCATCGGCATCTTCTTGTCACAGAGGACGCCCGTGACGGACTTCCATTTGCCCCACGCTGCATTGATCCTGGCTGCCACCTCAGTTTGTAGTAGGCCTTCTTCCCCAAGAGTAGTTCCCAGGTACTTGAAGGTGGAGGCGCGCGGTAGCTCCTGCCCGTTCACGTGGATGGAGCCTGTCATTTCATTGTGGTTTGTATATATATAATTGTATATATTCATTGTATATATATAATTTTAAATGTATGGTATTCAGCTTTGTTCAGGTATTTTCCCACGTCATTATAGTTGTGCTTTTAAAGTTGTAGCAACGTTTCGTAGCAACTTTAAAAGCACAACTATAATGACGTGGGAAAATACCTGAACAAAGCTGAATACCATACATGTAAGTACCTGCAAAAACTTAAGAAAACCATTACATGTAAGTACCTGCAAAAACTTATAGAAAACAATTATATATATATATATATATTTTCTATTAAAAAAATATAGAAAGCTCATTTTTCCCTAAAAGAAATAGGTACTTTGCTTTAGATTCTTCCAGAGGTCAAGTAAGTTTTTCATCAGAAAATTAAGCAATTCACAGATGTGAATTCTTACTCCATAAAAATATAGGAGATGTGCACAATTCTGACTTTAGCATAACACTTACTTCTTGTCACAATGTTCATGTTAGTCAGATTTTCTATGAATTTGTTTTTTTTTAATTTTCTGTCTATGGCTTATAGCAGTGGTGGCTAACCTTTTTGGGCTCTTGTGCCAAAAATTGTGCATGCGCTTGTGCACGCACGTTTGCGTGCCAACACCCAGAAGGCAATATGCTCCCCCCCTCCATGCTCCCTGTGCATGCACATGCAATCCCCTGACCCATTACCTGCACTGCGCCTCCCAGATGATTTTCGGCATGTTTGAGGCCTATTTTGGCCTCCCAGGCTTGAGGAAGGCCTCTGCAGCCTGAAAAATAGGCCCATTCCATCACTTCCGGTATTTCCGGAATACAGAAAGTGATGAAATGGGCCTATTTGTCAGGCTGCAGAGGCTTTCCTCAAGCCTGGGAGGGTGAAAAAGGCCTCAAACCAGCTGAAAATGAGCTGGGAGGTGTGCGCATATGCAGTGAGGTAAGTTTGCTTGTGGCTCGTGTGCCGGCACAAATGGCTCTGTATGCTACCTGTGGCACATATGCCATCGGTTCGCCATCATGGGCCTATAGGAATGCTCTGCATTTCATCCCATATTGGCTAAATTATATACAGGTAGTCCTCAACTTACAACAGTTCATTTAGTGGCCATTCAAAGTAACAACAGCACTGAAAAAAGTGACTTATGACCATTTTTCAGAGTTACAACCTTTGCAGCATCCTCATGATCATATGATCAAAATTCAGGTGCTTGGCAACTGGTTTTGTACTTACGACCTTTGCAGCATCCTGGGGTCATGTGATCACTTTTTCCAAACTTCTGACAAGCAAAGTCCATGAGGAATCCAGATTCACTTAATAACCAGTTTTCACTTCATAACCAGATTCACTTAATAACCAGTTTGGGACATAAACCAATCTTGCTGCACTTATAACATGCAACATTAGATATATCGTTCCTAATAACTGAGTTACTAACTTATCAACTGCAGTGATTCATATAACAACTGTGGCAAGAAATGTCAACACTCACTTGACAAATTCTCCCTTAACAAAAATGTTAGGCTCAATTGTGGTCTTAAGTTGAGGACCGCCTGTATTCCTTGATAGCTATTGAGTTTTTCTATGTTTAGCAAAATGTCTTATTCTGCATCAATGATGCCACATAAATATTGGACAAATCTGGATATCAAAACAATTGTATCCCTTTCATGCATTAAGAGAAGCGGTTGTAAAACTAGTCTTCTTAATGTTACCATTAGAGACTCACATCAAGAACTCACTTTCAGTGGAATCCTGTTGAATGGACTGAGGATAATGAGCAATATGGTTTTGTGAATGGAACTAGTGATTCATGCATTGACTTCATTATGTATACCCAACTGCATGGCACCAGCATGGCCATTTAGGTAATTTTAAAAAGGCAGGGTTAGACCTTTTTGAACTAGAAAATCCAGAGCATATCATTGAAATAACCAGAGATGGCCCTGGGTACAAATACAATGACGGCTCTATGGCCCCAAGATTTTGTAGAGTTGTATGCAAAAATGAGTCCAGCAAATGCATATTCATTCATGCAATAAACACCACTGCAAAAACCAATCCCAACCACAAAAAACTTCGCTCAAGACCAGACTTATCCATACTGCAAAGAATCTGCTCCCATGAACTCTGCAAAGAACTCAAAAATGATCTAAACAATGGAGAAAAGGACCTATACATTGACTACAGAGCTGATTGCATCAAAAGAAAGTCACACAACCCACAACTCTGCATCCAACCCCATCCCATCCAATCCAACATCACTCAAAACTAGGCATGCACAACCCTAACTACCTCTATTCCAACCACAACTGGCCTTAAATGCAAGCTACTCAATGCAAGAAGCCTTGTAAATAAAATACCTAAATTTATCCTCTTACTAAATACGGCTAAATTCAACATTATATTTGTCTGTGAAGCATGGCTCAACACATCTCTCCCTGACTTCATTACCACAGTAATAGACTATCATGTTTACCTATCAGATCGTGAAATCCGTAGAGGAGGTGGCGTTGCTATCTTCTATAAAAAGTCCCTACATCTAAAAAACATCCAAGTTACCCGGAAGCTTGCTATTCCTGAGACCATCTTCTGTGAACTGTCCTTAAATATCACATTTCGGTTCTTACTATGTTACAGAACCCCTGATTATGACATCAAACATGCAAACAAGCTAAATACACTACTAAAATGGGCAGCATCCTGCCCACATGCTTTTATCTTTCTTGGTGACTTCAATTTACCTCATATTAACTGGGCCCTTAACGAATGTACAACTGAACCCACACATGCAATCTTCTACAATGCAGTAACAAATCTGGGACTAGAACAACTAGTAACCAACAACACTAGACTTAACAACTGCCTTGAACTCATCTCCTGCGATAGTTTGAATTCAATTTACGGAATACAAATTAAAGAACCCTTTTCCAATAGTGACCACAACATGATAGACTTTTGTCTCAACATATGCCCACACAAAAATCATCACAATGACAGAATCCCAAATTATAACTTCAAAAAAGGCATCTATGATCTTATAAACAATGATCTCTCATCCCTTGACTGGCAATTTCTATTCACTGGATACAATACTGTAGAAGACCATTACAACATATTTTTACTTGAAGTCAAAAAAGTCATCAAACTATATGTACCATTAAAAACTCCCCAAACCAGAAAAAGCAAATTACCCATAACAATAAGGAAGCTTCAATTCAAAAAGAAATCACTTTGGCGGAAAAACAAATCTGGTCACGTTGCCAACTTCAAAAGGCAATACAAAAATTTATACCACCAGATAAAAACTGAATGCACCAATTACCACATTAAACAAGAAGAAAACCTTCTATGCACCAATTGCACCTGCCCTTTCTACAATTTTGTAAACAACAAACTAAAAGACTCAAGGTCCATCCCACCCCTGAAAGGACCTAATGGTAAAGACTGCAATGACAACACTATTAAAGCCAACCTCTTTAACACATTCTTTGGCTCAGTATTTGTAAACAGCAATAGATCATGCCCAGTATTTCCTAGTTGAAACACAGACAACTACAATGATCTAATACATATCGATTTTACAGAAGACAATGTTAAAAAAGCACTACACAATCTAAAACCATCTCTATCTATTGGACCAGATGGAATATGAGCCTACTTCTTAAAAAAGCTATCAACTGCCATAGCTGAACCTCTAAGCATAATCTGAAAAATCTTTCAGGACCAGCTCCTTGCCAAAACTATGGTCACAAGCCATGGTCATCCCCATCTTCAAAAAGGGAGACCCCAGCTTAGTTGAAAATTATAGTCCTATCTCTTTATGCTGCATCACCTGTAAAGTCATGGAATCAATTATTAACCAATCCATCATCCTCCACTTAGAGACAAACAACCTACTCTCCAATAAACAATTTGGTTTCAGGAAAAACTAACATGTAATCTGCAACTCTTCCACTGCAAAAACATATGGACTACACAACTCGATCAGGGCAAAGCAATAGATGCAATCTACATAGACTTCTGTAAAGCCTTTGATTCAGTGGTACATGACAAACTACTCCTAAAACTAAAATCTTATGGTATCTCTGGACACCTGCATAACTGAATAGAAGCATTCCTGTCAAACAGACAACAAATGGTCAAAATTGGGAGCATCCTGTCAAATTCTGTACCTGTCAATAGTGGTGTCCCCCAAGGCAGTGTTTTAGGACCAACTCTCTTCATACTCTACATAAATGATCTCTGTGATGATATCAAGAGCAACTGCATTCTCTTCGCTGATGATGTAAAGCTATTCAACACCACAGACAATATTGCTACCCCTCAAAAAGACCTTGAATATGTATCAGAATGGTCAAACAAATGGCACCTTCAAATCTCAACAAATAAATGCTCTATCTTACATATTGACAAAAAAACACAGAAAATAAAATACAGGCTGAATAGTCAAGAACTTGTTGATGATCCAAACTCTGTCAAGGATCTTGGAGTACTCATCTCTAATGACCTAAGTGCTAGACCCCACTGTAACTACATAGCCAAAAAGGCGTTAAGAGTTGTTAACCTAATCTTATATAGCTTTTTCTCTAGTAATATTACACTAATAACTAGTGCATACAAAACATTTGCTAGACCAATACTTGAATATAGTTCATCAGTCTGGAACCCACATTTCGTATCTGATATTAACACAGTTGAGAAAGTCCAGAAATATTTCACAAGAAGAGTTCTCCACTCCTCTACTCATTCCAGAATATCTTATGCCACCAGACTCGAAATTCTAGACCTAGGAAACCTAGAACTACGCCGCCTTTGGTCCAATCTAAGTATAGTATATAAAGTCATACATTGCAATGTCCTACCTGTCAATGAATACTTCAGCTTCAACTGTAACAACACAAGAGCAAACGACAGATACAAACTCAAGGTTAATCGCACCAAACTTGATTGCAGGAGATATGACTTCAGCAACAGAGTGGTCAACGTCTGGAATACTCTACCTGACTCTGTGGTTTCTTCCCCAAACCCCCAAAACTTTAATCTTAGACTGTCTACTATTGACCTCACCCCTTTCCTAAGAGGTCTGTAGGGGGCGTGCATAAGCGCACCAAAGTGCCTACCTTCCCTGTCCTATTCTTTCTTTTATTTTTTTTATTTTTCTTATATGTATCCATGTATTCATAACAATGTTTTTACTTATACCTATTATCTTGTAAGCAATTGACAAAAATAAATAAATAAATAAACAAACAAACAAACAAATAAATAAATAAGCAGTAGGTTAGACCTGACAGTTTGAAAAACATATGAGCAGATGGAAGATAGAACTGCCAAGAACATATATTTATGGAAAACAACTTTGGGCAATTTTCATTACACTGTCCAAACCAATCCCACTTCCTTTTTATTATGGATGTGCATTTTTAATCAAACCAGAGAAGAGTCCCCAATAGTACAGGAGAACAAATAAGCAACATGGCATTGGGAATGTGAAAGCAACTTACAGTTTTAGAGAGTTTTCAGGATGCAATATTTCATATTAAAGCACAGTCAGTTTTATAGCCCTTTTTCTCCATTCCACTAAATAAATGGTATCATGATAGCATGTTTGTTAGAAGTAAATCTGCAACTGGGCAATTAGATTCTTGTATTAGTTGTCTTCTATTTTATGCTGTTCTGGGATAAGACTTTTGTAAAAGGCATTGAGTTGGCAGTCACAACCCCAACTATAGTATAAGGAAAAATTTCCTTCCCAGTACAAATGTATCTTGATTAAAGAAATCATCAAGAAAGAAACATCTTGTGTGGTTTTCATTTTCAGAAAGGAAATGGAAGTTAGACCTCTTTCCCTAGTACACCCAAAAATGCATACGGTTGTATTGCTGTTATATCAAACATATGAATTGTTCATATGCTTTAAATTTTAAATATTTTACATATCTTTCCAGAAACTCCTTATGCAGCTCATTCAATGCAAAACCAATACACGCAAACTGAGGCACACTTAAAATACATTGAAAATTCCCATTTCACACACCAAAGGGATGGGAAGAAGAAAAATCGACAGTCAGTGAAGGGACTTCTGAAACCTTACATGTAACACAATTGAATATGTTATGTAGATCCTACCAATTCATTCTTACTTAAGCAAATAAGTGCACCAGAGAGAAAGATGAGTGGCTTTTCCTACAGCATCATTCCTTTCCTGGAACTGCCTCACAAACAGCTCCCACAAATGGAAGGGTTCAGAGCCTATACGGAACACCATTTCATCTCCCCACTGAAAGTGGTACCTACCCATCTACTTGCATGGAAGATATTTTGAACTGTTAAGCGGACAGAAGCTGAGGTGAGTGACAGGAGGTCACCCTGCCATGCAATGCTTGGACTCGAACACCCAGAGCTGAGACTATCCCCAGCATCATTAAGCCGCTGAGCCACCATGCCTCTAGTGCACCTAGGAATCTGAAGAAAGCCCATATCACTTGGACCAACGTTTTTTGTTGCAAAATGCAGAGCTCTTAAACTGCATCAGACTATAAACAGGTAGGCTTCCTTAGGATTGCTGTGAAAGTTTTTGAACCTTATTAACAATGTATCCAATGTATCAGATCCTATTATTTTGAGAAGAAAGGCACTTACATTTTCTTCCCAGAGTTTTGTTTTGTTTTGTGCTCTGCATGCACTAACGGTATTCTTTTAAGCTACAGGCCAGGATACCTAAGACCATCTCATCTGCTCCCTCTCAGTCAAGCAGGGAGGGACATCCTGCGTATCCTGTCAGTCAAGGAATTGTGATTGGTGAGATTTAGGAGGAAGGCCTTCTCAGCTGATGCCCCCATTCTTTGGAATATCTTAACCCCAATGGTGAGGTGAGCCCACATTCTCTGGTTTTCCAGAAAGTGTTAAGATACGGCCTTGCCAATTAGCATGGGGGTATTATGCAGCCCTGGGGAATGGCTGGTGACTTGAGAATTCTCCGCTGCCTTGTTAATCTTTCAGGTTTTGGAATTTTTAAACTTTGATGTTTATTTTTACTTAAAATAAATTAGAAACATAGACAGATTAGAAACAGAATTAAGGACAAGTTAAAACTTCCTTTAACTTGTTCTTAATTCTGTTTCTAATCTATGCGTTTATTCATGGGGTTGATATGGCTTTATTATGATATTGTAAATTGCCCAAGAGTCACTTAGGTGAAATGGGTGGTGTATAAATTTAATAAATAAACTAAAATAAATAAAATAAAATTGGACAGGAAAGTATGCTAAACTGGAGAAACTGATATAAAAGAATGGACTGGACCTGAGATCCGTGAAATATATGAATAAAAAAAAAAGAATCTTAGCCATTTTAATTATTGAAAAATCTAGGAAAAGTGCTGAAAGATAGTTGGAATATGTAATTAAACTTAATGCCCCAAATAAGAAAGAAAAGCACCGGTGCCATTAACATCAAAGCCACATTCAAAAAATGTAGGCTTTACAACTGATAAGCTCCTTCTAGAAAAAAGAAAGAATCAGAAAAATCTCCATATGTCAGTGTCACTTGAGTAAAACTGACATGATAAAAGCAAATATGTGAAGAAAGAAAAGGCAAGGGAGGGGAAGGGGGTGTCAGGTTCCTGCTCCCAGCAAGATTGTATCATGTGAAGTCTTTAAGTAGTGAACTTTGTTAAAAAGTAACTAATTCTCAGGCAGCTAAGAAAATGACTCCCCCCCCCCCCTCTTCTTCTCCTGTAGGCTGCAGATGGAACGCTTGCACCCTCCATATCAAAGCAAAAGAGGGGGGGGCAGTTAGATTGACAGAACGACTCTTTAGATAAGTTTTGGCTCAAAAGCACAAGCGGTTAATGTCCTTTTCTCTCAGGGTTGATCTTACATTATTTCACAAAAGGCTTAATCTTAATGATTCACAAAGGATGAAGCCTGATATCCCAGCAATATGCCAATGAATAAAATATATTTCTTTTAAGAGCAGTAAAATTAAGCAGGAAAGAAAAAGTCTTAGAACTTATTAAGAGTCCTAATTCCGGTCTTTTAGTAAAACCTGAAGAAGTGCATTCAGCGGGGTTGAGATGTATTTGTTCTGACTTCTTTTTATAATTCTTAAATTCCAAAAACTCCGTGCCGAAAGTAACCTAACTATGCTTTCTGCCACTCGCTTGCAGTTATAGAAATAAATTTGAAACTGAATCTGTCCTAAAGTACATGGGAATCACTTTTAGGCTTCTCTAAAAAGAGAAAGGATGTTGTGCTATGGTATGCAGATAAACCTCTAATTTTCCTTATCAGAGTACAAAAAAAAAAAAAAAAAACCTCACCAAAATAAAAAACAGGGTGGTGGCTGAGATTCTGTGAGTTATGGCAACCTGACAAGAAAACCCAATGTTGCCATTGGAAGGACAGGTGCTGAAAAACAACCTTCAACAGGAGTTCAGAGTTGTTTATCCTCTTTCCTAGAGTTTGCAAGTCTGTTAGTGGATGCAATTGTTTATTTATTTTTTATTTATTTGATTTGTCAATTGCTTAAAAGATAATAGGTATAAGTATAAACATAGTTATGAATACATGAAATGGATACGAATAAGAAAAAAAAGAAACAATAGGACAGGGATGATAGGCACATTGGTGCGCTTATGCATGCCCCCTGCAGACCTCTTAGGAAAGGGGTGAGGTCAATAGTAGACAGTCTAAGGTTAAAGTTTTTGGGGTTTGGGGAAGAATTGCTTAAAAACTGAAGGATTTTTATTTAACAGTGTTAAGTAAAAATACAGGTAGCCCTCAACTTATGGCAATATTCAGAACCAGAATGTCTATTGCTAACAAGGTGAGTCATACCTGATTCAGTGAGTCATACCTGATTTCATGAACTTTTTTTAAACCATGGTTGTTCTTCACTTTGCTTGACAGAAGCCAGCTAGGAAGGTTGTAAATGGCTAGCATATGACCCCAGCATGCTGCCACCATTGTAAACACATATCAGTTGCCAAACACCTGAATATTGATCATGTGACTGTGGGAAAACTGTAATGGTCATAAGTGGCAATAGGGCATGTAACAGCCTGGAATATAGTGGTTTCTCATGGTTTGTAAAGAACGCTGAGGTAAAGATCCTTCCATTTTTTGTATGCTGTAAGGAGAACAAGTGGGCTGCAGTCTTATAAAATGACACAGGGAGTCCTCTTTATAATCGGTCATTAAGCAAAGCAATTTCTAAGTTAAACTGTCATTGCCCTATGATTTTATTTCAGCTTTCTTTTGCTTGACAGACTTGCAAAGATCATAAATGTAAAGATTGATCACAAAGTTGCTTCTTCATTGTTGTTGTACCTGCAAACAGTCGCTAAATGAAATGGTCACTAAACAATGAGAAGCCAGACTTATCAGTACTTTTAATTGCTTGATATTCCAAGGCTTTTCTTTTTTGGGGGGGGGGGGGGGGGCTATTTTGCATATTCCAGATCCATGTGGCCTTTCTATATGCAGTCCATTGTATACACACCACATTTGTTTATTAAGCCTTATGCAGAAGTAGATTACTTGACTAATAAATATCCACTGTGACAAGAGTCTGAACACATGTAACGCAAAGACAAAACGACACAACATGTGAGTTCCTACTATTCACAGATTTTGTTTTTGTTTTGCTGTGCTTTTTAAAATGAGAAACATAGGTAATAACTCAAACACAGAGAGATCTATTTATGGCTCAGAACAAACAATTTACAAAGTCTATTATATACAGATGTCTAAATATTTGGAAAAAAATTGTTTATGGATGTGAAATGAAACTACCTGTTTCTATTTGAAATATTTTCCCCTTAAAATTTGCATGTAAAACTAAAATCATTTGTTCTCTGCTGCACAGCAGTAAACAAGGCTTATTTGCAGAGTATGTGAAGTGCCTAAGGTTATGCTTGTATACAGAAGAGCAAAAAATTTGAATGTTCATTAGATGGCTTCCTTTTTTCCAATGAGGAAAAAAATATAGATTCATTCTATTCAACGAGTACCAACCAGCTTACTTTTTGTCTTTGTCAGGAGACAACTGGCAAATTGTAGGCAATGTATTTCCGTTACTATACAGTTGTGTAGGAAACACAATGTTTTTCCAAGCAATTTAATCAACAGGGTAAAATACAAAATGATCTGCAAAATAAATACTTTTTAATAATGATCAACATCTTGTAATGATCGCAGGATAAGTTTATGCATCTGCCTTTTGCCTTTTTTTTTCTCCTCCTCAAACACAAAGCACATCATAGTCTATTATCTGCAGTTTTTGGAGTATAATCCTGCAAAAATGGTTTACGTAAGAATCTCCTTCTCACACTTCAACAGAAAAGATGGGAAGTGGAGATTTACGTATAATCAGGCCAAAAAAAGTTTTCTTTTCTATTGAATGACATTCAGTGATGCATAATAGTACTAGTCATCCTTGACTTACAACAGTTCATTTAATGACTGTTCAACGTCACTGAAAATAGTGACGTATGACCATTTTCCACACTTATGATGATTCCAGCATCCCAATGGTCATGTGATTTGCATTTAGATACTTGACAATGGACTCATATTTATGGCGGTTGTAGTGTTCAGGAGTCATTTTGTGACCCTCTGACAAGCAATGGAGGATCCAGATTCACTTAATGACCATGTTACAAATTTAACAACTGCAATGATGCACTTAACAAAATTTTCACTTGACAACATAAATTTGGGGCTCATTTGTGGTCTTAAATTGAGGACCACCTATACTTGCATTTGCAATGACAATATTTGTTCCTTCATACCTTCCACTGTATGTCATCAAAATTTGACCTGAAACCTTGTAAAGCTATCTCAACAAATACAAGGAGGCTGAATAAGACATGGTATGATCATTTCCTTTACTGAGGGAAGCCTTTCATCTGCAGAAATTCACTATTAAATTTCTCCCATTCATTTCAATGGAGTAGATTCCCTATTAAGTGTGTCCCCTCCATCCCTCACCCACATGAACGGAAGATCTGACAGATGAAAAGGGATTGGTAATAAGCGATCCTGACAAAATGCTCCCTGGGATCACACCATCTATTTACTACTGATAGATGCAAAAAAATGGGATAGAAATAAAATTTATATTTATTTAACTAATTTCTAAACTGCTGCAATCCGGTTGTCCCTCAGTGATGTACAACAGATTAATAAAAAAAGACATAAAACATCCACAGTAGACATAAATATGGATAATACAAACATCCCATCCTGCTAATCTTCTCTGTGATTAGCTCCACACAAATCTGGAGCTAGTTCCAAATTAGAAATGAATAAAGGAACACAGAAACAGCAGAGATTTGCATTTTTCAATATTCTTCTCTATTAATATCATGCATTGAACTAATTATATGGGTATCACTTGAAGTCCTTTTCATATTTTATAAAAAAGCAGGGAAAACAGAAAAAAATGAATATAATTGCCACGTTTTTATAACCTATCAACTGACTAGATGAAGAAAATAATTTCAAGTATTATAAAAATTAGTGTTTGCATAAGAACAAATTTGTTTCACGTTTGATTGTATAATTCCTTTAATAAAGAATTATTTTATCTGGATTCCAAAATAAAAAGGACATAGTTTTAGGAACAGAAAGGCATAATTAAACATATTGCTAATTTTATGTTATGCATAAGATTAGCTGACCTTTCTTTCTTTTACAATTTCTATCAGAAATCCCAAAAGGTTTCTGCATATCCTAATGCAGGGGCCCACAACCCCCAGATTGTGGCCCACTACCAGTTTGCAGCCTGTTTTAAAACTGGGATATGGGAGATATGGGTAAGCATGCATGAGTAAAACTTCACTTACATAAGTGGAGGGTGCTTGCGCCTGAAGCTCCATTCACATCAATGGAGCTCCATGTGCGAGCATCCTCTGCTTACGCAAATAGAGATTTGTGCATAAGCACAAGTGCTCTCTACTCACACAAGTGGAGCTTCTCACACACAAAGCTCCATTTGTGTGAGGTGCACACAGGCATGTACCTGTCATTCACATGCACCCCTCACCTGTGCTGGGTGGAAAGGTTGGGGACCACTGTCCTAATGGAAATGCTGAGAAATAAGGGAAATAATATTTTTAATGCTTGAAAACAGCTAGTTTGTTTGAAAGCTTTTTTTAAAGGTTACTAACTGAAGTTGGCAAAATAAATCCAAACATACATGGACAAAACACTGTAATCCATTATACGCAACCAGAAATATTCATCCTGAACATCCTCAACATTAAAGAGAAGGCAAAATAGAATAAAACTAAGGACACTTTCTAAAATAAAACCGTATTAAATTCTTTAGGAATACGATGGTATCCAGTGATGCCAGGGATGTCAAAATCTTCAGGTTAGAATAGAATATAATAACAGAGTTGGAAGGGACCTTGGAGGTCTTCTAGTCCAACCCCCGCTTAGGCAGGAAACCTTACACTATTCAGACAAATGGTTATCCAACATCTTTCTAAAAACTTCCAGTGTTGGAGCATTCACAATTTCTGGAGGCAAGTTGTTCCATTGATTAATTGTTCTAACTATCAGGAAATTTCTCCTTGGTTCTAAGTTGCTTCTCTCCTTGATTAGTTTCCATCCATTGCTGTTTGTCCTGCTCTCAGGTGCTTTGGAGAATAACATGATTCTTGCTTCTTTGTGGCAGCCCCTGAGATATTGGAACACTGCTATCATGTCTCCCCCAGGTTGGTAGATGGAGCATCACAAATCAAGCCCTAGCCTTTTTGTCATATGTGTGCATTGCCCATAAGAAAGAGTAAGATTTTAATAATAATACCCACCATCTTATTGATTTTGACACCTGTCATGGATTATTTAATCTTCAAGTAACAAAGTATTTCAACACAACTTCTATTAAAAAAGTATAGCCAATACTTTTTTTCTATTCTAACTTCACTGGGAAAAAAGTAGGTGTCTATGGAGATTATTAATCATCCTGGTGATAGTTGTCCCAAAGGTGCTTTTCCAAAAGGCAGCTTGACTTCCTCAGCTTTTAATTTTTTTCCTTGAAAACATTTCACTTCTTATCTAAGAAGTGAACTGAAGAAGTTTCTTGGATGAGAAGTGAAATGCTTTCAAGGAAAAAAAAACAAGAAAGTCCAATTGTCTTTTGGAACAGCAGCTTTGGGAAAGCAGTAGGCATTTTCTGGCTTACTGTAGTAATTGGAAAAAGTTCAAAATTGTGGGTTTTTCTGGGGATTTCTTTCTTGGGATATAAATGTAAATATAGCGAGTTGGAGAAGGATGGCATACTGATTCTAAGATATATCTATGACAGAATAATGAAACAATAGACTATTGTGGCATGTTCATATTTAATAAGACATGGTTGCTCTTATTTCCTGCCTTTTTGTCCTAGCAAAATGGTATATTAAAGCACTTAAACTAATGTTGTGTGTAATTTTCACAGGGTGCCTACTAGGTAGGTGAAATGGCAGCATCCACATGCAAAAGATTAGAAGATTTGGGAGAATCCTTGGGAGTTGCCAAACTCTGAAAAGAAGTGATAAGTTAAGGAATATTAAAAGAAACACGTGGTGTTTAAACCTCCTTGGGTTACTGATTGACTATTGAAGAAAATGGAAATCAGAAGAAGGAAGAAATTAAATGGACACCATCATCATCATCATCATCATCAACAACAACAACAATCTTCACGATGAAACCACTTTGTTACTAGTTTCACAAATGACATATATTAAGGTAAACCAGCCAAGTCATAATCAGTCCAGACAACATAACCATTGAATGACCACGGAATGAATAAGACTTATCCAAACCTCACAAGGCAGGAAATGGACTGCTACAAAAAAACCCAAGTTATTTGTTCATTTATGACTTTGTGAAAATCTTTTGGCTCTGTCAGTTGTTTTGAATAGAGAGAGAGGATAAGCTGAGGTTTATCTCTTCTGGGGAATAAATTTCAAAATTCTTCCAGCTTCCTGCTACCATGAAGTTTTATATGGGAATCTGGCATTCAGCATCTAACAGCTGCTTAAGCAGCTCTTACAAAGAATAAATATCAAGAATGGAATTTCTGTTCTTGTTGATGATGTTGACAGTGAACAGAAAGGTTTCAAAATAGTTACTGTTTACTTAGATTTTTACATGTGGATAAGAGAGGATCAAAGAATCCCCAAAAGTAACGTATCTGAATATGAACACTGATACCTGTAAATAGATAAACATTTGAAAAAATAGCCTTCAAAATTGTCTATATATTTTGAGTCAGAGACATTGCAAGAGTTCTCTTTTAACAGTTTTGTGGGCTCAATTATGAGCTCTTTTCTTATGAGATTGTTCTCCTTCCCTCCATCCTTTCTATCTACTACTAGTAGTAATGGCAGCAAATCTGAGTAGTAGACTCATCTTGTTGCATCTTGCATAGTGCCAAAGATAGAAAATTCCTTGATAGTCCAAAGAAATATGGTAAATGGAGAATTTTTCAGAGTAGCTTCTGTTTCAAGCAGGAGAAGAAAAGGGTTGAGTCCTAAATGCCATCCAACACATTAACCACATCACCACACCATAGTATCTGAGAATCTCTGATTTCCTATCTTGTAGGTGGCTTGATGGTATTCAGCCATACTCTTGCAGAGCAGAAGAGAGCTTTCTTCCTTTCTGCAGGAGGCACAACAAATTAAGGTAAATATAACCTAGTTGATGGTTTTTCACATAGTAGAACTAGATTTTCCTGGTAAAGAATGTTCCTACTGTTGACTTGCAAAATATACTAATAATCAAACTGTGACTGGCTCTGCTGTCCTCTAGTCAAGACCATTAGTCAGTTCATTCACATTGCAGATATTATTGAAATACTATTTAAAGGACTAGTGTGTTTTTCCTAGAAAAGATATAATAAAGAGAGAACATGATAGCTTGCTTAAAATATTTGAAGATTGTCATAGAGAAGAGCAGGTGTGTTCCCTGTTACTGTGGAGATTAATCCTGAACCAACAGAGTCAAATGCCAAGGAAGGGGAAATTCATTTAGAAGGACTTACGGAAATCACAAACTTCTTAAAGTAGTACAGCATGCTTGGCAAATGGATGAGCTGCCCTTTGTTTTATGCACAAGTAGGAATAAGAACATCTCCAGGAATAAGAACATCTCCAGAGGATTCATCTTTGGAAAAAGATGGGAGATTCAGTTAGAATGGCAAATTTTTCCTGAAATCTGAGGTATTTCCTACTTCCTTTGGGAGAACCTGGGTGTCAACTCATAAAGCATTCCTATGCCTGTTTTAGAGTTGCCATAAACGGGTGACAGGGTGGGGGGAGGAAGGAAATCTGGAAGAGCAGTGCAGCAGTTTGAAATCAAAAGTATATTCCAACACATGTTAAAAAAAATTGTAACTAAACTACAGAGCTTTTGCCCGTGAATATTTTTAATTGGAGAACATGATTGATAACACCCAGCCTGTGAATGTGCTTAATTGGAGAATCTGATTTATGGGACACCCAGGGGGAGGGGGGAAACAGGATCACAGGTAACTGCAAATTATGGGTGCCAGAGTTGGCTTCATACAGGTAATGACAGTATGTCTCCTCCAATAAATCCTTTAAAGTTTTTGAAGTTTGGCTCGAGACTCATGATTTAATTAGGGCGATCACTGGAATCCTGACACTAGATCTAATTGCTGGGGTCTAGGTGCTTCGGATGCTTTGAATTCTGGATTGGGTACCAGATTTCCAGTTGAGTCAGCCAACCGCGAGTGACAAAAGAATTAGCCTAAGGTTGAATGGCCTATATTCATCCATTAATCGAATTTTTATGAATTTTGATCCCCTTTCCAGTGAGACAAGGATAGAAATAGGGGAAAATGGCTGCCAAAAATGAAAGAAAATAAAACATATGGAAAGTAAAGGAATGCTTACCTTGCAGGTCATTCCCTTCATAGTAATTGTATATAAGGAAAATGTTTAATATGAATATTTCAAGGCCATATGTCATGCTATGGAATTGGTGTGATCCTGAAACTTTAAAAATTTATGTTCTGTGTCAATTTTTGAATCTTGAAAAATGAAGTTTGTCATTAAGTTTGCATTGCATTAACATAGCCTGTTGATATTAAGGTTATCTTGGAGGGTTTGTTGTGATAGTGAGCATCAGCTTTGCATTCTTTTAGTTCACCTTTCACAAGGATCTTTGTCACAATCAGCCCTCAAAATGGCCTCATCAATTAAAATATGAGAAGTTCTTGGTATTCTGTTCCAACTTTGGACTTTAGGCATTGCATCAACCTTCTTATTTCTGTATTATTTTACTAAAGTACAAGTTTGTTGGGAGGCAGCCAGAGTTGGTTAGAAGAGGGGGGCTATATAAATGCTTTAATGCTTTAAATAGATAGATAATAGAAAGATAGATAGATAGATAGATAGATAGATAGATAGATAGATAGATATTGATGAAGCAATACAAAAAATAATATTAATGAAATTGTATCTACAAAGACATTAAGATTGCTTTTTTGTTAGCATTTACTAAGATATGCCTGCAGGGGAAAAACCATACATATTAACTGAAATAGTGTAAACTTCAGTGAACTTTACTCAGCGCATTTGTTTTAAAATATTTAGAAATAAAAATTAAGCCATTTTTCATTTAAAAAAACAAATAAGTTATGTTGAACCTCAGAATTCCAGATGGAAATGTGGATTATAGTATTCTGCAGTATCTCTAATATATTACATAAATACATACAATGTGCAAAAGTACATCATGGCTTTGTGCCAGTTGTTACAATTGGAATGTTATATCCCAAGGGAATGAGTTTATGCATCAATATATAATCTGTCTTCTCTTGGAGGGAAGGTTGTCTAATGTTTTGAAGTGCTGGATCATCAATATGCTTATGATACTGATTTTTTTTTTCATTTTAGTTAAGGGCAATTTCTTCTGATCCTTGATGTCAGGTGTTTCTTATTTGTGTTAGGCGTGCATAAGCACACCAATCGTGCCTACTGTCCCTGTCCTATTGTTTTTTATTTTTCTTATAAGTATCTATCTCATGTATTCAAAACTATATTTATTCTTATACCTGTATCTTGTAAGCAATTGACAAATCAAATAAATACTAAAATACTAAATAAGATCTCTCTTTCCTATAGTTTAATTGTGCATGAAAGAGCGAACCAGTCTTTGTGTTCCTGTGCATGCACCTGCAAATCAGGTAAATAAGGTGAGAGAAATATAAGACGTGGAATTAGTGATAGAGGTTTGAACTCTCCTTTGCCATTGTTAGCACATTTGATACTGAAGCTGAAACTGATGGACTTTGGAGCTAACAGACTAATTAAGCTGGTCCATCGCTGAAGATTTCTGAAATCAACAGGAATCCCAAATACTTGTAAAGTGTTGTCATGATAGTGCTCTAATGGAAATTATAGTCTCATTACAAAATTGTGAAATGGAAATTTGCTGTGGATACAATTTCTATCAAATATCCTCTCAGCTTTTCTAAAGTTTATCCACTTTAGCAGATTCAAAACATTATGGGCAAATACTTCTATGAGACAAGGAGCCCTGGTGGTGCAGTGATTAGAATGCAGTATTGAAGGCACAAACTGTGCCCACAGCCTGGAGTTCAATCCTGATGGGGCTCGAGGTTGACTTAGCCTTTCAAACTTCCAAGGTCAGTAAAATTAGGACCCAGATTGTTGGGGACAATATGTTGACTCTGTAAACCACTTAGGACTGTAAAATACTAGAAGCAGTACTACATGCTATTTCTATAGCTATGTGATTAGTCTAGACATTCTCTGAAAATAAGGGCCCTGCAAACAAGAAAAGATGCTGCTCTGATCTTTGAACTGTGGACCTTAAGCAGTCCATTCCACTTCTGACATACTTCTGTCTGAAAAAGGTAAAGACTGTGAGGGCCTCATCCTCTTACGAGATGGAAAGGTAGAGGATCCTCAGCCAGCCAAAATGAAATTGTACCCCTTGGCACTCTAGGAAGGCTGTGAAAATAAGTAAGAACAGTCTCTCAGAGTCTAGAAGAACCTGGTTATCACCAGCCAATAGCCCCATTTTTTAAAGTCAATATAAATATAAATCTCATAACCCGTCATTTTGTAAATACATATGATAGGGCTGATGTTGGATTATAAACAGACAAAAAGAGGAAACTATTAGATGCTTTGTTATGAGTCTGGCCAACTTAATTCCAAACAATGCTTACCCTTTCATTATGTCCAAAAATTGAAACTATCCAGATTCTGGGAAACAAGCAAAGAATGTGACACAAAGATTTCATTGATGGAATGGCAAATACACGGAGTTCTAAAATAGGGCTGAAATAATATTACTGCTCCCTCTGATACTACTAATACAACACATCTCTCTTTGTTTTTTTGGCAGCTGGGGTTGGTCAAATGGGTTATGTAGATATAGTATACATTTGAATTTAAGTAAGGAGAAATAACTGCTTTAAACAGCATAATCCTAATGATGAAACACATGGCTTAAAGCAATTAATTCCAATGAATGACTCTACTGGCTAAAATATAGCATTTACAACATACTGTTATAGATTTGCAGTGAATTTTTGTGGCAATGAATCATTTGTTAGATAAAATCTTTCAGAAGATCAGATTAGAAATAAGTGAAAAGAGAGGCTCTATTACTAGAAACACTTAGAATCATAGAGTCACAGTCTTCTAATCCTATGTCCTGCCTAGAGCAGGAATCCTGAGATTGTCCCTGACAAATAGCTGTCCAATCTTTTCTTGAAAACCCCCAGTGACGGAGTGCCCATTCTTATATATAGTATTTATTTATTTATATTTTCATGGTTGACCATCTTGCCACAGAAACTCTAAGCAGGTAGCAACAGATAAAGCAGGCCTAATAACTTGGAGATGCCCCATGGTCTCCACCTAAACACAGCCCCTTGCTCAGGAGCTTATCCAAAGTCTTTAGCTTTATGAGACGCCAGCAGATTTGGGGCCAACCTAACCTTATGGAGTGTGTCATTCAAAAGGGCAGGCACTAAGACAAAAAAAGGTCCACTTTCTGAGTCTGCAAGATGACATACCTAGATTGATGAGACCTGTAGCCTGTGTCTCCTTCCAGATCTGATGGGGTTGGTAGAAACAATTGAATAAAAAGAGAGTCTATCCCTCAAATTAACTTGTTCTATGCTCAGATGATGAGGCCCATACAGTCTTACAAATGTGCAGATTTATTATCTTCTTCCTGTTCTGATGCAAGACGGCAGTCTGAGAAGGGCCTGAATTCTACAATCGCTGGTTTACTGCATTCCAAGCCACAGCTCCAAAGAGAGGGAATTGCCTGAGAACTCCAACTGAAATCAAGTTGGACATCAAGGTGCTAACTCGGGACTTGCTCAGAAAAAGTACTTTTCTCTAGAAAGTGTACCTGAGAGCACAGATATGAAGAGAAGGTACGTCTATTGCTCATTTGGAACTCTTGAAATCTGTTGAACACAGGAGTCTCTTCCAAAGCTGTAGACAGTGTTCATTGTAGCAGACTAGTACCATCTTGGGTTGTGCCTGGAACATTGTACCTTCCTTTGAAACTTTTCTTTTTTAAAAAAAAAAATCATTTGAAAACAGCTGTGAACAGTTCCTAACCATATATATCTTGAGCTTTAAATGTTTGCATTTAATATTTAAAGTTAAAACAGATTCTATGTTTTGTTCCTTTCAAAAAAACATTGCTTTTGTTTATGTCTTGCAAGATACAGAGTGGCTAAGTCTTCCCATTAAGGTATGTATGTCATATAGCTAGGAATCGGCATTATTGATATTTATTTTTTTATTTATTTTATTTATTTATTTTGTTTGTTAAGCATGTCTGAGAAAATAAATATAAGTATGAATGTCACATATAAACATATAAGTATAAACAGGTATAAGTATATATATAATAAATGAGTACAAATAAATGGATAAATGGGAACAATAGTTCAGGGATGGTAGACACGCTGGTGCACTTATGCGCACCCCCTTACAGACCTCTTAGGAATGGAGTGAGGTCCACAGTAGACAGTTTAAGATTAAAGTTTTGGAGGTTTAAGGATGTAACAACAGAGTCAGGTAGTGAGTTCCAGGCATTGACCACTCTGTTACTGAAGTTGTATTTTCTGCAATTGAATTTGGAGCGGTTCACTTTGAATTTGTATCTATTGTTTGCTTATGTATTATTGCTGTTGAAGTAGTCATTGACAGGTAGGACATTGTAGAACATTGTAGCAGACAATTTTTTGTACTAAGCTTAGATCAGACTATAGGCAGTGTAGTTCTAGGTTGTCCAGATCCAAAATTTCAAGCCTGGTAGCATAAGGTATTCTATTGCAAGCAGAAGATATTATTTCAATCTTTTTGTCATCAGAAAGTTGCAGAGATTGTGAGAGCCTTAACTCTCTCACACACTGGGGTTAGGAAGAAAAAGTCTGGTGGAAGATACTGGGAATCTTCCAAGTCCCTATTTTAAAGCAGGAGGTTTTGGGGCAGAGGAGGTTTGAGACTTTCAATATTTTTATGCACCTGTGTTCCAGTACACTCATGGAAACAAATATTATTTAGATCAAATTGAATAGAGTCAAAATTGAATAGATTGAAAGAAATTTTAAATTATGTGCACACTTTGTGAAACTATGCAAATGTTTCTGATATGGTAAATACCCCAAGCATTGCTTACCATACAGCTTTCTGCTTCTTAGGAAAATACCCCAGGTTCTGGAATGCATATGTCATTTTTTAACTGGGATGTAAACTCTTCTTTTTCAGATTGAAGTTCATATTCAAACAAGAACCTGTTAATGCCAGGCACAACTGTTCTGTATTTTGAAAAATAAGCAACTAATTTCTACCTACTTCCCATCAATATACTTGAGCCACCAATTTACAAATGATTGTAGATCTACAGCAAAATGTGTTTAGATACTATATTTGAAACAGGTTTGACAGAGGGTCAGGTAACAACAACCCTGTAATGCACAATAAAAGAAAGAAAGAAACAATAGGACAGGGACAGTAGGCACGTTGGTGCGCTTATGCATGCCCCCTACAGACCTCTTAGGAAAGGGGTGAGGTCAATAGTAGACAGTCTAAGGTTAAAGTTTTTGGGGTTTGGGGAAGAAACTACACAGTCAGGTAGAGTATTCAAGATATTGACCACTCTGTTGCTGAAGTCGTATTTCCTGCAATCAAGCTTGGTGCAATTAACCTTGAGTTTGTATCTATTGTGTGCTCTTGTGTTGTTATGGTTGAAGCTGAAGTATTCATTGACAGGTAGGACATTGCAATGTATGATTTTATATACCATACTTAGATCAGACCAAAGACGGCGTAATTCAAGGTTTTTTAGGTCTAGTATTTCAAGTCTGGTGGCATAAGGTATTATACAACGAGTAGAGGAGTGGAGAACTCTTCTTGTGAAATATTTCTGGACTTTCTCAACTGTGCTAATATCAGATACGTAATGTGGGTTCCAGACCGATGAGCTGTATTCGAGCATTAGTCTAGCAAATATTTTGTATGCTCTAGTTAGTAGTATGATATTACCAGAGAAAAAGCTACATAGGATTAGGTTAACAACTCTTAATGCCTTTTTGGCTATGTAGTTACAGTGGGCTCTAGCACTTAGATCATTAGAGATGAGTATTCCAAGGTCCTTGACAGAGTTTGGATCATCAACAAGATCTTGCCTATACAGCCTGTATTTTATTTTCTGATTTTTTTTGCCAATATGTAAGACAGAGCATTTATTTGTTGAGATTTGAAGTTGCCATTTGTTTGACCATTCTGATACATAGTCAAGGTCTTTTTGAAGGGTAGCAGTATTGTCTGTAGTATTGAACAACTTTACATCATCAGCGAAAAGAACGCAGTTGCTCTTAATATGATCACAGAGGTCATTTATGTAGAGTATGAAGAGAGTTGGTCCTAGAACACTGCCTTGGGGGACACCACTATTGACAGGTACAGAATTTGATAGGACGCTCCCAATTTTGACCATTTGTTGTCTGTTTGA
This sequence comes from Pseudonaja textilis, assembly GCF_049901715.1. NCBI lineage: Eukaryota > Metazoa > Chordata > Lepidosauria > Squamata > Elapidae > Pseudonaja > Pseudonaja textilis. The sequence goes on from NC_141990.1 coordinate 239,030,147, forward strand.
CAGGAATGCTTCTATCCAGTTATGCAGGTGTCCAGAGATACCATAAGATTTTAGTTTTAGGAGTAGTTTGTCATGTACCACTGAATCAAAGGCTTTACAGAAGTCTATGTAGATTGCATCTATTGCTTTGCCCTGATCGAGTTGTGTAGTCCATATGTTTTTGCAATGTAAGAGTTGCAGATTATAGGATAGTTTTTTCCTGAAACCAAATTGTTTATTGGAGAGTAGGTTGTTTGTCTCTAAGTGGAGGATAATGGGTTGGTTAATAATTGATTCCATGACTTTACAGGTGATGCAGCATGAGGAGATTGGTCTGTAATTTTCAACTAAGCTGGGGTCTCCCTTTTTGAAGGTGGGGATGACCGTGGCTTGTGACCATAGGTTAGGCAAGGAGCTGGTCCTGAAAGATTTTTCAAAGATTATGCTTAGAGGTTCGGCTATGGCAGTGGATGATTAAGCAGATAACTATATCAGCACAGGGAGCATTTCCCTTTCTTTCATCCTAGGAGACAGTATTTGTCCCTTTGATCCCTGAACAGATCAAAGACCTCACTAATCAATTATTTCCCTTTTCGTCTTTCACATTCTGCCACAGACCTTCAAACACAAATAGCAGATTGCTCCAAGAATTCTTTATTTGTTTTCTTTTCTTACAACAACTATACACTACAAATAAGTGTTTTGAATTCACTTTTGAAGAATGTCTATTCTTCAGAATATGACTTTGCAAGGACAAGCTTTCAATATTTCTGTGGTGCAGTTTATTACTGGTTACCCAGTTAAAGAAAATATTTTGATTCTTTTAAATGCAACACCGAAAGAAAATCTAGAGCAACGTATGATGTTATTTTGATAAATAATAACAGGAGTCTTCTGCGCTTTTAAAGAACATTTACCGAGCAATATCCTGCCAGCATTCTTTTCATTTTGACTTTCTTGCCTTCCTCCATTAGTCATAAGCTAACTCACATTGTCCTAAACTGTTCTGACCCAAGCCTTGTTCAAATTAAACAAACACAAACTGTGTATAAAAGCAAACCTTTTTAAATGCGGCGCTGGGAATTCAGTGCATTCCCAGCCAAGAGACATTTAATTGTCTGATATGGAAAGCAAGGCCTTTCAAGGTTGCAAAAGGCTGCCAAGAACAGAAGATTAATTACTGATTAAACATCCACCGACAGAAGTTTCAAAAACCAACCCTTTTTTCTTGCAAACTGTATCAGTTGCTGTCATAAGATTGTCCATTTCATTCTCGATTGCACAAAGATGATTCACCATCTTTATATGTGTGGCCCAACAATTCACAGTGTTCATATCAACATAGTCATTATCAAAGCCAACTTTCATTTGATGTTCAATTTCGCTTAGAGGGATTCTTTCAGTGATCAAAATTCAAATGTGGCATGTTGCTTAAAGCATGCTGATGAGTATCTACTGTAGTACTCATGAACATTAGCAATACAGGTAGTCCTCGATTAACAACAGTTCACTGAAAAATGTGACATGACCGTTTTTCACAGTTATGACCTTTGCAGCATCTCTATGATCATGGGATTAAAATTCAGAGGCTTGGCAACTGGTTCATACTTATGACCAGGGGTGGGATTCTACCAGTTCGCACCTATTCGCTAGAACCGGTTGTTAACATTCTAAGGAGTTCGGAGAACCGGTTGTTAGAAGAAATTACTGGCCTAATCCTGTAAGGAACACAGGAAGGAAACATTCTGGTGTTGCTTACAGAAACTGCCTCTCTGTTAACCCTTATTACATTCTTGGCAGGACTAGACTTCCTGTCTCAGAAACCTCTCTTGAGTTTTTCCCCCCTCCTTTACAGGTACTTTGCTTGTGTGGAGTGACCATTCAAAGTTAAAATGGCACTGAAAAAAGTGACTTATGACCATTTTTCATACTTATGACTGTTGCAGCATCCCCACAGTCATGAGAGGCCAGGCAAGAATGTGAGTGATATTGAGTTGGCCACACCCAGCCAATAACATGACCACCAAGCCATGTCCACCCAGTCACATGACCACCAAGCCACACCCACCACCTAAGCCATGCCCACAGAACTGGTTGTTAAAAATTTGAATCCCACCCCTGCTTATGACCATTGCAGCATTCCAGGGTCACGTATACCAGTGGTGGGATTCAACAATTTTTACTACTAGTTCTGTGGGTGTGGCTTGGTGAGTTTGGCTTGGTGGGCATGGCAGGGAAAGGATACAGTAGTAAAATCTCCATTTCCTACCCACTCCAGGGAAAAGGTTACCACTGGTTCTCTGGACTACTCAAAATTTCCACTACCGGTTCTCCAGAACTGGTCAGAACCTGCTGAATACCACCTGTGAATACCCTTTTGCCACTTTCTGACAAGGAAAGTCAATGGGGAAGCCAGATTCACTTAACATCCAGGTAACTAACTTATCAATTGGAGTGATTTGCTAAACAACTGTGACAAGAAAGGTTGAAAAGTGGGGCAAAACTCACTTAAGAAATGTCTCACTTAGCAATAGAAATTTTGGGCTCAGTTGTGGCGGTAAGTCAAGGACTACCTGAATAACCTTTCCTCATAGCAACATTCTGCCAACTGAAATATACAAACAGTATATTTGTGACTTATAACATTGGAGGCATTATTTTTCATTCAACCCTTATACTTATTCCAAATGGTATGACTGCACTCTGTATGGTTTTTCATCCACCCATCCCACTGTGCACAACAAAAAGAGGGGTTTCAAACTTAGGATACAATATGTCCCTTTGAAATAATCCTCAGAATACTAGCTGCATTCCAGTAGGACAAACTCAAACACAGTTCAAATGTTTTAAATTGGGTGAAAATAAAGCTATTTAGCTATTTAGCTTTATTTTTCCTATTTAGCCATAAAATATAAACTTCTTCTATCCTTGTTTCGTACCTTTGGGCCACATGTGTAAGTGGTAGTCCATATTCACAGGAGTAGTAAAATGAACCAAAGACATGGTTGTCATGATTTACAGCCTGAGCTTGGCATATCTAATATTTCATTGCTTAATTTGACTTTTTGACTTGACTTGGCAAAAGATTCACAGCCATGGAATTTAAACTTAAGCCTGCTTTTTCTCATTTACTGAATTAACAGATTCTTGGCTTCGGACTTGTTGAACTTGAAAATGAGCAGTTATCTGCTATCTCTGGGTTGGGAACCAGTTGCCACCTGACCTATCTTAACTTTCACATATCTTTAAACACTTTTAAAGCACAAAACAATTTAATTTGTGATGGAAAAAATCCATTAATCCAAGTCTATTGTCACTACCTTTTCTAATCCCCACACTGGTTACCAGGGGAGTAAAGTTGTTTTTTGTTTTTGTTTTCAAAATAAACCTTGAGTTATTCAGGCAACACATTAACAGGACATTAGAGCTATTGTTATCAATATTATCTTCAATTATTTCATCCCAGCCTGGGAATAAACAAGGCAAGTGAGTACAAATTGTCCTGAGTTGTATCTTTCCCCGCCTTCTCTTTGTATTTGATGCAGCTCACGAAAGCTTATGCCTCCTAATAAAATTTATTTATCAGGAAAGATTTTACCAGATTCTGATTTTTTTCTTGTCATATATTAAGACAGCTTTCCTCCTAAAATTCCCTTCACATGGGATTTTTTAAAAACATTTCCATTTTAAAAGTAATCTCTTTCAAATATTTTTTTTTGTTTGACAGCACAGGCTAGCCTATTACCTCTTAAGGAATATCAAGCAAGACATTTGCTGTGGTTTTTATTGTAATTAAAGTATTCTGCTCAGCTTAGTTCTTGCTAAATAAAGAGAGCATGAACAGAGAAGCACTATACAGATAGTTACTGCTCCAGACTCTCCTATTAGCAAACAAAACCATTTTGAAAGCTCATCAACAGTCAAAGGAACAATCATACAGACACACCAATTATTCAGCAAATTAGGCAAATCCATGCAGCAGTTTTAAATGCATCTGGAAATTCAGTGTCTACAAGACAATATCCATAAGGCAAACAAAAAGCATGCACAGAGTGCACATATCCTGAAGTTTAGCACTGTGAAATATGTGGCTGGAAGGCCTTGTGCAAGTCGACCTATTCCATGAATTCTTCAGAGTGGAAATGAGCAAATTTTGAGTTCCTTTTTTTTTAGTATTTGTTGTTATTTGAGTGATGAATTTGAAGAGGTCAGATTGATGCCTTTAGTCTTGCAGATGCTTAAAACATTCATTTGACTCATTTAAACTCCCTGGAACCTCATCTCCAAATGGATCCTGATTCCATTTAATTTTGGAGCGCAGCCTTCAACTTGCCATAGAAAGTCTGGTATGATTCTCTGATCAACAGAAATTGCCTCCTTCTGCCAAATCATTTCAAAGTAACAAAAAATAACTTTGCATTTTAAACAAACTAAAAGCTTATATGAGCATGAACAGTGAGCTCCTCCAACACCAACTCGGAATCGGACCAAACCAACAAAGAACTTTATTGTTTGAAATGCTTTCTGTGGTAGTGGACCAAAGCAAGAACACTAGCAATACTTGAAGAGCTTCAAAGTTAGCTTTGTTTTATTGACAGCTTGAACAAAATACTTCTCAAAGTGGTTTCATGGAACAATGTTGCATCCTGCCACTAAGCAGTAGAAATAGTTAATCAACCAAAGCTTAGCATGTCACTCTAATCAATGTTTCCCCACCTTGGCAACTTGACAATTTGTGGACTTGAACTCCCAGATTTCTCCATGTTTGCTGGGGAATTCTGGGAGTTGACATCCACCTCTTGAAGTTGCTAAAGCAGGTTGAGAAATTCTGCTTTAGATAAGGGACCAAGGTCACCAAGCTCAGGAAACTACGAGATGAGCTTTGAAAAGGAGCCAGCTCCACCTTGCCTTGTGGCTTGGCGCACCTGCCTGCCTTCTTCCTCAAAGGAGGGACACTTCTTTTCAGCCTGGCTCCTGGTGATTACGAACAGAACCTCATCTCAGAGGAAAGTTGGACAATTAGAAGGAGAAAAGCCACTTAGAATAATGTGGATCATCTAAAGATGTACATTTGTAGCTCCTATAAGATATACATTTTGATTTAATCCAAACTGCTGTTTGTATTTTGTATTGTATTTAGTCTTATTTTGTTCTACTTATAATCTCTCTCTCTCTCTCTCTCTCTCTCTCTCTCTCTCTCTCTCTCTCTCTCTCTCTCTCTCTCTCCCCCTCTCTCTACACCCTCCCTCTCTGTGTATCCTGGACAATTAGCTGCAAGTAAAATCCTGAAGGATTCAAAGCATTTTTCTTTCTCCCCATCGTCTTCCTCTGTTTTCTCCTTAACCTTTACCTACACAATAAAAAACTTGAATCTTTTCAAACCATATCAGTCTCCTTCTGACAGGGAATTTATCCTGTCATGCATCCCCTCGGCTCTACTACTGAGAGAAACACAAGACAGTCAAGACCTGGGGAAGATTTTCCATTCCTTTCCTCTCAAATCAGGTGCAGAGAATTTCTTCTGGATGATGATAGTGACTGAACAGACCAGACCCTCCCATGTCTTGTGAGAGGGAGCAACAGGAACCCCTACTAGATCCCTCTGTGAGTGTGCCATTGCAGCCCCTCACCTCTCAAAGCAAAATGAAGCCTTGCTTGCATTCTTCAGCACTTCAACAGTTCTGGAGGAGATGCTGAAGAGGCCGCAAGCTGATGTGAAGCAGCTTGTTCAGGCAAATTGTGTGGCCTCTTTACTTAGACAAAATGCTTCGTGTTGCTTTCTCAGTGTGAAACATCTTATTAAACCAAATCAAAACCGCAGGCTCTGTAGTGATGTGGAGCAATGCACATGCATACACACACCATTTGCATTTGCCTGTCTGCTTTTACGTGCGTTCATTTGCTTTCTTTTTCAGGAGAGGCTGAAATCCAGACAACAAAATGTGGATGTACCCTTCTTACTTATCTATGGGAATTCTCATTTTCCCCACATAAAGTATTTTCTAAAACCTAAATAATGTATCAGGCTGGTTGGGATTCTTGCATTTGTGAACATTTTTAGTCCAGCCATCTTGCTTAAGGGCTGCTTTTCTCTCAATGCACCATGCCCTCACCAAGTCTCCAGCCAATAATAGTGATTTTTGCTTGCGTACTGACCAGACTGGAAAAAGTTTGGGATGAAAGCAATCAACTTCAATCCAGATATCAATATCTCAACTCTAGTGTTTGAAACTTTCAGTGCACACAAAGCAACACTACATGAAACAATCATGAACAAATTTGAATTCAAATACTCAAATGACTGTATAAAGGATTTTGCACACCTCTAAATGTAATATTGACCACAAAGCAACTTTCCATGTCAAATCTCATTTTCCAGGGTTTGCTAGCTAACATAGGAACTTCTGAAATTATCCCTTGTGATTTTGCAATCATACAGAGGTTGCAAAGTTGTATAGTGTGAATTGGACTCAATAGATCTGGATGATTTTTGTCCGGTCTCCAATCTTTTCCTTTTGAGAAGGTAATTGGATTATAGCTCCAGTTCTTTAATACCTCAGTGACCTTAAATATCAATCGTGCTGAGCCTCAGGGGATTAGAAATAGGAGGTGGTTCTTCTTTCTCTGCATGTCCAGTTTCAGTCAAAGTTGTGTGTGTGTTTGTTAAGAGATCAAACCTGAGGCCTCTGCTCTTTTATGTAACACCTACATGAAGGCACTGGGGGATGTCTTCCTTCAGCATAAGGTGTAGTATCATTAGTATGCTGATGATACTCAGATGTATATGTTTTGTTTGAGCAATGAGAGGCTGAACCAGAGCATGAGTGCAACAATACTTTATTTTACAATAAAGGGCTGACCGTGCTTGCCAAGCCTGGAACTGGCTCGCAGCAATCAGCAACCGGTTGGACCCCGCAGCCTGCTTTTATAGCTGGCTGCTGGGGAGAGCCAACCAATGGGAATGGGGGAATAACGCCCACGTAAAGAGAGTGGACCTGAGTGAGAACTCCTTGAGTCCTCAGGACATAACACCCCTTCCCCCAGATGCGAACATGCATAGTCCTTGAGGTAGACGGGGGTTTGTGTTGGCGCCCGGAACGGCGCAACTCGGGAACATTGTCTGTCTGTTCAGTACCAGTCTGTGATGGTCGAGCTGGCATAGTGTCGCCAACACTCTCTCTGGACTGGGCATCCTCGGGAACCACCGGGTTGGTTACTGGGGTCGAGCTCTCGTGGGTTGGATCAGGCTGGTCAACTCTCTGGGCGCTGTTGTCCGAGTTTGGGCTGACCGGAGCGACCGCTGGTGCAGACTGGTCGCTGGGTACGATGTGGCTGGGCGGCGGATGAGGCGGTTCTCCTTCGACTGGAGACTCTGGATTCTTGTTGGCAAGGGTGCTGAGGCGCCTTCTAAGCTGGTCTATATGTCTCCTCCAGACGCGACCATCCTCCAGCCTGACTCTATACGATCTCGGCCCGGTGATGGCGATGACCTCGCCTGGAATCCAAAGTGGGTCCCCAGCGAAATTCCTTGCGAATATCGGCTCCTGTAACAAAAATGTCTAACCCCGAAGTAGAAGCGAGGAGAGTCAGGGCAGTATTGTGGGTGCAATCTGTCCAATACAGTCCTCAGGCGCCGGCCCATCAGAAGTTCCGCTGGGGACTTATTGGTGACTGCACAGGGGTTGAGTGCTGGCTCATCAGGAACCGTGCGAGTTTGTGGTGCCAGTCATCCCTGCCAAACCTAGCGAGGGCCTCTTTGGTGGTCCTGACGGCCCTTTCAGCCAACCCATTACTGGCAGGGTGAAATGGGGCTGTGAAAATGTGGCGAATGCCCAGGTTGGCAGCAAAACGGCTGAATTCTACTGATGCGAACTGTGGGCCATTATCGGAGACAATGGAGTCGGGTAGTCCATGTGCTAACGAACAGGCGCGTTAACACGTTGGTGATTGCTAGTGTGGTGGTCGTGGATAGCTGTGCCACGTCTATCCATTTGGAATAAGCGTCCCACGACCACTAGGAACATCTTTCCATGCACGGGGCCTGCCAGATCGATATGGATTCTAGACCAAGGGCGTTGGCGTTCTCCCATCTGGTAGGGGTGGCGATGGGGGAGCAGGACGGGATTCCTGGCAAATGCTGCAGGAACTTACCCAATTGACAATGTCCTCGTCTAGACCCGGCCACCACACGTAGCTGCGTGCTAATGCCTTCATTCTCACAATGCCGGGTGTCCCTCGTGCAACGCTCCAGGACTCGGGTGCGCAGCGAGGTCGGAATGACCACTCGAGTGCCCCACAGGTAGACAACCCTGCAAACTGGACAGCTCCTGCATGCGCGAGTCTTAAAGGGTGTGAATTTGTTATCAACGTTGCCTCCCGGCCACCCCTCCTCACCCAGTCGAGCACCTGGGCGGCGTGTGGTCTGCCTTGGTTTTAGCGGCGATGTCAAGGGCGGTGATGGGCAGGTCCAACTGGGTGATCTCGAAAATGGCGTTGACAGGAGCTGGGTCTTCAGCCAGAGCGGGTAAGGGCAGTGACTGAGAGCGTCGGCGTGGGATAGAGTTTTGCCCGGGCGGTGAATAAGTTTGTATGAGTAGGCCGCTAGGAAAAGCGTCCACCTTGTCATTCTAGGGGAAAGGACTTGAGGTGTCTGTTTGTCGCCGACCAGTAGGCCCAGGAGGGGCTTATGGTCGGTGACCAGTTCAAGAAATGGCCAAAAAGGAATTCGTGAAACTTTTCACGGCTGCAACAACTGCTAGGGCTTCCTTGTCTATTTGGCTGTAATTACGCTCCGTGGCGAGGCGTCCTGGAGAAAAAGCGATGGGGGCCTCGGCGCCATTGGCGTCGTGACTAAGGACCGCCCCAATTCCAAAGGGGATCGTCTGCTGCCAGTACTAAAGGAAGGTTGGGGTCGGTGGATGAGCACTGCCTCTGGCGTAAGTAGTGATTTGTGGCATTAAACGCCTGGTCTTCTTTGTGCCCCCAGTGCCACGGTGACTTTTTGTCTAGTAATCTGTGTAGGGGTTGGCTACTGAGGCTTTATGGGGCAAGAAGGATGCATAAAAGTTCAGCAGCCCTAAGAAAGCTTGTAGCTCCGTTTTGGAGGTTGGTGTGGGACCTTCGTGGATTGCTCTAACCTTGGACTCCAGGGGTGAATGCCAGAGGCGTCAATTTTATAACCCAGAAAGTCCACCTGTCTAGTGGCAATGGCGCATTTTCTTTTTTTTAACTTGAGGCCATGCTGTCTGAACCTCTCTAACACTGCTCGCACTCTCTGGAAGAGTTGGGGTCTGTCCCTGGCCGAGACCAAGATGTCGTCAAGTAGGGTACTACACCAGGGAGGCCCTGTAAAATCCGCTCCATGAGGGATTGAAAAATACCGGGCAACACTCACGCCAAATTGGAGACGCTTGCATCGGAAGGCACCCCTGTGAGTGGCGATGGTCTGAAGTTCCGCTGTTTGGTTATCAACCGGGAACTGCTGATATGCTTGAGACATGTCCAATTTAGCAAAAATACTGCCCGGCTCGAATGTGTGCAATAAGTGCTGAATGACGGGCACAGGGTAGGCGCTAACTTGTAAATATTTATTGATTGTTGTCTTGTAGTCCGAGCAAATTCTCAGGCTACCATCTTTTTTTAAGGGTGTGACGATGGGCGTCTCCCACTTGGCGAAATCTGTTGTTCAATGACCCCTTGTTTTAGTAGTTTATCAATTCAGCGTCTAGTTTTGGTGAATAGCAAATGGAACTCTCACGTGGTTTTAATCTGATTGGGACTGCCTGGGGTCAACGGTGAATGAGATGGGGGTTCCATTATAACACCCCAGCTCCTCGCTGAACACATCTGCGTAGTCAGCGAATAAGAGTCAGTGTCTGAGGTTGAGACAGCATGGACTCCTGTTAACCCTAGGCCGAGGTGGGGGAAACCAATCGAGCCCCAATAAGGTGGGTAGATTGCCGTTAACTACCACTAGAGGTAGGTGGCCTTTAAAAGCTCTAAAACTGACAAAGAACTTGCCTCTACCGATCACGGGAATGGCCTTCCCCTGGTAGTCCTTCAGACCGAACTGGCATCTCTGAAGCCGGGTAGTAGATAGGCTGGGGTGGAGTCTCTTGAGGGTGTTCCATGAGATTATTGAGGAGCGCTGACCCTGTGTCAACCTCCATGTGCATGGTTTACCTTCTAGGGAAGCGGAGAGAGAATTTTACTAACAGCGTGGCAAGTACGCCTGGCAAGGCGGTGCGTGCGACAGTTTAATACTTGCCTCTGTGGTCCTGCGTGCGGGACGGGGTCTGTGTGCAGCGCTTTGGGGGCTTGGCAGACTCTCGCGATGTGCCCCTCTTATGGCAGTTGTTGCAAGTGGCTCCTTTAAACTTGCAGGTGGCCCTTTGATGCGATCCCCACAGGCTAGGCACAATGTGATGTGCTTGGGTGGACCTGTGTATTCTTGTTTGGCCCCTACCTGCGACCGTCTGTCGTTGGCGGCGGTGGGCGTCGTTTTCATCGTTGTGGGTTTCCTCCGCTTCCACCTCTTGAATGGACTGGGAACGATGCTAGCTTGGCACTTGGGCCCTAATTTCGGTGGCTGCGTTCGTTGCTAGCTCGGCTGCTAGGGCCTCCTCGACCGCTTGCGCGAGGTTGAGGTCTTTTGCTAGCAGGCGCCTCTGTAGGTTGAGATCCTTGACCCCACAAACTAATTGATCGAGGAGCATGTCCTCTAAGTATGTTCCAAACCCGCAGTGCAGGGCTGCTGTTCTGAGGCGGCCATATATTGATTGATGGTCTCCTTACTTGATTGCTTCCTCATACGGAGCGTGAACCTCCTGGCGATTTGTGAAGGCCTGGGGCGTAGTGGTTAGTGAGGACCTCCAGCAACTTCCGGACCACGGAGCGTTTTCAATTCTCTCGGCGCTACGAGTGCTGCGGCGGTATCGTAAGCGGTGGCTCCGCAGTAGATTAGGAAATAGATTTTTCCGATGCTCTCCCGCATCCGCCAAGCCGACCGCATCGATGTAATGATTGAAGCGGTTCTTATCGACTCCCACTTCTCTTCGTCTGGTTTAAACGCCCGGGAATACTGGGTTGGAACTCATGGTGCTGGAACGGCTGTGCAACCTGCGGAAAAATCTCTCTGGGACTACGGGCGCTCATTAGTGATATCAGCTCTGGAGAGGTTTTTGCTACCCTCTCTTTCTCTCTCTGGGTTACCACGTTGGCTGCTAGCCATTGGAGGTGTCTTGATTCGCGCCAAAAAGTGGGCGCTAGTGACTTCCTACAGCTGTGCTGTGTCTCCTACTGGCCCGAAATTCAAATGACACCCGTTTGAATTTGGCGCCAAATACAGAGCGGCTGCGGCTCGCAGCGCTTCACTTTCCCTGCAGCGGGCCTAACAAGCGGCTACAGGCGCTTCTAACTTTGAATCAGACCGCTTTCTCTGGCTGCGGATCAGCGTTTGCTCTTTTTGATCGCTCGTATTGTTGGCTGACCGCTCTCTCTGGCTGCGGATCAGCGTTTCCCTTGTCGCCAGCCGATCGCTCTCTCTGGGCTGTAGATCGGAGGCTAGTGACTCAGCGGTTGCAAGGTGCTTCTGGTAGCCATCCCACCTTCGTCGCCAGTGTTTTGTTTGAGCAATGAGAGGCTGAACCAGAGCATGAGTGCAACAATACTTTATTTTACAATAAAGGGCTGACCGTGCTTGCCAAGCCTGGAACTGGCTCGCAGCAATCAGCAACCGGTTGGACCCGCAGCCTGCTTGTATAGCTGGCTGCTGGGGAGAGCCAACCAATGGGAATGGGGGAATAACGCCCACGTAAAGAGAGTGGACCTGAGTGAGAACTCCTTGAGTCCTCAGGACATAACAGTATATTTCTGTTCTGAGCCAGTCAAGCAATGTTGGTATGGTCCCTTCCTTGTAATTGGAGGCTAAGAGAATCTGGATAGTGGAGAACAGGTTTTGGATCAAAGCTGGCTGTGGATTTTAAGACCCTCTGGTTCTAGAGATTACTATCTTTGACTCAGCCTGGTGATGCACTTTTACAGTAAGAGAAAGTGAACAATTTGAATTCATCCATGGCTAGGGATGCTTTTGCGCAGGTTCATCTTAAGCACCAGTTGCACCAATTTGTGGACCAGGAGACCTAGTCCATGTTGATAGATGCCTTAGTCACTTCCTTGAATTCCTTGAATTACTGTATTGTGCTCTACTTGGGGCTGCCCTTGAAGATTATTCAAAAGCTGCAGTTCACAATGCAGTTTTGGCATTTCTTGATACACTCAAATAACACTAGTTCCCACAAGCTACACTGGCTCAGGGGAGGCTTCCAAATCCAATTTATGATGCTGGTTACCATCTATATAATGCCTTACATGGCATAGGACCAGGCTATTTGTGGGACCACATGCCCCCATTGTTTATTCCTGTCTTACCATGTTTAGCAAAGAAGGAATGCTCTGGGTTCCTTCATTGTTCCTTCAAGCAATGCCATTTTGTTGGGCTCCAAATTTCAGCCTTCTCTGTAGCTGTGGCTGTCTTTTAGAATATCATCTCTCCAGAGAATTAGACAGTCCCAACATTGTTAGTTTTTTGCTGTTTACCCTAGTTTAGGCAGTTAGTAAAACTTTGTTGGTGATCTCATTTTATTTTATGGGTATTGTAGAATCAGGCTATCATTAGTTTATACAGTTTTGATGTTTCAAATCTTTGTACACCACCCAGAATCACTGCTGTGAGATGGAAAGCTCAATAAATAATTTAGATAAATAAAGTAAGAGTTGTGCAAATAGGACACTGAGCTCTTAATAATAATATTCTGTTCCCTTTTAAACCAAAATCAAAATACTGTATCATTCCCTATCACCCATAATGACCAGTGGCCCAACATAAGAGATTCAAACAAACCTCATTGTGTAAACAGGAGCCTGTTTTTTCATACTATTTAGTTAGGTGAGGAAGATGAATGGTTTCAAACTTTGATAAACAAATACATAATATGGAAGGAGAGAGATGAATCCTGAAATCTTGGAACCGACCGTGCTATTGCAAGCTGCATTGGGGAAACCATTTTGTCTGCTTTACAAGAGGAGCACATAATTTTGACAAATTAATACAGTGGTGTGTTTAAAAGAACAGAATAACTGATTATTTAGAATTAAACATCAAGCAAACTTCAACTGTTAAAAAAGCTATTTGAACAGTATGTTTTTGTTTTCCATGGACATTTTACTCCGTCTCTTCAGATGAAAGAAAATCTCACTTGGACAGTCTTAACTGATTCCTCGAATGCACATTTCCTGTAAGGAGGCCAATGGGAATGAGGGAAAAATTTTGAATTTCAACTGACTCCTCCTTACAAGATGGATAACTCTCTTGCAACATAAAATGTCAAGCAACATAACATGTAAATGGTATTATATAGCGTACTGTCCACTACTTCATATTTCTCTACTCCATTTCTATTTTATTTTATTTTATTTTATTTTATTTTATTTTAGGCAAAGGACAAGTTCTGGAATATAAAAAGAGGATACAGAATCACTGCATGGACAGCATTTCCAACAATCCCAATATTTTCAAGTGGTTTGTATTTTTCATTCCTTATACCACTTTCAGAATTTATTTATTTTTCTTTTATTCTTATTCATTTTGCCTCCATTTCAACCCACAATTACTGCAAGGTCTAGTCAAACAACCTCTTTGGAGTTATAGTCAATTCCATAAGGAATAAAATAAAATAAAATAAAGAACCTTCATAAGATTTCCATTGTTCAATTCAGGATTTGTAAATCAAACCTAAGCAGGTAAAAACATCTGCATTTCCAATAAGCATAGATCTGGTTGGCACTTGACTTGGAGATCATCAAGGATTTCAGAACTGTAGACTAAATATGAGAACACTTCCATATTGCCACCAGGAAAACTGCAATGACATGTCAGGCTCCCTGGTTCAAACTTGGCAGACACTTGGAACAGTAAGTAAGAATCTTTATTGCAAACTGAGATGAAACCATCTCAAGCAGTTGATTATTCTCCACTATGAGAGTGGAGTTCTTTCTTACAGCTATTTATATAGACCACAAAAGTCAGTCATTCCATGACCAGTATCATCTTTGTCAGTAATCGTCAGACACTAGTAGATAAATCTTATTCTGTGAGGTTAAACCCTCTACCAGGAATTGAACTCACAAACAATTGTACTATATACAATGCATTAGCTTTGCAAGCTATCCAAGCTCAGGAGTTTGAAGAAGGAACATATAGAATCTATCAGAATGATGTATACTATTTTTCTTAAGTTATCAGAGCTGGGAGATAAAGATGTTACATTATGCCATGTTTCTTTTTTTTTAAATAAACTTTATTGAATTTTTATTACATTAAAAACATAAAAAAATATATCACTCAATAACAGCTATTTGTGGTGCTTATCATATAATCATTTGTGCAATATTTACAGGTATTAATTTGTGCATAATTATATTCTTATTCTATCTATATTCTATATTTAATAATTATCTATCCTTAATCAGTCTCCGATCTATCCAGCTATACCATTGTTCCCATACCTTATAAAATATTGAAGCTTCCTTATCTTTTAAACTCAGCGTTAATTTATCCATTTCAGCACAATTCATAACTTTTTGTATAACCAGTTCCTCTACGGGTGTATATGGCTGTTTCCAACATTGGGCAAAGGTGATCCTGCAGCAATCAATATGTGCAATAATAAGTATTTTGTACTCTTTACATATTTTTTTTGAAGATCCCCAATAGAAAGAGTTCTGGTTCTAGGTCTAATTGTTCATTGGTGATTTCCTGTAGCCAATTTCTGATTTTGAGCCAATATTTTCAAGCCTCTGGGCAAGACCACCACATATGATAATATGTTCCCTCTTTTTTTTTTTTACATTTCCAACATATAGGACTCATTTTAGAGTACATTTTCACTAATCTCAAAGTGGGTAAGTGCCACCTATAGAACATTTTATTTGCATTTTCTTTGTTTGCTGCTGATTTTGTTAATTTGTGATTTCTATTCCATACAGTCTCCCAGTCTGATAACTTTATGTTATGACCAATATTTTGACCCCATGTGATCATACATCCTTTCACTACTTCTAGTAGTAAGAAGTATGCCATGTTTTTATGTATGGGTCATATAATTAAATCCTTGTGAATTTAAATTGGAACTTCTTTTTCCTGCCTGTCCCAAGACTTGTTGAACACATTTCTCAGGTGCTCTGCAGTGGTCCTTGGTAGTTTATTTCTTGATTTATTATACTTCAGTCCAGAGGTGGTATTCAGCAGGTTCTGACCAGTTCTGGAGAACCAGTAGTGGAAATTTTGAGTAGTTCAGAGAATCAACAAATACCACCTCTGACTGGAGATTTTACAGTATCCTTCCCCTGCCATGCCTACCAAGCCACACCCACAGAACCGGTAGTAAAATAATTCAAATCCCACCACTGCTTCAGTCCATCATTACTAGCATTTGTGCTCTGGGGTCATCTTGTTCTGCTCTAGTTTGTAATTCCTACATCCCTGGTAACAGAGATCAAGTCAAGGGCATCAGAGATCAAGTCAAGTGTAGAGACTAATGCCCAGGTAGATAGCTGGACCTAACTAATCATGGATATCAGAACTGGGAAATGAGAAATCCTAGGGCTAGATGGCAAATGAGGAAGAAGGCAATAGCAAAACCGACTACATATTGTTGCCAAGAAAAGTATACCGAAATGTCCGTAAGGCCACCCAAAATAATTTTTTACTTGAAAAAGACTTCATTAAAAAAAAACTACTTCATTTTTAATTAGATGCCGAAGATGATACAGAAAGGAAACTAGTGATGAATCTAGAGCAGAGTATGAGGAGTTCCTAACTTTCTCTTTTTCACAGTTATCAGAAGGTATTACAAATGGAATAAAGAAGCTGCAATAAGGTGAATAATTCTGTCAGAACAAGTAGTGATTTTATTTTATTTTATTTTTAGAAAAAACCCCCACATTACTTGCAATTCAGAAGCGAAAGTTGCTTTCCCTTACCTCTTTCTTTTGCCTGGGGTATTCCTAATTCACATTTTCATGTTTCGCTCTAGGGGATTTGAGGGACATTGTTTGAAACTTCAGGAATATCTTTCTGATGTTACAACCAGAGAAACTTCTGACTTCTGATTCTGTGTCACTTTTGACCTGAAGCAGTAGCTGCAAGAGTGACAGTCCATAATCTGAACAGAAGAACTGCCAGTAAACTAAATTTATGAACACAAGACCCTTTGATCCCGAGACATGCCCAAAGGTATTGATGGATGCCTTTGATAAAGGGACCAACCAATCACAGGCTTCTCACCTCTGGTTTGACTTATACTCAAGTAGCTTTGATGCACTGTCAGTGTGCCATGCACCTTTGTAACAAGGCATTATTTTGTTGAGTTGCCAACTCTGAAGATTAAGAAGATAAGGAAAAAAGGTTTCTATTCCTCATAGGCAGCAAGGGCCACATCACAATTGACAGTCACATGATTTTCCAAATCACACATTTTCTCTTCGTAACAAATATGAAAGAGAGATAAAGGATCGTGAACATATTTCCCAATCCATAGAGCTCTTTATAATAAAGTAAACCTTTGTGCTGAAATTCACATGAAAATAGCTTCCATTTTCTTTTTCTGAGCGAAGATCATTTCTATGCAGTGAAGACACTGTGGGTGAAGTGATTTTTTTTAAAAAAAATTTACACTGCTCTACAGAGGTCTCTAATGGCACACTAGGAAGAAAACATTGTTATGAATTTCATTGGCTTGATCACGTGGAAGAGTGATTAGGGAAAGACAAAGGAATGTTAATACTTCTAAATGCTGCTAGATGATTTTCTAAATGGGCAATCAACATACAGGGGTGAAGTCTGGGATCAGAGCTGCACAGATGTGAGATTGAGAAACAAAGCTAGGCTGGAATCTCTCAGACTTCTTTTGTGAGAAAAGTTTTGAGATTTTGCAGGAATACTTTTTGTTCAGGTTTCCCCCACAAATGCAATTTTGATTAGGTTGGCAGCTGTTCCTTCATCTCCATGATACCCTAGCACAGTATTTTTCAACTTTTGTCACCACACTGCACACTGACAAGGGATTAACTTGAGCGGTTGCATATCTCTTTGAATAGAATAGAATAGAATTCTTTATTGGCCAAGTGTGATTGGACACACAAGGAATTTGTCTTTGCTGCCCATGCTCCCAGTGTACATAAAAAATACATACATCAGGAATCATAAGTTACAACAGTGATAGTCATAGGTTACTAATAAGCAATAAAATCATACTAGGAAACAAATAAAACAATATAAATTGCAAAGATACAAGCAACAAGGTTATAGCCATAAGTGGGAGGAGATATGTAATAGGAAGGATGAGAAGAATAATAGTAATACAGACTTAACATAATAAATTCTTAAAATAATAAATAATAAATCTTAAAATAATAAAGTCTTAAGCTTGACAGTGGAAATTAGTTGTTTAGCAGAGTGACGGCATTTTGGGGAAAATGTCCTTGTGTCTAGTTTTTCTGGTGTGCAGTGCCCCTAGTGTCATTTTGAGCATAGAATTTGAAACAATTTATGTCCAGAATGTGAGGGGTCTGTAGATATTTTCACAGCCCCCTTTTTTTACTTGTGCAGTATGCAGGTCCCCAATGGAAGGCAGGTTGGTAGCAATTGTTTCTTTCTGCAGTTCTAATTATACATTGAAATCTGTGTCTGTCTTGTTCGGTTACAGACAACCAAACTTTGGTGGGGGTTTTAGGTTACAAAACAATCTGTCCCGTAGTGTCACAGATTGCTTAGATTTGGGTGGAGAAATTGAGGCAGTCTGTCCCTGATGATGTTGTGGAGGCAGGGATCTGTCTGCACAACTGCACAGCACTTCCAATCATTGCTCACTGATGCAACACACTTGTGGACCTTTCACTGCATAGCACTTGATCTAAAAGGACACTAGATTAGGGACACTGTAGAAGATGCCAAATGGCTGTCATCAAGTTGGCAAGAGCTTGTACCACAAGGAAAATTAAATAAGCCAAGCCCTGTCATCAACTAAAAAATGGAAAAATCCTCATAACCCTAGGATACTTTTAAATAAAATGGTCTTTCCTATTTAACTGCTGGTCAACAGGGCAGCTTCTATGTCGATGCTGATATCTACTGTGACAATTGATCCATCCCAACTTGATTTATCTCTTATCAGACCTCTAGTGACATTCATATCCTATGCAGCCTCATAATTTACTAATGTGCTAGTCCAGTCTTTTTTTTAATCATTTCTTCTCAGTTAAATGACTTCACAAGACCTTTGTGGGAAGAAAGGAGATGATTGCATCCATGTCAGATTCCTACTAACCTTGCTCCCCAAAGCAAAACCATGTTCTCTCTGAGTAATTTATGGTATCAAGAATAGCACTCTTGAAAACAAGAAAAGAAAAATGTTGTTTTCAAATATCCTGACTTCAGTGGATCTGCTTTATAAGCAAGGATTTTGTTAGCTTTTGGTGGTGCAGTGGTTAGAATGTAGCATTGTAGGCTAACTCTGCCATCAGCCAGGAGTTCGATCCTCACTGGCTCAAGGTTGACTCAGCCTTCCATCCTTCCAAAGTTGGTAAAATGATGGCTCAGAATGTTGGGGGGAATATGCTGTCTCTGTAAACTGCTTAGAGGGGGCTGTAAATCATTATGATGTGGTATATAAGTCCTATTGCTTTTAGCTTTATATCTGAATGTAATTCAGAGCATGGTTCCTCCTAAAGAAAAGAATATTGAATTTGCTAGTAGATGGGATTGCACATCTGCCTGGCTCTATAGCTAAGGTACTTGGTTGTCCATCATTCTTAAGGTGTCGGAGGTGATCTTGGTGGGACTCAGGGGTGGGATTCAAATTTTTAACAACCGGTTCTGTGGGCATGGCTTAGATGGTGGGCATGGCTTGGTGGTCATGTGACTGGGTGGACATGGCTTGGTGGTCATGTTATTGGCTGGGTGTGGCCAACTCAATATCACTCACATTGAGGCATGCATCTCCTCGTCTGGCCTCTCATGACTGTAAGGATGCTGCAACAGTCATAAGTGTGAAAAATAGTCATAAGTCACTTTTTTCAGTGCCATTGTAACTTTGAATGGTCACTCCATACAAGCAAAGTACCAGCAAAGGAGAGAAAAAAAAACTCCAGAGTCGTTCCTGAGACAGGAAGTCTAGTCCTGCCAAGAACATAATAAGGGTTAATGGAGAGACAGTTTCTATAAGCAACACCAGAATGTTTCCTTCCTGCCTTTCTTACAGGATTAGGCCAGTAATTTCTTCTAACAACCAGTTCTTCGAACTGCTTAGAATGTTAAAGACCAATTCTAGCGAATAGGTGCTGGTAGAATCCCACCCCTGGTGGGACCGATATAAAGTTTGAGAGTTATCAAGGCCTTAGATAGATTCTGAGGTCTGTTTGAATGAGGTATCCCAGTGGACATTTTAATTTTCCCCAGAGGATTTATTTAGACTCATGACAGTCTTCTGATTTGTCTAAAGAAGATCAGGATAAAAATTAGAGTAAAAACCTTCTGTCTTTTACTTTTCAGGGGGAAAAAAATACTCCACCCACCCAAGTTTGTGGAAGACTATGAAATATGGTAAGTGGGAGATGAATGAAAGCACCCCGCCCCTGAGGCTTATAAAATTCAAATTCATTTATAACCAAACTTTTTTTTTTGCTGGAAGTCTCCAGTATTGTTTCATTTGATAGTAGATTTCATTTCAAAGAGGAACCATCTAAAACAAATGCATATGTATATATCACATGATATGAAATATAAACACAGTACTTTAGATTTTGCCCTGTTTTAATGTCAATCTTTTTAAAAAATAAATTGAAAAGAGTTAAATCTATTCTTCCTATTCAATATCCTTGCTCCCTCCTTCAAACACTTTACCAGAATTCTATTTCAGATATTTTGTGTCCTACTTTGATAGAAAAGAAATACTATTGATATTTTTATTTCAGCTTGATAAGAAGTATGTTTGTTTTTGTTCATAGATTTAAAGCCCAAAATGGACCAGCACTGTAAATAAAACATGCAATCTCATTTTAAAAATTTATTACAAGGAACTTTGTTTATGATTTCATGTTCTCCAGTAATAATTAATTGGAGGCCTTCACTGGTCCCTATAGACCAACTATCATTCAAAATGCACTAAAGGATGATCAACAAAGAGCATCTCGTCAACAGTAGCAATAACCATATGTGTTTTTGATTCTGGCTTAATATAATTTTAAAAAAATCTTATTACAATTTATATCATTTACAAATATCAAGACCAACACATTTCTCCACATCTAGATGGACAAGCACGCATCCCATTTATTCCCAGTCACTAATAAATACTTAATAATTGTGATTTTGTATTGCTATAGTTTCTGTGTTCAAAGCAGTGGAAAATCCTGGCAAGTATTAATGAATTAAACATATTTATGTATTTTGGACAACTTGTTATCAATACAAATTATTTTTGCATTACAGAAAGTATGTAACAAAAGGGAAGCAAATTTTCCCTTCAGTCAATTTGCAAATCTTCAGGAAAAAAAATTATTTGCAAATATTACAAAACACTTCCTTTCAAGAGTTTGTTCAAGTCAGGCAGCATTCAAATTGAATAAAATAAACAAATATATAAATAAAGACAAGCTTTACATCATATGAATATCTGGCTGCATTTTATTATGGGCTGTATTATAGCTAGTTAGCATAATGTTGAAAGAGATTGTAGTCTGATCAAAAGTAGAGGCCATTTATAGTAATGCTGAGAAATCAGCAAAATGGATAGACAGTAATTCTGGGCTAAATTGCCTCTTCTCTGTGTAATTTCTTATTGCCTATGCTGAACAAGTGATTTTCATCACACAATGGTTGGGCATGCTCATTGTGTTAGGCCTAATGTGCCTGATTGCTCGCCCTGGCCCACTTGCTGCAATCAACTCACCATGGCCAATTCACCACAGGAAAATAGTTTCACTAATATTGAAGAAATAGTGGAATAGCACCATTAAAGAAAGGATGCAAAAGGAGGGACAAAATAAAATGTGAATGACAAAAATTAAAATATTTTTAAAATTATTTTAAATAATTAATTGGAATTGTTGAATTTTCCCATAGTGAGTTGTCCTGTGGAAATTTGGCCGTGGTGAGTTGGCCGTGGTGAGATGATGATGGCAAGTTGGCTGCAGTGAGTTGTCCCATTCCATGGTATCTTAGCCAATCAGGCAGGAGTTGGTTAAGGAGTTGGTTATTAGAATTGATAAACTGTGGTTGATGACTTAGTGTGATGTGCGAAGCCTGACATGTACTTTTTGCAAATATACCTATTTCTGTTACATATTAGTGTTTCAGTTTTTGTGCACATTTAATGGCATACTAAAGGTTAACTGGACCAGTTATTTAGGAGTTCATATCAATTATCAATACAAAAAATCCAGAGTAATTTTCAGTAGAAATCTAAAGATGTAACAGTGATGAAGCAACAGTACATCAGATAGTATGATGTTCATTGTTAGGGAAAATCAAAAGAAAGTCTTTGATGTCTTAAGGATTGCAATATTACTGTAAGATGAGTTCCTTTGGATACAAAATTCCAGAAATGGAGAAATGCAATAGAAAAATCTTTATACTTGACTTCCATTTGGCTTATCTCAGGTGACAGGAACATTGAAAGACTCTAAAATTAATTTTAATATCATGCTAGGGTAGACTAGTGCCCCTTAACCCAACCGTATAGAGATTTCTATACAAGGAAGCCTCAGGGTAGTCCACAGGTGATATTTATTCTGGTCTGTGTTTGGCCGTATGTTCACATGGTATCAAGAGGCCTTTTGTAACTGAACCATTAACTTCTGGTCTCTTGTAGTGCTGGAAGAAATGTTGCAAGAATGATTATCCCATGTTGGCTCCTAAGCCAGGGTTTCCCAATCTTAGTAACTTTAAGACGTGTGGACTTCAACTCCCAGAATTCCCCAGCCTCAAGGGAAGGGCTGCCTGGAGAATTCTGGGAGTTGAAGTCTATACTTCTTAAAGTTTCCAAGGTTAGGAAACTGTATTATGAACAGTGGAGCAGGCAATTTCTTCTTGGTACCTCTCCGCTTCTTGGATTTCTCCATCCCTGCTGAAATCATGGTGCCATTTCAACAGGCTTTATTTAAACTGCTTAAATAGAAATTAAGGCACTATCATATTTTATCACTATTGCACCAAGTTTTCCTGGAGCAGTGGATTTTTTTTTTCCTTTCAGTGAAAACTAAGTGGGGATGTAAACAATTCCTAACTCCCAATGACTTGGGGGCATTTTACAAAATTTAAGAAAATAAAACAAAATTATGTGCATCTAGAAGAGTGACTCCCAACTTTTGCAGCTTGGTCACTCAGTTGATGGGAATTGGATTATGCAAATAGTGGGCCATGCACATGTAGCTCAACTTATGCAAATGGCGAACTTTATTCAAGGTGGAAAACATATCTAATACTGCTTCCTCCTATTATTTTCTCCACAACAAAAATAACAACCCTGTGAGGCAAGTTGGGCTGGGAGTGACGGAGATTGGTCCAAAGTCAGTCTTTTTCATGCATAAGGTGGGGGCTAGAAATCAGTCTCTTGGTTAACCATTAGCTTTCATATGAATATAATTTATGCGAACAAAACAAATATATTAAAAATGGCTATTGGGGAATTTATGACTGTTTTTTCAAACTTTTACAGTCCTACCCTTTCCTAGATGGCAAAGCTACAAGATCAAGACATTAAGCACTAGTTATGCAATGTCACAGCAGTAGCAAAAAAAAGTGGAATTAAAACAGAACAGAACAGAATAACAGAGTTGGAAGGTGTTAAGTTTGAGCAATGAGAGGCTGAACCAGAGCATGAGTGCAACAGTACTTTATTTTACAAATAAAGGGCTGACCGTGCTTGCCAAGCCTGGAACTGGCTCACAGCAATCAGCAGCCAGTTGGACCCCGCAGCCTGCTTTTATAGCTGGCTGCTGGGGAGAACCAACCAATGGGGAATGGGGAAATAACGCCCACACAAAGTGAGTGGACCTGAGTGAGAACTCCTTGAGTCCTCAGGACATAACACCCCTTCCCCCCAGATGCAAACACGCATAGTCCTTGAGGTAGATGGGGGTTTGTGTTGGCGCCCGGAGCGGCGCAACTCGGGAACATTGTCTGACTGTTCGGTATCAGTCTGTGACGGTTGAGCTGGCATAGTGTCGCCAACACTCTCTCTGGACTGGGCATCCTCGGAAACCACCGGGTTGGTTTCTGGGGTCAACTCTCGAGGGTTGGATCCGGTTGGTCAACTCTCTGGGCACTGTCGTCCGAGTTTGGGCTGACCGGAACGACCGCTGGCGCAGACTGGTCACTGGGTGCGGTGTGGCTGGGTGGCGGATGAGACAGTTCCCCTTCGACTGGAGACTCTGGATTCTTGTTTGCGAGGTTGCTGAGGCGCCTTCTGAGTTGGTCTATGTGTCTCCTCCAGGCGCGACCATCCTCCAGCCTTACTCTATACGATCTCGGCCCGGTGGCGGCGATGACCTCGCCCGGAATCCAAAGTGGGTCCCCAGCGAAATTCCTTGCGAATATCGGCTCCTGTAACATAAAATGTCTAACCCCAAGTGGAAGCGAGGGAGAGTCAGGGCAGTATTGTGGGTGCAGTCTATCTAATACAGTCCTCAGGCGCCGGCCCATCAGAAGTTCCGCTGGGGACTTATTGGTGACTGTACAGGGGTTGAGTGTTGGCTCATCAGGAACCGTGAGAGTTTGTGGTGCCAGTCATCTCTGCCAAACCTAGCGAGGGCCTCTTTGGTGGTCCTGACGGCCCTTTCAGCCAACCCATTACTCGCAGGGTGAAATGGGGCTGTGAAAATGTGGCGAATGCCTAGGTTGGCTGCAAAACGGCTGAATTCTACTGATGCGAACTGTGGGCCATTATCGGAGACCAAGGAGTCGGGTAGTCCATGTGTAACAGGCGCGTTAACACGTTGGTGATTGCTAGTGTGGTGGTCGTGGATAGCTGCGCCACGTCTATCCACTTGGAATAAGCGTCCACGACCACTAGGAACATCTTTCCATGCACGGGCCGGCCAGATCGATATGGATTCTAGACCAAGGGCGCTGGCGCTCTCCCATCTGGTAGGGGTGGCGATGGGGGAGCAGGACGGGATTCCTGGCAAATGCTGCAGGAACTTACCCAATTGACAATGTCCTCGTCTAGACCCGGCCACCACACGTAGCTGCGTGCCAACGCTTCATTCTCACAATGCCGGGGTGTCCCTGTGCAACGCTTCCAGGACTCGGGTGCGCAGCGAGGTCGGAATGACCACTGAGTGCCCCACAGAAGACAACCCTGCAAACTGGACAGCTCCTGCATGCGAGTCTTAAAGGGTGCGAATTTGTTATCAACATTGCCTCCCGGCCACCCCCTACTCACCCAGTCGAGCACCTGGGCGGCGTTTGGTCTGCCTTGGTTTTGGCGGCGATGTCAAGGGCGGTGATGGGCAGGTCCAACTGGGTGATTTCAAAAATGGCATTGACAGGAGCTGGGTCTTCAGCCGGAGCGGGTAAGGGCAGCGACTGAGCGCGTCAGCGTGGGATAGGGTTTTGCCCGGGCGGTGGATAAGTTTGTATGAGTAGGCCGCTAGGAAAAGTGTCCATCTTGTCATCCGAGGGAGAGGACTTGAGGTGTCTGTTTGTCGCCGGCCAGTAGGCCCAGGAGGGGCTTATGGTCGGTGACCAGTTCAAGAAGTGGCCAAAAAGGAATTCGTGAAACTTTTTCACGGCTGCAACAGCTGCTAGGGCTTCCTTGTCTATTTGGCTGTAATTTCGCTCCGTGGCCGAGAGCCCTGGAGAAAAAGGCGATGGGGGCCTCGGCGCCATTGGCGAGTCGGTGACTAAGGACCGCCCCAATTCCAAAAGGGGATGCGTCTGCTGCAGTACTAAAGGAAGGTTGGGGTCGAATTGTATGAGCACTGCCTCTGACGTAAGTAGTGATTTGACGGCGTTAAACGCCTGGTCTTCTTTGTGCCCCCAGTGCCACGGTGACTTTTTGTCTAGTAATCTGTGTAGGGGTTCGGCTACTGAGGCTTTATGGGGCAAAAGGATGCATAAAAGTTTAGGAGCCCCAAGAAAGCTTGTAGCTCCGTTTTGGAGGTCGGTGTGGGAGCTTGTGGATCGCCCTGACCTTGGACTCCAGGGGTGAATGCCAGAGGCGTCAATTTTATAACCCAGAAAGTCCACCTGTCTAGTGGCAATGGCGCATTTTCTTTTTTTTAACTTGAGGCCATGCTGTCTGAACCTCTCTAACACTGCTCGCACTCTCTGGAAGAGTTGGGGTCTGTCCCTGGCCGAGACCAAGATGTCGTCGAAGTAGGGTACTACACCAGGAGGCCCTGTAAAATCCGCTCCATGAGGGATTGAAAAATACCCGGGGCAACACTTACGCCAAATTGGAGACGCTTGCATCGGAAGGCACCCCTGTGAGTGACGATGGTCTGCAGTTCCGCTGTTTGGTTATCAACAGGGAACTGTTGATATGCTTGAGACATGTCCAATTTAGCAAAAATACTGCCCGGTTCGAATGTGTGTAATAAGTGCTGAATGACGGGCACGGGGTAGGCGCTAACTTGTAAATATTTATTGATTGTTGTCTTGTAGTCCGAGCAGATTCTCAGGCTACCATCTTTTTGAGGGTGTGACAATGGGCGTCTCCCACTTGGCGAAATCTGTTGGCTCAATGACCCCTTGTTTTAGTAGTTTATCCAATTCAGCCGTCTAGTTTTGGTCGAATAGCAAATGGAACTCTACGTGGTTTTAATCTGATTGGGACTGCCTGGGGGTCAACGGTGAACGAGATGGGGGTTCCATTATAACACCCCAGCTCCTCGCTGAACACATCTGCGTAGTCAGCTAATAAGGAGTCAGTGTCTGAGGGTGAGACAGCATGGACTCCTGTTAACCCTAGGCCGAGGTGGGGAAACCAATCGAGCCCCAATAAGGTGGGTAGATTGCCGTTAACTACCACTAGAGGTAGGTGGCCTTTAAAAGCTCTAAAACTGACAAAGAACTTGCCTCTGCCGATCACGGGAATGGCCTTCCCCTGGTAGTCCTTCAGACCGAACTGGCATCTCTGAAGCCGGGTAGTAGATAGGCTGGGGTGGAGTCTCTTGAGGGTGTTCCACGAGATTATTGAGAGCGCTGACCCTGTGTCAACCTCCATGTGCACGGTTTACCTTCTAGGGAAACGAGAGAGAAATTTTACTAACAGAGTGGCAAGTACGCCTGGCAAGGCGGTGCGTGCGACAGTTTAATACTTGCCTCTGTGGTCCCGAGTGCGAGGACGGGGTCTTTGTGCAGCGCTTTGGGGGCTTGGCAGACTCTCGCAATGTGCCCCCTCTTATGGCAGTTGTTGCAAACGGCTCCTTTAAACTTGCAGGTGGCCCTTTGATGTGATCCCCACAGGCTAGGCACAGGGTGATGTGCTTGGGTGGACCGGTGTATTCTTGTTTGGCCCTTACCTGCGACCGTCTGTCATTGGTGAGGCGATGGACATCGTTCTCATCGTTGTGGCCTTCCTCCGCTTCCACCTCTTCGGAATGGACTGGGAACGCTGCTAGCTTGGCGCTTGGGCCCTGAATTTCGGTGGCTGAGTTCGATTGCTAGCTCGGCTGCTAGGGCCTCCTCTACCGCTTGTGCGAGGTTGAGGTCTTTTTAGCTAGCAGTCGCTCTGTAGGTTGAGATCCTTGACCCCACAAACTAATTGATCGAGGAGCATGTCCTCCAGGTATGTTCCAAACCCGCAGTGCAGGGCTGCTGTTCTGAGGGCGGCCATATATTGGTTGATGGTCTCCTTACTTGATTGCTTCCTCATTCGGAACGTGAACCTCCTGGCGATTTGTGAAGGCCTGGGAGCGTAGTGGTTTGTGAGGATCTCAAGCAACTCGGACCACGGAACGTTTTTCAATTCTCTCGGCGCCACGAGTGCTGCAGCGGTATCGTAAACGGTGGCTCCGCAGTAGATTAGGAAATAGGATTTTTCCGATGCTCTCCCACATCCGACAGGCCGACCGCATCGATGTAATGATTGAAACGGTTCTTATACGATTCCCACTTCTCTTCGTCTGGTTTAAACGCCGGAATACTGGATTGGAACTCATGGTGCTGGAACGCTGGGCTACCTGCGGAAAAAATCTCTCTGGGACTACAACGCTGTGAGTTACTAGTGATATCAGCTCTGGAGAGGTTTTTGCTACCCTCTCTTTCTCTCTCTCTGGGTTACCACGTTGGCTGCTAGCCGTTGGAGGTGTCTTGATTCGCGCCAAAAAGTGGGCGTTAGTGACTCTCACAGCGCTGTGCTGTGATTCCTACTGGCTCGAAATTCAAATGACACCCGCTTGAATTTGCGCCATGTGCAGAGCGGCTGCGGCTCGCAGTGCTTCACTTTCCCCGTAGCGGGGCTAACAAGCGGCTACAGACGCTTCTAACTATTTGACTCAGACCGCTTTCTCTGGCTGCGGATCTGCGTTTGCTCTTTTGATCGCTCGTTTCGCTAGCTGACCGCTCTCTCTGGCTGCGGATCAGCGTTTCCCTTGTCGCCAGCCGATCGCTCTCTCTGGGCTGTAGATCGGTGGCTAGTGACTCAGCGGTTGCAAGGTGCTTCTGGTAGCCATCCCATCCTCGTCGCCAGTGTTAAGTTTGAGCAATGAGAGGCTGAACCAGAGCATGAGTGCAACAGTACTTTATTTTACAAATAAAGGGCTGACCGTGCTTGCCAAGCCTGGAACTGGCTCACAGCAATCAGCAGCCAGTTGGACCCCGCAGCCTGCTTTTATAGCTGGCTGCTGGGGAGAACCAACCAATGGGGAATGGGGAAATAACGCCCACACAAAGTGAGTGGACCTGAGTGAGAACTCCTTGAGTCCTCAGGACATAACAGAAGGGATCTTATAAGTCATCTCGTCCAACCTCTTGCCCAAGCAGGAGATCCTACATCATTACTGACAGATGGTGGTTCTGTCTCTTCTTGAAAGCTTCCAATGATGAAGTTCCTACAGCTTCTGAAGGTAAGCTGTTCCATTGGTTGATTGTTCTCACTGTCAAAAAATTTCTCCTTATTTCCAGGTTGAATCTCTCCTTGATCAGTTTCCATCCATGATTCCTTGTTGAGCCTTCAGATGCTTTGGAAAATAGATTGTCCCGCCCCTCTCTGTCAGACTCTCTGCACCTCTACCTATGTTTGATCAGAATGAAAACCAGTTTAGCAAGATGCATTTATTTGTATCCTACCTTTATTACTTTTACATGGAAGGCAACATATGTAATGCACCTTCCTCCTCCTATTTTCCCCACAACCTCAACTCTGTGAGGTGGATTGGCTGAGATGGAGGTGGGAGGGAGAGAAGGAAGGAGAGAGAGAGAGAGACAGGGAGAGGGAGAGGGAGAAGGAGAGGGAGGGAGAGAGAGAGAGAGAGAGAGATAATATGACTGACCCAAACCTGGCTTTCATGGCTAAGATGGTACTTGAACTCATGATCTCCCACTTTCTAGCCTAGTACGTTAACCACTAGACCAAACTGGTTCTAGATCATCTAAGTGTCAAAATACACTACACTTCTCCATACCAGATTCTGCATAAAAGTCCAGATTGATTCACTGTAAGCCTTTTTGGGTGGCAAGCCCTTATAGCCAACATTCCATCTATTGCTATAACTAAACTGTTATAAAACAAGCCTTTCTCTTCCCACCCACATCTGGTACAGTTCAAAGCTGAGCTATAAGAACAGTCTAGAGGAAATAGAAGCCCCATTATGGATTAAAGATTTTAGCAGCTGATTTGCAAGGCAGCATTTTAACATTAGACCACATTCCCTTTAGCATGTGGCACATGCTTGTATTATTTATGTAGCTGCAGATATTGTTTCAATGATAAGTCCATATAAAGTTCCACAGAGGCAAATTATCCACCCATCATGATCCCTCCTCATCCAGGATTCCAAATTGATAATTATGCACTGTGTAAAATTACTTTTCCCATTATGTTTTATTTGTTACTGGGTTGTTCCATTGGTCAACTTGAGCTGTTAAACAAAGGGGAATAAAGAACATTAGACTGACATTCTCTACGCCTTTCATTATTTAATATCCCATTTTATAGCCTCATGTCACTGCCTATAAATCTTGTCTTTGTCTGTACAAGCTCTGTGCATTACAGGAAGCTTGAGCCTGGATTCTCAGCATGAAAGTTGATCAAGATTGAACATAAATATTTTGTTGCTTTTGACAACATTCTATTCAAGGGTGCTCTTGCATCTAGGGTTACAATTCTGCACCAGCTTATCGAGAAGTGAGACCCACTGCAATCTGACTTTTCAGGAAGAAAAGAGTCTGAAACATGCTTAGTTTTGCAGGTACTGAAAAGTAAGCTTTTGAGCCTAGTTTTCTTTTCTTTTAACTCTTTAATCATTCCACAAAATAATTAGAAATCATTTCATTCAATTAAAATTGTACTCTCATTTTATGGAATAAAACAATTCTTTAATTAATCTATAGAAACCTGAGATGTAATTTCTTGATCCCTTATCTGGGAAGGTATTTTAAATCCTGGATTACATAACTGGCATTCCCAGTCTATTAATAGCCATTGGTAAAGATATTTAAAATGCCTGAGTGAATGTCCAAATTCAACAGCTTGACAGTTGCTGTCTAAATTATGCCTGTTGCTTTCTTGTGCTCTTCATTTCTGAAATCTATACCTCTTCTCTTTAGATCCTTTTTTGTATTGCTTTTCCCCTGCAGTGACCCAATTTCCTCATTTAGTGGAACCCTTATTTGTGCCACATTTTTATTTGAGTGGATGGCAGGTGGGAAATTCTAAGTGTGGATAAAATTAAGATGATACCTCCCTTTCATTGCATAATTGCCCAGCTAAATGTGTGAAGTGTCCTTGGGTTTTGCCCTTTTGGGGGGTAGAATGAGCAAGAGGGGAGTGTTTTGCTTTCCTTAGGGCAGGGGTGTCAAACACATGGCCCACAGGCTGGATCCAGCTAGTGAAAGGCTCGCGAACCATCTTGGAGACAGTGAGAGATCGGCCCCAGCTGCCCCGGCCTCAGTCACGCCCACTCAATTGGCTGCGATGACCAGGTCACACCCACCCCAAACCTCCAAGGGTGAACAAAATCCCAACACAGCCTGCAATGGGATTGAGTTTGACACCCCAGCCTTACGATGACGTGTTATAGTTTGTGGATGGTCAGGAATTAATGAGAGAATGTGGCCTCTTAGTGGTTTCAGTATTTGTTGAGAATTATTTGTTGTATTACAGGTAGTCCTTGACTTATGCAATTTCTGCTGCCAAGCAAGATAGTACTTAAATGTGTTTGCCCAATTTTACAATCTTTCTTGCCACAGTTGTTAAGTGAAATGCTGCCGTTGTTAAATTAGTAATACGGTTGTTAAGTGAATCTGGCTTCCCCATTGACTTTGCTTGTCAGAAGGTCACGAAAGGCAATCACATGACCCAGGGACTCTGCAACTGTCATAAATATGAGTCAGTTGCCAAGCATCTGAATTTTGATCTGTGATTGCATGGTTTTATGCATGAAAACCAGTCATAAGTCACTTTCAGGGCCATTGTCACTTTGAACAGTCACTAAAGGAACTCCTGAACAGGTAGACCTCGATTTATTTTAGTGACTATTCAAAGTTACAAGGGCATTGAATCGTGACTTCACACTTAATGACCATTGCAGCATCTCCATGGTCATGTGACCCAAAATCAGACGTTTGACAACTGACTCATAGTCATGACCGTTGCAGTGTCCCAGGGTGACCTCATTCCCTTTTGCAACCTTCTGACAAGCAAAGTCAATGGGGAAGCCAGATTCACTTAACAACCATGTTACTAATTTAACAACACCAGCCATCCACTTAACAATTATGGCAAGGAAGGGAAAAACTCACTTAACAAATGCCTCACTTAGTAACAGAAATTTTGAGGTAAATTGTGGACATAGGTAGAGGACTACTTGTACTACTTGTACTTCATTTTGTCTTTCCAGGAAAAAACATTGTTTGTGATTGTGATTGTGCAGAAGACCTGTATGTATCCTTTTGATGCTTCTCGCATGGATGTTTTATGCTTCCCTTTGGTCTGAGGGAATGCTTAGAGTTTTGTTTAGAGTTAAATATGATCTCTGTGTGTTTTGGTCGGCATTTGTCTTTTCATCCCAGGTGACTGTGCCCAAGGTTTTGTGTGCATGGGCATATACTTTTTTCGTGTGTGTGTGTGTGTGTGTGTGAGAGAGAGAGAGAGAGAGAGAGAGAGAGAGAGAGAGAGAGAGAGAGAGAGAGAGAGGGAGAGGGAGAGGGGGAGAGAGATGTTTATACATAGTGAGGAATATATTTTGCAAGTCAGTATGGTGATTTTTGTAGTGGTTGTGATTGTTTATGTCTCATTACTTTCTTTTCTTAGGAGATTAATATGTTGTTTTGCTGTAAGGGCAAATAGATTTTTGGCATTTAGTTCCAGAGCAAATGTCTGCCCTTTAGCTCAATTTCTTAGGCAAGCAACTTATCATTTGTGACATTTTAGCCAAGCCAAATTGGCAACCATTGTTTTGATGTTTATGATAGTTTCTTAAATTTTAATGAGAGTTTTGATGATGCGTAGTCTTTAACATGCATTGATGTTTCACCCCAGTGATAATTGTGTCTAAAGTTGGTTTGTGTTTTTCTAAGATGTGTTATCCCGCTCCTTATGATTAGCTTTCCCTATGGCCGTTGCGTCTTACAAATCTAGAAATAGCATGTGACAGGATAGCTCAGGGCTTATTTCAGATTTGTGAGACAAATAAGAATATCAAAGGTTGTAATGTACAATCATTCATTAAACCACAGCTTAATAAATATGGGTTAAAACATGGTTTTGCTTTTATATTCCAGGGGAGAAAATAGTTGATTTTGCTCCACTGATCTCTGAAGCTATCCTATATTAATAATCTCAGACTCCGAATATATTCTGTGCAGCGCATACCAGCTCTGCACAGCAATAGAATTTGCTCCTTAATGACTAATTACAGTCCATTTTCAGAACTCACATAATTTAATTATTTAAGAACCTTGCAGTGCATTTACTACAAAGCAGAGATATTCATAATTCCAACTGCGCATTATCTTTGAAGTGAATTCACTTTAAAAAATTACACACTGAAATAAATGAAAATATGTTACAGAAAATAGAATGTTCTTTTCTCTTGCCCTCCTTCTTCAATGCAATTATAATACTTTTTATTTAACTCTCCAGTGTCAGAAGATACACAGCACAGTGAACAGAATTTTTAAGAGTTGGATTCTCAAGCCCCTTGACTTGTTGAAGCAAAAATCTTAATACGATATTTTAAAAGCAAACATGGCACAGATTGTGATAAGTCAACATTCCTATGATTTTGTTTCATGGTGTAATTGCAAGTAATTCAACTTTTTTGCTTGGTTAATTCACTGCTTATTATGATTCCATGTTGTTCTCTTATAGCCACTGGATGAAAATTTCAATTTTTAACAAGTGTTTAATTATTTATTGTTTTTAAAATGTTCAGTGTTCGTGTGCATTTTCTTGAGTTGCAAAGCACATTAAACATTTCTGAAAAATGGAGATTCTTGAATGTTTATATGTCTGTTGATATCACATGGCAATTCAAGAATTCTAATCTTAAATACTCCAACTAAAAACAGCAAAGAAGAAGACTGCAAACGAGCACCTACAGTTTGGAAAGCCCTTTTATTGATCACTATTTTATTTTATTGCTTTCTCCTTGTTAGTCATAAAACAAAGATTTGCTGAAGCTCACTAACTTTTCTGCACTGAGGCCATTTTCAAGCAGTGAAATCAATGAGAAAGGAAATAGTCATAGCTGAATGCTTCTTCTCTCATGGAGAAATTGAATAACAACTTAGTTATTTTATGATTGTCCTAATTAATATTTATTTTTGTAGAGTTGCATAGCTACCATAAAATACCCATGGGTTAACCTCATGAATATTTGTTTTTCCACTTGATGTTCGACTTGGAGTACAAATATGGCTTTTTTTAAAAAAAATGGTATGAATTTACATATCACATGACGTTAATCCAATAGCATAGTTGCAAATTGAAGTGGCCTTTTTATTGGTGCATGGGAGAGGGGGAGGAAAGAGTTAAAAGCATTAATATGTAACTGAATTAAGAGGTAAAAACATTAACATAGCTAAGCGCTCTGGATCAGTTGCATAACTGCAATTTCTGTGGCCAATACCCGCCCCTATGGAAAAGCCTCTCTCTTCCCTTGAAATTTGAGTGGTCCCAAGTCTGCCAGTCTTTTAGATCTGGTTCTTCTAAGGCTTCTGCTATCAGAGAATGCAGGAATGATGAGTTGCATGCTTGGTTCCTGGAGTGGTATGTTTTAGTTTATTACGCTTTGTTTTTCTCTCTCTCATTTTTCTTTGTACCTGTTGTTTTTACCTAAATTAATTGCCCAGAAATACTTGGCAAGTAGACAGCCAGATCCATCAATCAATCAACCAAGAAACAATCAATCAGATTTTTGATGAAATGCTTGTATTCTTTGCCATAAATAAATGCTTGCCCAATTGTCTTCATGCAAAAAGGATCAGATATTTCATTGTGTTTAATATTTCGTGGAGAAAATGCACCCTGGATTCCATCGTTCCATTTATTTCTGAGCCAATAATCCTCTCTTTGTGGAAAAAGAAAATGTCAAAAATGGAGAGGATATTAAAGTAACAATAATACTAATTTCTCCCTGATTCATCTGAGCTTCCAAAAAGATGCTTTCATGCTCTGCCTTTACCAGGGCAACTAATCCAATACATTATGTGCCATAAAAATTGTGCAATCATTTTTGACTTTCTAACTGTTTACACTGAATTCATGTCTATAAAAATTGATCATTACTGTAAACTTATTTTTCCCACTCCGGCTATCACATAGATTCCTACTTCTGTTGCTCTAACGTAAGTAACCAAACCCTGTGAAAACCTTCATTAAATACTGTTCATCACGTATCAAATGGGCAGAGTGAAAAATAATAATAATACTATTAAAGATAACAAATAGTTTCAAATGTTCTGTTCTTGGGTCATAAGTATTTTACTGAAATGCTTTTTTAAAAGGTCCTTATTATATTGCATACTGATTCAGCCTCTCTGCCAGTCCTTTTCTTTCACGCCCTTTCATACTTTTTGTTGTTGTTGTTTGACTGAATCTAGTGCTTCATTGTCTGGGTACACTTTACAGCTGGATAAAGCGCTTTGTTCCCTTGACTGAGTTTGTGCTGTTCTTTGGCCTTGTTTCTCAATGCTATCTCACTGCAGCAGCAGACATTGAAAACATGCTATTCCCACACCCACCAAACACAACGCTTGGGGGATAAGAACTGCACCATTGATAGAGTCTGCATTCTTTCCCACTGGTTCCCACCAGAATGTTGCTAACAATTTCCCGGACCTTATCAAATTAAAAAAGAAGAAGAAGCTATTGAAAAGTGGAAACAAAACATCAGACTTCATTGTTGGGCAATGTTGATTGCTATCATCTGTGTTTTCCAGCATTCTACATGAAGCCTACAAACATCACCTAATACAGATCTTCAGATTAACTGTGGACAGGTATTGTTCAGTACCGTTAATCTTTCATCCTAGCTTTTCAGAGAATTTTGACACTTTCCATTTTTTAACCCATTGGTTGCCTCTACCTGATATACTGAGAAAGACTCAAGTTAATTTCCAAAGCTGTGCTTTCCTCTTATATAACTGAAGAACAGAATGTTCAGGACTCACTGCAGAATTATTGGGCTGTTAAACTTTGATCTAAGTAGACAATTATTCTGGATTTAATTCTCCTAATTAATCATTCTAAACTGTAAGCTGCTTAGAGTTACTTAGTAGGGTGGCCAGTGAATAATTCTGATGAATTAATAAATACAATTTCAAATCTTGATTTTGGTATATTTACATATTTCAGTATTGAAAGAAATAGTAGTTACCTGAAAAAAAAAAGACAAGCACAACACAACTAGAAACAAGAATCCCTTCTATTATGTTGGCTTATAATATACATTATATTATATTATAATTAATATTTCATATCTTTGTATTGTATTGTAAATAGTAGTCAGGATAATGATATATATCCTTGAGGAAACACTGAAGTACTTGAACAACAAAGTTACCTGTTGCATGTAAAACTTGAACAGTGGTTGTCATATTTCTGCGCTATTATACCCAACTTTTTCCCAGTAAAATAGAGAACTGTGAAATTCCACCCTGCAAAAGTTGGTAATAGATCCTGGGAAATGTACTGATGTTAGAATAGGTTATTATCAATATGTAGAGGATACATAATTTGATTTGTCTATCTCTTTAAAGCCACATGGGATTGTACAGTATTGCTGTGAAGTTACACTCAATTCAGTAAAAATTGCTAATGCCCAAAAATGAGAATTAAACTGCAGTAAAGTGTAGTACCACTGAAAGAACAGATTCATAATTTGTAAGTCATATTATTAAAACTATTGGACATATTTAATGCATTAACTGATGTCATGTTTCTAATATCTGAAAAAAGAATACATGGATATTTTTGTTTAGCAAGTAATGTAAAAATAGGTTTCTTCACTAAAAATATCAAAAAACTAATATGGGGGGGGAGGAACCATAATTAATTATTGTAGGAGTTTTAGTTTTCTACCTTATAATACAGGTAGTCCTTGAATTACAACAGTCCATTTAGTGACTGTTCAAAGTTACAACGGCACTGAAAAAAAATGACTTATGACCATTTTTCATACTTACAACCATTGCAGCATCCCATGGTCATGTGATCAAAAATAAGTGGTGCATATTTATGATGGTTGCAGTGTCCTGAAGTCATGTGATCTTCTGACAAGGAAGGTCAATGAGGAAATTAAATTCATCTAACAACCATATTACTAACTTAACAAATGCAGTGATTCACTTAATAGCCATGTCAAGAAAAGTCATAAAATGGGGCAAATTTCCTTAACAAATGTTTTATTTAACAACATAAATTTTGGACTCAATTATGATCATAACTCAAGGACTACCTGTACTTTTTTAAAGTAAAAGGATAGTATATAAATCCACAAAAAATGCACTGAAGAAATAAATTGGGTTAGATGGAATTCATTCACAGGGAATGGACATCGTTCTTTTTACATATTGCACAATGCATGAATTTAGTCCCATGATTACTTATTGAAGGGTTAAAAAATATTTGACATGCCCTTGTAATAGTTAATTTAAGATATTCTTTAGACAATAAATTTTGAGCTCTGCCAAGATTAATTTAAATATGAATTGGCTCAGTGTACAGATTTTGTTATACTAAGAATTGGCTGGCATTTTCCTTAAAACTCATATAAATAGGGGTGGGATTCTACCAATTCGCACCTATTCGCTAGAACCATTGTTAACATTCTAAGCAGCCCGGAGAACTGGTTGTTAGAAGAAATTACTGGCCTAATCCTGTAAGGAAGGCAGGAAGGAAACACTCTGGTGTTGCTTACAGAAACTGCCTCTCCATTAACCCTTATTATCTTCTTGGCAGGACTAGACTTCCTGTCTCAGGAACAACTCTGGAGTTTTTTTACCCTCCTTTGTGGGTACTTTGCTTGTGTGGAGTGACCATTCAAAGTTACAATGGCACTGAAAAAAGTGGCTTATAACCATTTTTCACACGTATGACTATTGCAGCATCCCCACAGTCATGAGAGGCCAGATAAGGAGATGCGTCGATGTGAGTGATATTGAGTTGGCTACACCCAGACAATAACATGACCACCAAGCCATGTCCACCCAGTCACATGACCACCAAGCCGTGCCCACCACCTAAGCCATGCCCACAGAACCGATTGTTAAAAATTTGAATCCCACCCCTGCATATAAACTCTGATTTGAAAGACATAAATACAAATATTTCATAGGTTGTTCATGGTTGTGATTGCTATGCAAATGTGCATTTTTAGACTTTTTTTCAAGTTAAAATCTTCTCTTTGGCTGAAATTTTGGTTGTTTGTAAATGTAACCAAGCACCATTTTGGCAGCGACAATTCTCTGAGCTCATTATGTATTTATACAATTAAATTTTGGGTATGTATAGTTTTATTAAAACTTTTTGTTTAAAAAGAAGATAAAAACCAATAGAAACTAATAGAAAGGAAGAAAAAAGAGAAAAATGAAAGAAAAAGTAAAAAGTGCAAGAAAAGAAGAAAAAAGTTCAAGAAAAATAAGACAGAAAAAAATTAAGTGGTTTCCAATATTCTTCACAGCAATTATAAGTATAAATATATTTTAGGCTTTCCCTCTAAAGTTATATATAATTCTTCTTTATATAATCTGTTCTATCTAACCATCAAAGTTCATTGTTTTCCTTTTTATGCAAAAGCTCCATAAGAGGCTTTCAGTCATCAATAAATATAGATGATGTCTGTTCTCTAAATAAGTAAGTTTATTTATTTCAGCAAAGCATGTCAGCTTTACTAACCATTCCTCCTTAGTGAATAGTTTTAAATCTTATTTATGATATTACTTTTACATGTCTTTCAACATGAAACAAAGTACACACAATATGATGCACTGTTTTGCATTTGAATATAATTTCTAAACCTTAAAACATCATAATCAGCAAAATTTAAAGCAAAAAAATGAGAGAGAAGTTATATATTTGAAACTGTGTGATACTCAAGAAGAGGAAAATATCTGAGCAATATAACTCAGATCAAAAAGGGATTCATTTAATCCAGACAATTCCAGTTAGCCTCCTGAAGGCAGTAGACTCCACTCTACTTTCCCACTAACCTAAAATTCCTTGGCAAAAGCGCCCTCAGTATCAGAGCAATATTCTGTATTCAGTTCACAGCAGGGGTGGGATTCAATTTTTTTTACTACTGATTCTCTGGGCTTGGTGGGCATGCAAGGGGAAGGGTAGTGCAAAATCTCCATTCCCTCCCCACCCCACTAACCTGCTTTCCAGTTCTGTTCTCCTGTGCAGGGCAACAAAAGAAGATCATCTGGGACTTAGGAGGCAGAGAATAGATGTGGGCAGGGCCAGTCAGAGGTGGCATTTGCTGGTTCTCCAAACTACTAAAAATTTGTACTACTGGTTCTCCAGAACTGGTCAGAACCTGCTGAATACCACCTCTAGTTCACAGGATGTCAGAAAGAAATCTAGCTATTTATTTGCACCAATTGCACTTTTCCAAATATTCTTAAAGAACAGACCCATCCAGAGTGTCTAAGGGATTAAATATGGATTACAGTGGGCCAATGTGCTTTTTTAGAAAGGCACACAACTAGTGCAATGGTTGGAGTATTTTTTTAATTATATGGAGTAAACTTGAGATTTATATAATACTGAAAATGGGCAAAATATATACTCTGTTCTATATCTGACCTTACATAGGGTGGAATCTGAATTGAGTTTTTAGAGCTATTATCCAAATTATATTTTTAAAGCAGGTTCATTTTAATAAAAGTGGTCTTCCATTCACTGTCTTGTATGAATCCATTACTGTATTGGATGACAGCTAAAATCTTAATCTTCAAGTTTAACACAATACTTCAGGCATGCAAATATTCAGTAAAATATCTTGGGAGACAATTTATTCTGGAAATTAGTATCAGGGCAAAGTGAACTCTAATCTCCTAGTAGAAAAAGTAAAATAAGATATAGGAAGCTGGAGACTTCAAAATGATCACAGCACGCATGAATTCAGCTGTGAGAAAGAACATTTTCCCCTAAACATGTTTGCTTTGGTTTTTGTTAATCTATTCATTGATTAAGCTCCCTGTAGGATCAGTATTGGGTGAATTAGTTGGGAGTTTTATACATGTTCACCTGATTTTATTTGCTATTTCAAAGTCAGTTACTAAGCGGATTCGCAAATCTGCTTGAACTAAGTGATTTAGCCAAAGTGTTGATATATTGAAACACCCGTTCAAAGGCTTTTGCATCGCCCTTTGTGGCAGCATAAAGTACTTATACAATCAACATTGAGAAAACCTGCTTCACCTGATGGGTTCTGAACTGGCTGTGATCTTCAAATTATAGTGGATAATTCAGTGGAAAAAAATCAACCCAGTATGAGGTGCAATGAGAAAGACAAATTGTATTTATCGGATCATTAAGAAAGGAACTGAAAATAAAGCTGCCAACATTGAAATGCCTACATACAAATCTACTTAGCAACCATTCTTGAAATAACTGTAAACTTCTGTTGGCTCCTCATTAAGATAAAACAAAAACCTGACTTAGAAAAGATTGAAAAGAGCAACAAAGATAATCAAGGAGTTGGAACTTTGCCCTGAACAAAATGGTTCTAATAGGCAAGTTTCTTTTTAACTTTAAAAGAAGAAAATGGTTGGGGGAGGGGGTATATAAAAGAGGCATCTAAAAGCTTGCATTGTGCACAAAGCATCAAAAAATCTGAACAGTGAGAGACCTGCCCAGGAACAGTCAGATAAGAGACAGCATAGCCTGCATAGCCTGCACTAGGTAGACCAGAGGTTCAGAAGGAACCCTCCCTAGTTTCTAAGGCTGTAAAGGAGATGTGGGCAGAAACACACTTTCAAACTTGCAACATTCTGTTCATGTAGCTTTATAATAGAGTAAAATTAGGGTCATGTTTCCTGACTGGTCTACCTAGTAAGGCTACCATCGATATTGTAAGTTATAAAGTTCAATTCTCCTCCTGTCTTCTTTACAGCCTGAGAAACTAGGAAGGATCAAATCTGAGCTTTTTGCCCTGTCCATTATCCAGCTGAAGGTCCTCCTGTCTCTTATTTGACCATTCCCTAGGCAGCGTCTTTTTGGCCCAGCCTCCCAAGGTCTTTCCTATATACCATTATACAATCTGAACCTGAACAAGATGGAATAGTTACTGGTTCTGGAGATTGGCTTCAGGATTTGACAGATATGCCTGATTGGGTCACAATTTATTATTAAGTATTGTACCTTATGATTCTTGACTCTTGATGAATTTATCTTTTCTTTTATGTATACTGAGAGCATTTGCACCAAGACAAATTCCTTGTGTGTCCAATCACACTTGGCCAATAAGGAATTCTAATTCTAATTTGTCTTAAGAATCAAGTTCATGATAAGCCAGATATGTCCATTCTTGAAGGAGAAAGTGATGGTTGGATTACTGAAATGTTTCTCGCAGCTTGGCCCCTGAAGATAATCAGGAAACAATTCACCTGGTCAAGAGCATTGTGGAGTTGGGCTTCTTGGTAACTCAGTTTCTTGGCCAGGTTGTAATAAGTTGATTGGTAGATCTTGTACATACAGTTCTTTCTGTCATATAGTCCATAATATCTATAACCACTAATTATAAGTCTATCTCCTTATCTAGTACTCCAAATAGTTGATTTATAGAAGACACTGCTTATGGATGTGGATCTCACTTCTGTGCTAATTTGCATCACCCTGCAGTTCCCACAAATAAGATATTGTGTCAGGACTCTTGCCTAGAATGAATCTCAGCTAGAGAGTATAACTGGTTTGAAAATACCTTGTGCAAAGTGTTGTCCCAATTTTCATTCCCTCATATCCCTTCAACTCTTCCTTGAAAATTTGTGGGAATTCAGAAATAAATCTATCCAAATTTTATGCATTTGAATACTCTACAGGATTTCCAAAGGTGAAAACCCATTAATTTCCAGAAGGCTTTTGTGATCCTTCTTGGTTTACAATGAAAGAATCACAAAAACCTCAGGGAATAAATGGGTTTGTTCCCTTGGTTAAAATGAAAGATAGATTCTGTCAAATTGAGCAAAGTTCACATTTATTGGGAACCTTCCACTAAGTACAACAATATGTTTATTGTAATCAAGAAGTTGACAGATGTCTTTCCTAACTTAGGTGGATAGTGATAGAATAAATAGGAAGATTTTTTTTTTGATCAATGGGAGATATACCAGAACTTCAGCCAAACTCCATTATACTCACAGATGCCAACAACTCTGACTCTGAACCTTATGAGGTCCTCATATTTTTAACTAAATACAAATTGGGTACTTCTGCCCAGCAGATGGATCCAACTTATGTGTATATCTAACATGGAAGCCTGTATTGAAAATCTGCCATTAGTCTTAAACACACAGACTTTCTGAGTGCGTCATGCTTTCTTCTGGAAAGAAGAACACTTTGTGTTCCTGAATCAAGCCCCTACCCCAACAGCTTTAACATGCCCATCTCTTCTGTGACATTGGAATGGAACAATTTCCAACTGAACCAACTGAAGATACTCTAATTTCTGTTCATCCTGAAGCTCAAGAACATTGCAAAAAGTTCCAGAATAAAGTGCTTTTAATTTTGTGGTTGGCTTTTCGTTGCTTTTCCTATGCTGTGATTCAGCACAGAGTTAGCATTGAGTCTCTTCATCTTTAATTCCATATCTAAAATGATCGCAAAGCAGGCCTTTAGAACAGGGGTCCCCAACTACCAGGCCCCGGACTGGTACCGGTCCGTGGAACATTTTCTACTGGGCTGCCAGTTTGCTGGGCGCCGCCATCTTGTTTTGATGAGAAAGTGCTTCCGGTGAGCTTTTCCGGTTGGAAAGCAGCATTTGGGTCCTGAAGGAATCCTCGCACCTTAGTTTCATCGAAGTGAGGGGGTGGCTTTGAACAAAACTAAGGCACGAGGATTCTTTCAGCACCCAAGGCAAGGCAAGCCGAGCGACCGTCCCAAAGCCGTCCCGAAGCCCATCAACAAAGGTACAAAGGAGGAGTTGAAGGTGTGGGGGGAGAAGCGGGGCACGGCTGGCTGGCCAGTCGCTCGGCTCGCCTTGCCATGCGTGCTGATGCCGGTACCGGGCCATGGATCATTTTGTGATGCCGGTACTGGGCCATGGATCATTTTGTGATGCCGGTACTGGGCCATGGATCATTTTGTGATGCCGGTACTGGGCCATGGATCATTTTGTGATGCCGGTACTGGGCCGTGGCACAAAAAAGGTTGGGGGCCACTGCTTTGGAAGGTTTCCAAACTGCCAGAATTCAACAAGATGTTTGGTGTAGTATGAAAATGGGCAAGGTGATTTATACGCACCAACTATCAAAATAATTATTCTGTTCTGGGTTCTCTATTTTATTAGCCTCCGGGTAAAGAGAAAGTCTGTTTATGACTTCCATGAAATTGGATGGTTTATATCAAAACTTCAATTACAAGGGATGAATAAGGATACCATCTCAACTTTTTGACCTTCCCAGCAGAGGGGTCCATGTTATGTGGTGTCATTCAGGACACATTATAGTAAGCAGCTGGGCCTAGCAATAACTGAGTGTTAGTCTAATATTACAGAGGGTGGGTACCCTAAGCTGTAGCTTGGTACCACATTCCAAATATTGGATGGGAACAAAACAAGAAGTCAGAGCATTAAGTTGAAAGATGTGCACTGACAAGACCAAAAAAATATTTAGCCATATGGATGGAAGAAAAAAAAAATCCTAGTAGATTAAAAAAAAAAAAACTTTCAAGTCTTCTCCAACCATGTGCAAGCTCTTGCCAACGTAATAAGATGATAGTCCCAAAGTTGCTTTTTCAAGAAGCAACTGGACTTTATTTTTCCTGGAAGACATTTCATTTCTGAAGAAGTTGAAGAAGCTTCTTGGATGAGAACAAAATGTCTTCAAGGAAAAGCAAAGAAAGTCCAGTCGCTTCTTGAAAAAGCACCTTTGGGATAACTATGACCTGAATGACTGAGAATCTCCATAGACACTAATTAGATGACAGTATTTTTATAGCAATGTGCAGTACAAAAATGCAAACAGTTACATTTCAAGAAAACAAGACATTTTCATACCAAATTTCCATTATATCCACTGTTTTTTTAGTGAAAACATTATATTGCAAAATTTTGGGATGAGAATAATATGTACTCCATCTGTGTCTTTATGCTGGAAGTGTAAATTAGGTTGGTTTGCTTCAATATGCAGACTAAACAAATTTATCCAATATCTTTACTGAAGCCCTGGAGTAGTTTCTCAGCTCTTTCAAAATGCATTTCTCCTCTAAGAAATAAATGTAACAAGACAAGACTTTAAATTGATATGGTTTTCATGCCAAGTTTTACTCCCCCAGGTGGTCAGCCTGCCTCATGATTAGTGGAGAAAACAAGATAGGCAACTGAGATTGGCAAACTCCTGAAAAGTAAATGAAGTTAAATGATGACCAAAAGAGTCAGGGATCAACTCCTTCCCCATATCCTCTTTAGAAGCACATCTTATGAATGCAGAAAATGTTTACTTCAAAGTGAATCTTACCAAATTCAGTGATGCTTACTTCCATTTCTTCTCACAAATCTCAGTTGGTTGCATTCAAATCTGAACCATTTATTATTCTTTGCAGTTCTAATTAATACAACTTTAAAGGGAGTTTCATGATGTGCAGTTTTGTCATAAAAAGGGGGGGACTTGGAAATTGGAGCTAACACAAATGTAACTATTCAATAGAATAGAATAGAATAGAATAGAATAGAATAGAATAGAATAGAATAGAATAGAATAGAATAGAATACTTTATTGGCCAAGTGTGATTGTACACACAAGGAATTTGTCTTGGTGTAAATACTCTCAGTATACATAAAGAAAAGGTACATTCATTAAGAATCAAGAATCATAATGTACAACACTTAATGATAGTCATAGGGTACAATCAACAATCAAATCATACTAGGAAACAGTCAAGTGGGAGGGGATGGGTGATAAGGAGTGGTGGGAAGATTAACAGTAATAGTAGTGTACACTTTGTAAATAGTTGAACAGTGTTGAGGGAATTATTTGTTTAGCAGAGTGATGGCTTTCGGGAGAAAACTGTTCTTGTGTCTAGTTGTTCTGGTGTGCAGTGCTCTATAGCGTTGTTTTGAGGGAAAGAGTTGAAACAGTTTATGTCCGGGATGTGAGGGGTCTGTAAATATTTTCACAGCCTTCTTTTTGACTCGTGCAGTATACAGGTCCTCAATTGAAGGCAGGTTGGTAGTAATAGTTTTTTCTGCAGTCCTTATTATCTTCTGAAGTCTGTGTCTGTCCTGTTGGGTTTCAGAACCAAACCAGACAGTTATAGAGGTGCAGATGATAGACTCAATAATTCCTCTGTAGAACTGTATCAGCAGTTGGGCAGTTTGAGGCAGTTTGAGCTTTCCTTGGGCAGTTTGAGCTTTCTGAGTTGGCGCAGAAAGAACATTCTTTGTTGTGCTTTTTTGATGATGTTTTTGATGTTAGGAGTCCATTTTAGGTCATGTGATATAGTAGAACCTAGAAACTTGAAAGT
Source organism: Pseudonaja textilis (assembly GCF_049901715.1). Classification (NCBI taxonomy): domain Eukaryota; kingdom Metazoa; phylum Chordata; class Lepidosauria; order Squamata; family Elapidae; genus Pseudonaja; species Pseudonaja textilis. The sequence goes on from NC_141990.1 coordinate 239,074,537, forward strand.
CTCTACTGTTGATACTGTGTTGTCTAGTATTGTAAGAGATGGTAGTATAGGAGGGTTTCTTCTAAAGTCTACCACCATTTCTACGGTTTTGAGTGTGTTCAGTTCCAGATTGTTCTGGTTACACCACGAGGCAAGTTGTATAACCTCCTGTCTGTATGCAGATTCATCGTTATCTCGAATGAGACCAGTAACTGTTGTGTCATCAGCAAACTTCAGTATTTTAACAGATGGATCATTTGAGATGCAGTCATTGGTATATAGGGAGAAGAGAAGTGGAGAGAGCACACAGCCTTGGGGGCCTTCTGTGCTGATTGTACAGGTATCAGATGTGATTCCTCCCAGCTTCACCTGCTGCTTCCTGCCTGGAAGCTTATGATCCACTTACAAGTGTGTTCAGGTACCACTAGTTGGTTTAATTTACTTAGAAGAGTGTCTGGAATGATGGTATTGAATGCTGAACTGAAGTCTACAAAGAGGATCCTTGCATAGATATTGGGAGATTCAAGGTGTTGTAGGATGTAATGCAGAGTCATGTTAACAGCTTCATCTGTCGATCTATTTGCTCGATATGCAAACTGCATGGGATCTAACAGCGGATCCATGATGGTTTTCAGGTGGGACAGCACAAGCCTTTCAAAGATTTTCATAACTACAGATGTTAGAACAACTGGTCTGTAGTCATTCAGTTCCTTGATGGAGGGTTTCTTTGGCATTGGGATGATGGCAGAACGTTTGAAGCAGGAAGGAACACAGCACATCTCTAGTGATCTATTGAAGATTCAGGTGAAGATGGGGGACAATTGGTCAGCACAGAGTTTTAAGCAAGAAAGAGTCATCTTGTCTGACCTTGGTGCTTTTCCTGGCTTTCTGTCTGTGTAATAGATCTTGTGCTTCTTTTTCTGTGATCACCAGAGGTTGTGAGCCCAATGGATTGGGGCCAGTTGTAGGAGGCTTGGCTGTTAATGGTGTGTTTGAGATGTGGGTTGTGGAAGGAAGGAGGTTTGCTGAAGCCAGTGATGTTTTTAAGAGTTTTCCACATGTTTGCTGGTTCATTTGTTGATTTTTTAACTTTTCAGAGTAGCTTCTTTTTGCTGCTCTGATCTCTCTTGTTAATATGTTTCTGGCCTGGTTGTATAGCATTCTGTCACCTTTTCTGTAGACTTCCTCTTTGGAACAACGTAGCTGCTCAAGTTTAGCTGTGAACCAAGGTTTATTGTTACTATATATTTGCAGGTTCCTTGTTGGTACACATCAGTTTTTGCAGAAGCTAACGTATGATGTTACAGTATCTGTGAGCTCATCTAAGTCTTCAGAGGCATCTTCAAAAACATTCCAATCAGTGCAATCAAGGCAGGCCTGGAGTTTCAACTTTGCCTCATCTGACCAAGTCTTCATTGATTTAATTGTTGGTTTAATGGTTTTAAGTCTTTGTCTATAGGCAGGTACAAGGTGAATCATACAGTGGTCAGAGTTTCCCACAGCTGTTCGGGGAAAAGACCTATAAGTATCTTTTACTGTTGTGTAGCAGTGGTCTAAAGTATTTTTGCCTCTGGTGGGTCAATTTACATGCTGGAAATATTTTGGGAGCTCTTTCCTTTAACTTACTTGATTGAAATCTCCTAAAATGATGGGAAGGGAACCATTTGAGATTAATGTGTAACAGTCTTTTATTTTAAAATTTCCACTAATGATGGGAAGGGAACCATTTGAGATTAATGTGTAACAGTCTTTTATTTTAAAATTTCCACTAATCATTCCTCCGTAGCATACAAAATTTTCTGTCCTATCTTTTTATATTCTTAAAACATGTTACTGCTTTTTTCTCTTTGCCTGTCTTGTTTCATATTGTCTCACAAAGACTAGATGAATTGGTAGCAGCCAGTTAAAATACAACTTTTCTGATCTGCATGTCCCAGATCAATGTGTTGGAAACAGAGCTTCTTAGAAGTAGTTCTTGACTTACAATTATAATTGGGGTCGGGATTTATCATTGCTCAGCAAGATGGTTCTTAAGTGAGTCACACCCAATTTTACAATTTTTTTTAAACCATGGTTGCTCAGAGTATCACTACAGTTCTTAAATGAATCATGTGGTTGTTAAGCAAATCTGGCTCCCTGCGTTGACTTTGCCTGCTTGAAGCTGGATAGGAAGGACATAAATAGCAGTTACATGACTTTAGGATGCTGCAACCATTGTAAAAAAATGCCAGTTGCCAACCAGCCAACTGAGCCTATCTAACCTCTGTGGCCTTCCAAATCATTCTGCTAGATGTCCTAATTAACGAGCAAAGAACATTGCCATTAGGCTAAAGTATTGATTGTTTGTGGCTCTATTAACAAGAAGCCAAGTTTGACCAGGTGTCCTGCCCAGTCTGGTATTCCATTGAAGCTAGTCAGGTGCCCAAGAAACATCTAGTTTGTCACCTAGTTATGCTAGATGTCCCCAAACCCTATAAGCAGACCCAGTTAAGTTCCAGAGCTTCAGAAGGACAGGATAACAAACGTGATTCAAGGTTATGTCGTGCCTATCATCTGAGAAAAAGCAAAGGAGAAAAGAGTTTATTTTTACTATTTTTAAAATGTTAAAAATGTTTCTGCATCAGTCCAGTGTATCTTTTATTTTGACTGCCTTGTTTTCCCACTGAATCTGAAGAAGTCAGATTTTCCACCTAACAAAATTATTAAAAGACATTTGTGAGGGGACAGTATATTTTTAATAAAATGCATTAGTCAGAAAAGATACTGTTATATGCCTATAAACTAGTATGGTTCTATTCCTACACTGCTATTGCTGCCTTAAAGAAATGCAGGGGGAACATTTCAAAAATTTATAGAGGTGAAACCTTGATAGTAACCAGTTGAAACTTGCAGAATTAATATCCTCTTAAGATTTTACCATTTGCTATTTTCATTACATTAAGAATTAAACAGTTGCTGACATTTTGATGCTCCCTCATTGTAGCCTCTGGACATACCTTTATTTTTAAAATCAAATCTCTAAGTGGCTGGAATTAAATCAGTTTACTTTTGAATCTCAAATTGCAAACTCCAGTCAAATCAACTTCACATGAAATCACAAACCCTGAATTTGATTAAAAGTGTAGCAGAATGAATTGACACACACCCCCAGTTGAAAACTGAAGATCTCAAACCTCCTTTCCCAGAAACACATGGTGTCTTTGTATTATATCCTACTTTGGAGTACTAGCTTGATATTTTCTGCTGCCATTAGCTGTCTTCTGGCAACTCACCTAACATACTACCTCTAACCCTGTTTTGTTTCTTTTTTAAAGAGAGAGGATTCTCACAACCTGTTGAGTCTTTCATGTGAGAAAAAAAAGGTAAATAATGTTCACAGTATAAACTTTTGACCATGTAGTATGTAGCTGCATGGCTAAAGGTTTCAATCCTTCTCTCCCGCCTGCAGGAATCAATCAATCTCACAGCAGTTAAATAAAATTAAAACTTTATCTTTAAAAAAGTAGAAATATTCAGCATTTAGAATGATGGCTACTTCTTGATTAAAAAGTAATTAAAAGCTTTTGAAAACAGGAAAGGAGAGAAAAAGAATAAAAGGGCAGGATCTGGAAGGGAGGAGACTGCCTGAAATTAAAAAGAACTTACAGCAAAATCTCAACAAGACTTCCAAAAGATACATTCTAACTGAAAAATTGCAACAAAAACCCCAGGAAGAGAAAGTCAAAAAAGAAATAAGAAGATATAATTCAGGACTTTCTGGATTACTTGATGATTTCTGGATTCTTGGTTATAGTTTTGAATGACTAAAATCAATCGGGTGGTTGTTTAAAACTGTTTAAAATGGCTCCACTTTTAGAAGAACTGAAAATGGAACTTAAAAAGTAAAAAGAAGATGCACAAGAAGGGAGAGGTTCTTTTGGCTTCGGATTTCAGTTTTTAGAAATGGAGATTTGGAATTATGAGAAACAACAAGAAATGCCTGCAGAACAAGAAGATTGCAACAAAGAAGAAGCCATCTTTAATGAACAAGTAATCTTAGATGGGGGAAAAAAAGGAAAGTGGGGAAAGAGAATGGAAAGTTTAAGATTGGGAAAAACAACTCCCCCCCAAAATAGAGTGAAGAATAAGTATAAAATCAGAAAGCAACAGAAGAGGGAAATGCAGAAGAGAGAATTAGATGTAGAGGGACAAGGGGATAAGAAGGGGAGGGAGAAGATGAGAGGGAAGAAAGAAAAGAAAAGAAGTTATAAAGGAGAGAAGCAAAATATAGAGAAACAGGGCCTATTTAGAGATAATGGGAAAATTTAATGGAAAAAGGGATTCTGCAAAGGTACATAAGATAGTATTGTTATATTAGAAACAGAAATAATTTTAGAAAATATGAAACAATGTATGATTAAAATGTCTGATAAAATAGCTATCATAATTCAGTGGAATGCTTGTCAATAAATAAATGTAACAAAAGGTATATTTAATGATTTATAAAACATGTGAAGAGAAATAAGGGAAAATTAATTATGGAGATTATATGTGTTTTTAAGGAAGTATGATATTTAATTGAAAAGAAGTGTTAAAGATGTTAAGATTTTAATGATTATTAATGATAGAACTGAATTGGAATGGAATGAGGGTTTATAGTTACATATATTTACAATCTTTCTTTCTTTCTTTTTTAAAAAAATGAATATAGTGTGTATTATAAGAATGTACCAAGCAAAATTCGATTGGAAGTTATGTATTATGTATTATATTGAAGGTCATAAACTTAAGGTATATATTGAAGTTTAAATAAGAGTTGAATGGATGTAATTAAAAGATATAAAGGTGTCATACTCCAATTAGTAACTACAGGAGAAAATTTGTTTAATGAGAAAAGATAATATGAAATTGAAACAGAACAGACAAAAGTATAAATATAATGATGTGAATTGAGATGACATAATCAAAATAAAATTGAGAAAATTAAAAGAGGGGAAAAACTATATAGAAAATGTAAAATAGTATAAGATATGGAATAAAATACAAAAAGGAGCATGAAATTGAGTTTTGTGTCTGTATAAAGAAGTTCAACCAGGGACCATGCTATTTTCAAAAAAGATGTTTTACTTGTATTTTGTATGTGTGAAAACCCAAATAAAACTTTATTTTAAAAAAAGCAAAATAAAATGTTCTGGGCAGATCAGAAGATATGATGGCCTGTTGCCTGTTGCAGATATGAATTTCTTTTCAGGACTATCAGCATAGATTTGACTGAGATTCCATATTAATATACAGATTCTAGGAAAATCCCAAATAAAACATTATATATTCATGTACAGTCTGAAATATTAATAAAAGTATAAAGGTTAAGGTAAAGATTCCCCTCGCATCTGTGTTAGTTGATTCTGACTCTAGGGGGTGGTATTCATCTCCGTTTCAAAGCTGAAGAGCCAGCACTGTCCAAAGACATCTCCATGGTCATGTGGCCGGCATGACTAAACACAGAAGACACATGGAACGCTGTTACCTTCCCACCAAAGTGGTCTCTATTTTTCTACTTGCGTTTTTACATGCTTTCAAACTGCTAGGTTGGCAGAAGCTGGGACAAGTAATGGGAGCTCACTCCATTATGCGGCACTAGGGATTCGAACCCTGCTGTACTGCCGACCTTTCTGACTGACAAGCTCAGCATCTTAGCCACTGAGCCACCACATCCCATAATTATATAATTAAAAGTATAATTAGCAGCATTAAAAATGGCACAGAGAAATAAAAACATTAGAATATGACATTTTAATACAAACTCTAAAAACAAATTAGCATAACCTAGTACAACCCTTAGCTATATTTACCTCCTTCTGTATTTTTTTTAAGAAGTGAAGACCAAATTTATGTTGATTTTCTTTTCCTTGAAATTTGTTGGGGAAGTTTTCACCATAGCCTTTCCCCAGCCTCAGTTAACATTTTTTCAAGGTTTATTTATTCTATTTATAACTTGCTGGAATCCAGATAGATTCTCAAGATTTAAAACATATATCACTATCTCCTGAAGAAGGAGAGGTTGGGATAATATGACAGTGTTGTATGTGATAGAGAGCACCTCTTCCTCCTAGTAATGGACTAAGTTTCTGGCCATCAAGGAAACAACATTCACAACACAAATCCAGGCTAATTTGTGAAGTTAAAAGCACACTTAATTTAGCAGAGAGAAAGGCTGGATGAAAACATATATAGTCACACGCTATTTCTCAATGTGTCATAGGGGGGTTCTTGTGACCATTTATTTTGAAAGTGGCAGTAAAGGAATAGAGATTTCTATGGATCAGTGCCCAAATAATATTTAACCTCATACACATCTATTAACCCCAGGTTAAAAAAAAAAAAGCATTTTGCTTTCAGTCATAGAAATATTGGGAGGAAATAATTATAGTATATTTGACACATATGTGCAATAAAACCCATAATGCTTTCTCTCTGTCTCTCTTTGCTTATTTTGTAAATTAAGAGCTATGTCAAAAATTAATTTCAGAATAATGCTAATACGCAAAGGAATGAATGGTTACTGAGAAAGAAAGGAAGCCACAAACAATTACTAAAGATCATAATAAAACCTTTTTTTTCTTTTGGACACATTTATTTTTTAACAGGCATGGAGAATATTTTTCTTTATATATCTTTCTGCAGTTCTACAAAGTTAATGGGAGACAGTCTTATTTCCAGGCCTAGTAATTATGAGGGGATAGTTCAATATAAAGAGCTGCTGTCTAGTATCACAGCAAACATGATGGACAATGGAGAAAAATCAAACGATGTTGAAATGTGAATTTCTTGTTGTGATGTCTCATCTGTGTGTATCTTCCCTTGAAAATCATGCAAAAATCCTCTAAGCTTCTCTGGAAAAATCCTCCAGCTTTTTAAAATAAAAGCTAAAAGCCACTCTAGAAAAATGAAACACGGATAGTCTTCTCTTAATCAGATCTCCATTCTTTCGTAAACCATATTAAGTGGAAGCAGAAGTAATTGTACATAGGTAGCAGGAAAAGTTGGCATTCTACAATAAGAGACATCTTGCTAGACCTTACCATGATATAATCCAGGTGACAGCGCAGTCTTAACATGGGCAAAATGCTTGTGCTCAATTCATACATGATAAGGGAGCCCAGGTTAAAGGATGGTGTTGTTTGTCATCAAGAGTTTGCAATGGTGACTGCTACTGTGCTTAGTGCTAACCTTTATCCTTTATTGGGGAATTGCCCTTTCAGCCAGCAAATGCTGCTTTGCAAACATCAAGATGTGGCTACTATGTCCTTTGAGGAGGTGTTTTTGGTCCCATTAGTGGCGAGGTTTCCTTTTTTCCCACCCACCCCCAGCTCTTGGGTTTGGATGGGTTATTTGGAAGGGGCACAAATGTTTCCTACAGAAGCATTACAGAGCCCAAGGTTTGGCTTAGAAAGGCAAACTAGAAGATTAGTACCTCCTGAATTAGAAACGCCAAAGAGTTGTCAATGTGCTTGTTTATAATGTTCTACTATGCTTTACAGGTGATCTTTGACTTACAAGCACAGCTGAGCCAAAAATTTAACAAGAATTTAAATGAGTTGTGTTCCATTTTAGGGCCTTCTTTTGCCAAGTTGTTAAGCAAATCATTGCAGTTGTGAAGTGAAGCATGCCTTTGTTAAGCAAACCTTGCTTCCCTCATTGACTACTTGTAGGAAGCCAGCTGGGAAGGTTACAAATGGTGATCACATGACCCCAAAACCAAAACTGTCATAAATACATGCCAGTTGCCAAGTGGCCAAATTTTGATCACATGACCATGAGGATGCTGCAATCATCGTAAGTGTGAAAACAGGTCATCAGTTCCTATTTTTTTAGTGCTGTTCAAATAGTCACTAAAGAAATGATTGTAAACTGAGAACTACCTGTATTATGTTATGTTTTTAATCCTAACAATCAACTATTTTATTGTAGAGCTTTCCAGCTTACTTCCTCTGACAGCCTTAGCCCCAGAATGAAGAAACATTCATAGATACATGAACAGAAATAGCAGTGGCAGGATACAGCAATTTATTTTACTTTTTTATGTGTAAAGAAAGGAAGGAATATTTACTTAGACATTGACTTGGTGGAATCTGAGAAGGTGAGAATATTTTCTTGATTGATTAGCTTGATAGGATGGAAATTACTGACTGGCTGAAAGTTTCTATGCTCAATTGTCTAGAAAAGGAAAACAGAGATTTGCTGAGAAAACTGTACTTTTTGCAAGTGGAAAATAAGAAAACAAGAGAGATCTGTTATTCAAGTTTTTTTTTCTCAGTTCAGGCTCTGCAAATAACAAATATAAATATGAATGAATTAGTGAGTAAAGCTGTTACCTGGCATTTTAGGTTTTATTATATTAAAAATGATATTAGCATTTTAGTAAGGCAATCTATGTTTTTTTTAACTTTAGAAAACCATTTTTTCCCTTTCAGCCAAAGGCCATTTTCTTTGAAGTGAAAAAAAAAATTAACTAGCCTTTTCAGAAACTAAACAATAGGAGTGTACATTGAAGTCACTGAATATACTTGCAAGTGTTAAGAAAGAAAGGTGGGTAAGAAAGGAAGGAAGAGATGCATCCCTTAAATTTTCCACTTGTTGAATGTTACATCTAGGGTCAGTTTCTTCTTTTGTTAATTTGTTGCTTCATGATGCATCTTCCACAAATAACAAGTGTATATAATTATATATAAAGACTTGACCTTCCCTGTAATGCACACCTGCCACTTTCCCTGAAATACTTGTGGTTTCTATTGGACAGGGTAAAAAAGCTACTTTTCTCTCTCAAATTTGGGGTCTAGATTCTTTCCAGCTCCATGTTACTTGGATGCCTGGGTTCCATATGCAAGCAGTCAAACAATCTCCAATTCTTACAATAACAACCTTCTTATTATAACCATGTTCTGGAAAAGCTGTTACTAACACTGTAAAAGAAAACAGGTTTTTCCCCTCTTTTTTAGCATGTTAGTAATTATTAAAATGATCGACTGAGTTGTAAACGTATGCAAAATCGGCTTGGATTAAAAGGTGTTTCTGTATTTGTTACTGACATAAATGTTATTGAACTATTCTATTATTTAAATTAATAATGTAAATGTTTGCCTGATGAACTGAACTTGATTAAATTAAACCATTTCCCATTAATTCTGACACATTGTCAAATGGTGAGGCATGGTCTTCAGAACCTGGAAAAACAATATTTAGGTACTACAATATTGCTTAAATAGCTGCTGACTGTATATTTTTCAAAAATATTTTAAAACAAAACAAAACCTTTGTTCATGCACTCATAAACAATGAGCCAAGGAAAAAGAAAGGAATGGGATTTTTTAAAAAAATCATTGCATAATTGCAAAGTGGTTCCAGGACACTGAGGTAATTCTGGTATATTAGTCTTGATTATCATAAAACTATGTAATAACTTTCCACAAGAGAGAATATTGGTCTGTTTGACAAAACTGCTACCATACCAATTTGTGGTCATGATTATTCTCATTAATTGAACATTTTAATTTAATATCACAAGCTACACTGGCTAATGGAATAAAGAAGGAAAGGAAGACCTATTTTAGGTTAAAGCACTTGGCCTTTAAGTTGAATATGGAGGTCAAATGCTGTATTTAACAGAATGTCTTAAATATCATTGTTATTATTTCCTATTGCAACCATTCTGTTTCTTACTCTCTCACCATTAAAAACCAAGGCAGGAGTTTTCAGAATGTGGTTAAAAAAAATTAAGATGGCTGCCACAACAGTGTAGCTGAAATTTCACCTGCTTCTTATGCATGTGCCACACAGATTTAGTATCAATTGCATGTTCATGGTTATCATATTGATTGTTTTGACCATTATTTGAAAGTACTCCTGTCAGGATGCCAGTTTTGGAAAACTGAAGATACATTCAAGACGTTGGTTGTATTAGGTTTCACAACAGGGCTGGATAATAAATCATAGCTGTCTTGCCAAAACCTTGCAGGTTGACCTGGCTTAATGACTGGTCTGTTGAGCTATCATTCTGCGTTATAATGGTGCTGAAAAAATAACTTCATGGCTACCCTTTGCATTTACGACCATCATAGCATCAACATTTTGGTGCTTCACGAGCAGTGGATGTCGTAGCAGCCTATCATCATGTGAGCATTTCACAGCCATCAAAAACAGTCTGTGGAGAAGCTGATGATAAAATCTCAAGTTGCAGTCGCATGATATATCACTCAACAACCTACAGTAACTTGCTTAATGATTGAAGTGAAAATGATATTATAAATCTGTCCTGGTCATGTGTTATTTTATTTAGCAACCATGTCACTTAATGAAGGAGTTCCTGGGTTCCAGTTATGGTTACTAAGCAAGGACTCTCTGAATTCATTAATAGGCTTAACTAGGCAGAAGATTTTTGGGCTGGATTTAGCTAAATTAAACTCTTCATTGCAGACAAGTAGGAAGCCTTACACCACACATGATTTGACCTTTGCAGTGAACAGATGACAAAGGACTCTCCCAGCTGAAAGGAAGGAAGGAAGGAAGGAAGGAAGGAAGGAAGGAAGGAAGAAAGAAAGAAAGAAAGAAAGAAAGAAAGAAAGAAAGAAAGAAAGAAAGAAAGAAAGAAAGAAAGAAAGAAAGAAAGAAAGAAAAGACTGAAAATAAGTACATGCTGTGCATTTCCAGAAAATGTGAATAGACAAAGAGGTAGTTCAATACGATGTGCGTGTAAGTATATATGTGTATAATACTTAACATGCTTCCTCTGTTGTAGATTATTTGTAATATCTGAAATTGCCCTGAGAAACTAAATATCTAAACTAGAGCCTCTTCTTCTCTAATTTATCTTCCTTAATTTTGATTGTGGCTAACCCAACTTAGATTTGTTGCAGATGATCATTCTTTATATTTTCCTTCAGATTTTAATCTTGAACAAACAGCTAGGATCCAGAGATCCCATGAATAAAGGTCTGGTACCGATTGCAATGATTATTCAGTACTTTCGCCTTCTCTCTGAAACCATCTGTGACTTCTACAGTGTACAATGATTGAAAAGGGGTGAATGTTGTAAACTAGTTTTTCCCATCCTCCAATTCTGCTGGCTTGCACACACTTTTCTTTGTGGAAAGGCGATCTAAATTCACTGGTTTCTTTTTTAAAGATTGCAAATTTAAAGAAGAATGAAAGAATGCTTAGTATGGGTCACTTGTCAGATTGCATTGAGATACTGTTTATATAATATCATATGCACCACAAGGATTAGTCCTAGATACTGATTCTTCAAAAAAAAAAGGCCATATTGTATACTGATTTAAGTTTAGCAACTGAAAGACCCAGGTTTAAACTTATACTTTATATGCTCTACTTTAATATAAATCATGGAACTTGCTATTTTAAAAAGTTTGTTAAATGAACTGATTATGATTTTAAAGTCTGAACATTATTTAAATGAAAACATTTGACCTATTTTTTCTTTCCAATTTTATTTTATTTTTTATATTTGTTTATTTTTTAAATTCAGTGTGGTTTATGCAACATGTTGTTTTTTTATTTTTTGCCCTGTAAGATTTCACTTGCATAATATTTTTGACTGTATCCAAGGGCCTTTAATTAATTAGTATTAATAATAAAGATAAAAATAGATAAAAAAGATAAGATTAAAAAAAAAGATAAAAATAGTGGTTATCTCTTACTGCATGACACTTCAGGGTCAGATTTTTTTTCATTCTTTATCCCTTCACCATTTTCACTTTTATACTTTTCAATGTTCTTTTTCAAATTCTGATTTATAATATTATTAATGTTGCCTTTATTATAAAGTCAAAATTTATCTTTCTAATACTGACTATCTTTAAATTTAAATTTATGAATTTATGAATTACTGGATTTCCCAAATTTTTCCCATTTTCTTTTAATAGCATATTTACATAAATAATTTCTTCAGCTTCATTTTTCTCTACTTATAAACATTTATGTTTTCTGAGGTTTTACTCTGCTTGGTCATACATTTTAAAATACATCACTACTTTATTTTATATACTGTCATGAAAGTCTTCTTATAAAAATCTCTACTAATTTTCCAACTCCATTATACACATTAGGTATTATTAATACTTTGGATCAGAGGTGGTATTCAGCAGGTTCTAACCAGTTATGGAGAACTGGTAGTGGAAATTTTGAGTAGTTCGGAGAACCGGCAAATACCGTCTCTGACTGGAGATTTTATAGTATCCATCCCCTGCCACTCCCACCAAGCCGCTCCCACAGAACCGGTAGTAAAAAAAATTGAATCTCACCACTGCTTTGGATATGTGTGAATATGCCTATTTATATCAGTCTATATTCCTGGCAATTCCCCAGATAATCCCTTGCAGTTTTCTCAGCAAGATTTTAGAAGTGGTTTAACATTGTCTCCTACCGAGGGCTGAGATAAAATGACTGGCACAAGTCATTGAATTTAAATTCCTCTGTCCCTCTTCCTCTTCTCTCCCACATTTAAATTGGTAGATTATATGAACATCATCTTATGTTTTAAACAATTCTTTTTAAAAATCATTTTAAACCATTCTTATTGGCCCCTGCCCCATCTCTCATCTCAGATGTTTTGAATTTTTAATGGTTCCTTTAAATCAGGGCTGTCAAACTCCCGCCCCATGGGTCGGATGCATGTGCTGGCCACGCCCACACCCATTTTAGCAAAGGGGGAAAAGTCCCATTATGTCACATGATGCTGCCATGATGACGTGAATTTAAACCCCTGCTTTAACTCATCATGAACACTCTATAGTAGTGATGGCTAATCTTTTCTGGACCAAGTGCCCAATGTGCGCGTGTCTGAACCCCAAAAATGCAATGCACACCTTCATGCATGCGTCCCCACACATGCAGGCAGGACCCCCCTGCACATGCCCCCTCCCCCCTGTGCATGCATGCATGATGCCCCTGCAAGCACCCTGCCTCCATGTATACACAGCAGAGACCTGAAGGCCAGTTGGCTGGTGTGAGGCATGTGCGCAAGTGCATTGGTGCTGAACTGGGGCGATGGCTCACATGCCATCACCCCTGGCACGCCTGGCATAAGTTCACCATCAGGGCTCTATAATTTGCATTACTAGTACATGATGACTGTATTATGTCAGTGTTTATAATCAGTCTGTGTGATCTCTTTGTTCAAACTGAGTGTATGATCTACTGTTACTTCTGCTTCTTTGCACAATCTGCAGTTTCAGTTCTGGTCTTGACTGCATTAATTTTAATAATTTCTTTTTTAACAGCCAAAATTAAGCCTTCAGTTTCTTTTTTAATTTTCCAATTGTAACTCATTGCAAGGTTTTAACTTAATTCACTTTCCCCTCAAACCTTTGTAGAAATCGACTGTGTAATGCTTTTCCTTGCCAGATTAGTGTTTATGTTTTTATTACATTATTTTGATATTCGTGTTTTGTTTACCATGCAGTTGGTAGGTTTCAATTTTTAACTTACATCATTGCTTGTTTTTGGTTGTCTTTTACTTTATCAGCTAATTCATGCTTTTCTTCTTCCACAGGTTGTTTGACTGAAGCAAATCTCTACCTCCATTTCTGTGGGCCAGGTATAAACATCACTTAATATAATACAATGAATAGTGACTAGTCATAAGTTTTCTTGTCCTTTTAGTGCAAACTGTGCAGTTCAGTTTGTATCCAATTAATAATTCCAGAATTTTATTGTATCACACATATGGTCCAGATACTGATTTATTTTATGGTATTTCCACTATTCAGTTTTATCTTTAGCAATTTAGCAATCACTCTTTGAATACATATTTTTACTAATCATATTTTTGACTTGTCCATCTTTGATGGTAACCAACTGTGAAATACCCAGGTACTTGTACGCTTCGTCCTGATGAATCCTAATGGTTTGGTCATAATAAAGAATTTTTATGATTGTTATTTATAAATAATAAAGTATTATTAGTAGTATACTGTTACTCCACAAGACTGAGCACAACAAGTTTATCCAATCCAGTTTATTACACATTATATAATAGCAGAAATGTGAACATCTAGTTTATGGAGAATAAATACATGTCACCCACCAAACATGTAATGCTGGCTAGGGCTAGATATCTTGGCTTCAGAAATCCAGTTGACCACTAGACGGCACTAAAGTTTCTATATCTTTTTGCTGGCATGTAGTGGTTATCTGGAATTTTGCAATTGAGATCCAGTAGCCTAGCCTAGGACACACTGTGTTTTTAGAACACAGCCAACAGAAGTTCTGTCTGGAATTTAATTATTTGCTGTACATTCTATACACAGAAAGTGATGTCTAAAAATGCATACTACCACAGGAATCTCAATTTTATTATTCATTTAGCTACCCCCCAGTATTTTGCAAAAGAAGGTTTACAAATTCTCTCTGACAGTTCTTTTTTCCATCTGATAAATTCATAACTCCGGGGCGGCAAATGTCTTGGATGCATTTTGTTTCAGCTTCAATTTCATAGCTAATAAGCTTTCAGCTGCAGATTCTTCACTGTCTACTGCCACCTACTGCCAGATTGAAATAAGTGTAGATAGACCTACTTCAAAAAATTCTGCGAAGTGGCAACGTAGAAAAGTGTCTCAGTGGATTAGCTACACAGGAGCATACACATACACACAACCCCAAAGTACTGAGACATATCAAGAGAAAACCAATTGTTAAGCAACAGGAAGCACATGTGTAAAAAGTTAAATCATTTCTATTAATAAGAGTCTGTTTTTCTAATACATAATCAGATACTTAAGGTTGAAAACATTTGTATATATTATTGTCTTTTCTCCTTGACTTTTTCCAATTAAAAATCCCTTTGATGTGGTCACCCTCCCAGCTTTACTCTAGAGTTTTAATTCATTTGATCTATAAAATGTGAAAACATCTTTGGGAGGGGGTGCAGGTGTGGAGTGGAGTTGACTTAAATTATTTCTTTCCATGTTTTATAATCAATGCAAATGCATTCTAAAGTCTCAGGTCAGACCTCAGTTTTGAGAAATCAAAAACATGTTTCTCTTGTATTTATGTATTCACATTTTTAGTCTCTTTCCACATGATCTACAGCAGTGATGGCTAGCCTTTTCATTGTCACGTGCCAAAAGTGTGTGTGTGTGTGTGCGCACATGCGCGTGCCTGCACCCATAATGCAATGTGCATGCAACCCCCACGCCCCTGTGCATACGTGCAACCCCCCTGTGCACCATGCACCTCTGCACATGTGCACATGACCCCCAAACTGTGCACCTCTGTGCATACATACGCAACCATCCTGTGCATGCCCCACCCCCTGTGCATGCACGGTAGATACCCAACAATCAGCTGGCTGGTGTGGGGGGTGCATGCATGCGCAGTGGATCTGTTCCAGGCGACAGGTCGCATGCTGGCAGAAATGGCTCTGTGTGACACTTCCGGCACATGTGCCATAGGTTTGCCATCACGGATCTACAGCATACTCCTGGTTTGTAAATAATCATCCAGAAGCTGCTGAAAATGTACATGTGAGTTAGATCTAAGGCTCATTATTAAAATAGGATAGTTCATTCCAAATAGGCAGCATTTACAGATTTTTATTAATTTCCCCCTTTCCTCTTGTTTCCTTTTATTAACAGCCCAATATATTTTAATTTTAGCATAATGTGTTTATAAACAGCTAGCTATAGTGGTGCCCAAAGTGAGCGGTACTGCCTCCTGGGGGGTGGGGTGGGATGCCTTAGGGGGGCGCTAAGAGGCAAGGGGGACAGCAAGGGGTGCTAAGAGGTGGCAGGGGGTGTTCGAGGCCCTGCAGGGTCACCCCATTGACTGTTGCACCTCTCTGGAGCCGGCACCTTGAATGAAATGGGCTCCAGGAGGAGGAGGAGGAGGAGGGGATAGAGTAAAGTGCACTAAATTTGAGTGTGCTGCACAGGTGCTGCAAGAGCAACCATGGAGCCGGCTGTGGTGGGGCCTGGAGGGTGCGCACGAGAGGAGAAGGAGGGGAGAGGGAGGAAGGAAGCCTCCTCCACGGCTTGTGTTCATTCCTCAACCTGGATTTCCAAAAACTTGCCAAGAAGAGAGAAAAGAAACTTCCACACTCTCGGAAAATTCTGCGTGCTCTACTTGAGGCTCTTCGCTATCCTTTTTTCTTCCTTCCTTTTGGAAATCCAGGCTAGCTGAGGAATGAGTGGAAGCCACGGTGGAGGCTTCCCTCCTCCTCCCCCTCCTCCTCCTCTTATTCTTCAGCTAGCCCAGATTTCCAAAAGGAAGGAAGAAAAGGGGACAGCGAAGAGCCCCAAGGAGAGCACGCAGGGCTTTCCGAGAGAAGAGAAGAGACACAGACAGGGAGCAAGAGAGAGAGAGAGATACAGACACACAAAGGGAGGGAGGGAGATTCGGCTCAATTCAGCTCTGTCTGCTCCCCTCTGTCTGTCTTTGCCAATTTTGCAAGGATTCAACAGCGATCTAAGGCAGGCAGCAACCTCATAGCTCTGTGAGGTAACAGCCTGACTGTCACTCCTTTTGGAATACAAGTTTTACTTTTGTATCTTTCCAGAGACAAAGAGAACATGGCCAAATTTCCTTACAGTTATTCCCTGGGTGTGGGAGTTGGGAAGTGGGGTGGGGAGTAGGGGAGAAGGAGGGAGGAGGGAGGAAGAGGCACACACACAGAGAGAAAGAGAGTTAGAGGACAGAGAGATAAGGAGAGGGAGAGAGAAAGAAAGAGAGATGAGAAGGAGGAAAGGAGGGAGAGGGAGATAGAGGGAGAAAGATAGAGATGGGGAGGGAGGAGAGAGAGAGAGAGAAAGAGAGAGCAACCTGTTCCCCATAGAAAACACAGGAAACCACATAACCTGGGGGGGTCATGTGACTCAGTGGGAGTGACATTGAGTTGCCATGCCCACCCATGTCTTGGAGCTCCCGGTGTTTTGTTTTCTGTGGGAAACAGGTCCAAATGGCTCTTTGAGTGTTTAAGATTGCAGATCCATGAACTGGGGCGGGGGGCAGAGGAAGGGGGGCTTTGACCACATGCCCAATATCCAGGATCCTGCTCAGCCAAGCCCGCCCTTCTTTGTACTTGCCATGCCTGACAGCAAGTTCACAGGGTGCCCCTCCTGCCAGGGATCAGCCTCCCAAGCTGCCCCCCCTTGGGGCACTCATGTCATAGAGGGCGGTGCTGTTCTTTCCTTCCTGGAGCAGGGCAGGGTTGAGGAAGCCCAGGGCAGGCAGCTTTGCTCTACTTTCACAATGTGCCACTGCTGCGTTCGACGTACTGGCTCCGCAGGCTCTCCGGTGCAATAGTCAATGGGGTGAGCGTGCAGTGCCGGCACCTCGAACGCCCCCCCGCCACCTCTTAATGCCCCCAAGGGGGCTGGCAGAAGGGGTCTAAATGGTGGCAAGAGGGCGTTTGAGGCGCTGGCACTGCAGGTTCATCCCATTGACTGTTGCACTGCTCCGGAGCCGGTGCCTCGAATGTGGTGACGGCGGTTTTGCTTTACTTTCCCAAAGTGCTGCCGCTGTTGCATTCTGTCTGTCTATCTGTCGGTCTGTCTGTCTATCCATTCATCCATCCATCCATCCAAAAGGTCTGTCTCTGCCTGCCTGCCTTCCTGTCTACCTACCTACCTGCCTGCCTGCCTGCCTGTCTTTCTGTCTACCTACCTACCTACCTATATATCTATCTACCAATATCTACCTACCTATCTACCTACCCACCTATATATCTACCTACCTACCTATCCAAACATCCATCCAAAAGGTCTGTCTGTCTTCCTGCCTGCTTGCCTGCCTACCTACCTACCTATCTATCTACCAATATATCTATCTACCTATCTACTTACCTACCTACCCATCCATCCATCCAAAAGGTCTGTCTGTCTGTCTTCCTGCCTGCTTGCCTGCCTGCCTGCCTGCCTACCTACCTACCTATTTATCTATCTATCTACCAATATATCTATCTACCTACCTGTCTCTCTCTGTCTCTCTATCCATCCATCCATCCATCAATCCATCCATCCATTCATGTTCGAAGCGCCGGCCCTGCAGGCACATTGGGAAAGTAGAGCAAAGCCAGTCTGGGAAGGAGGGAGGGAGGGAGGGAGGGAGAGAGAGAGAGAGATTGAGAGAGAGAGAGAGAGAGAGAGATCTGATGCATCAGATTGAAATGAGACCTAGCTTAGCCTGAGGCCCTTTGCCACATTGAAACATCTTTGCCATCACATTGAAACATCTTTGGCTTCTATTAAAGGTTTTGTGGATGAAACATGGTCAAGACTATCAGGAAGCTCTCACATTTTGTTGAGGCTTTAAACAGGATCCATTGGACCAGATCTCCACCCTAAAATATTACTTTTCCCCAATGTTTTAAAGTGCCAATTCTGAAGAAGGCAAAACCAAAATGTACTAGTAAATTACAAGGAGAACACACACACACACACACACACACACACACACACACACACACACACACTTCTAACCCTGCTGGAGCAGGTGATTGGACTAGAATAGATATCTCATTATCTATCTCCTCCCTCCCTCCTTCTTTATTTCTTTTTCTTTCTGTCCCTTCCTTTCATCCCGCCCTCTTCCTTCATCTGTCCCTTTTTCTTTTTTTCCCCTTTCTCTTTCTTTTTTCCTTCTCTCTTTCTCTCTCTCTATCTCTCTTTCCCTCTCTCAGGCTCACCCCATTGACTTGGTGCACCGCTCCTCTCAGACTTGTTTGGGCAGGTCCCTCCAGTGCAGCGGGCTCAATGGGGTGGACCTGAGGGGCTGGAACCTAAAATGTGGCAGTGGTGGCATGTTTGAAAAGTCAAGCAAAGCCAGAGGTCGGTAATTTTTACTGCAAAGAATCACAAAAGCTTCTGGGTTGTGCACAAGAAGGAACACACATGTCAATGCAATTCAGCAACATAAAATAAAGAAATAAAAATAAAACAAATCAACAAGAATCGGCAAAGCATCTCTGATTAGATTTTATTCACTACTAGAATCTAATCAGAGATGCTTTGCCGATTCCAGTCCAATGACCTGCTCCAGCAGGGTTAGAAGGGAGCGTGTATACATGTGTGTGCATGGCTGTCAAAACTCCAAAAACAGGACAAGTAGCTCTGGGGAGGCCAGTCATAAATTAGAACACTTGCTAAACAACCGGACATTAAGTGAGGAGCACTTGTATTTGGTTTTCCAGTCACCTGGCCGTGCCCACCCAGTCATATGACCACCAAACCACACCTATCCGGTCATGTGACCGGCAAGCCATGCCCAGCCAGTGAGCCATGCCAGCCAGTCACATGACCAGCAAGCCATGCCCACACAGTCACGTCACCAGCAAGCCACACCCTCAAATTAGGCCATGCCCACAGAAATTTAAATCCCACCCCTGGGTGGGGAGCACTGAGGATAAGTTTGTAGCACAAAGGGGGCAGTGGATTGAAAAAGTTTGGGAACCACTGAGTGAGAATATACATTAAATGTGAAAACAATGTGTCACATCCAATGGAAATGATCTGTCATCAAAGGCAAAGATCCATTTGTTGAAGAAATGTCTTTTTTCTGTTATCACATTTAGCAGGAAAGGAAAAGGAAAAAAAGTTCATCACATTATAATTTGATATCACCACCAAATATAATGTTAATTAATTTAATCAATCGGATTACTCCTAAATCACTGATACATAGGTTTGAGTCATTTGGTAACAACTTAATTTAAAAAATGAAATTTCGAAGAGTAAAAATGTCTGAGGATTTGATCTCGGTTAAAAAGTCATTCTGTAAATCATGCATAGTGCAAAGAAAGTGGATGGCAGGACATAAATTCAAAGTATAACTGCATGCACACATGTATATAGTTCTTTCTCGCAATGTTAGATGCCTGGAGTAATTGCAATAAGTTGAACTGTGGGAGATCCAACACAGATTAATAGAGGTTCTTTACATGACACATAATTGTAGCACTATGTTGGACACAGGGGTGGGAATAAATTTTTTAACAACCAGTTCTGTGGGCGTGGCTTAGGTGGTAGGCATGGCTTGGTGGTCATGTGACTGGGTGGTCATGGCTTGGTGAACATGCTATTGGCTGGGTGTGACCAACTCAACATCACTCATATCGAGGCACGCATCTCCTCGCCTGGCCTCTCATGACTGTGGGGATGCTGCAACAGTCATAAGTGTGAAAAATGGTCATAAGTCACTTTTTTCAGTGCCATTGTAACTTTGAATGGTCACTCCACACAAGCAAAGTACCAGCAAAGGAGGGGAAAAAAAACTCCAGAGTCATTCCTGAGACAGGAAGTCTAGTCCTGCCAAGAATATAATAAGGGTTAACAGAGAGGCAGTTTCTGTAAGCAACCCCAGAATGTTTCCTTCCTGCCTTCCTTACAGGATTAGGCCAGTAATTTCTTCTAACAACTGGTTCTGTTGTCAACAAAAATATATGAATGTTGAATCTTACTTAGGATTTTATTTTATTGAAAGATAAATACATCAGATACTGAATTTGAGATTAATAGAAAAATGCTAATATAAATGCTTTGGCAATTATATTACAATTTTAAGCAAAAAAATAGAATAACCATTAAATATATTTATCAGACAAATAACTAGATAACAAAGCATAATTGCATGCTTTTGTTGGCACTAGGACCTAGATTTATATAGTCTATTTGCACTTAAAAACAGAGAAAAAATAATATATAATATTATCGTCATTTTATTGTGCCATTGTTTCTTTTAAATAAATACTGCCATCAACTCCATCACCATCCCAATGGTGAAAAGTGTTGTAGAGAACTTCCCAAGGGTTATTTATGATTTTGAATAATGTAAAAACCACTGTAAATAAACAGTGCTATAAAATATTGCCTCATTTATCCAAGTTATTTGGATAACATCCAAAATGTGTGGATAATGAGACATTTGGCAATGTCAGTATCTATTTAGAACATGTAGATTCAACATCAAGTGTGGATATAAGTCACAAGGTAAATGTAGATTACTGATCAGTTATAGAAAAGAGATTTGATCCCTAAATATATGTTAGGTTTGGACTGATATCCCCTGAGTCCTGGTTTTAAAAGAATGAGAAATGTAAATGCCTTATCATGATTACTTACTATGAAATTACAAAGATGAGCAATGAAATTGCCAAAATACAGAGGATCTAACCAATTCAAGGTCACTCTAATTTCAAAACTGTGTTCCTATGGCTAGATCCAAGTTCAAAATTTTACTTTTTCAAAATGATTTAAAGAGAGAGAGAGGGGGGTGGTCTAATAAAATAGAGAAAAATGATAATTCTTTGAAATTTGTGGTATTTGCTTACCACTGATTTATTAATGGCCACTACTGAGATGAAAATCTATCAAATGATGCTAAAAGATAGATGAGAAACAGGAAAAAACATTCCCTACCAGTTGTAAGCAAAGGCTGTAAGCGCACATGGATTGATCAGGCAGATTAGTAAAATGAAACATTGAAAACAGTTATAGAGAAGCATTCAATAGAACAGAAATTCTGAAGAATTTATTTTTGGTTAAAAAAATGGAGTGTTTCAAAAACTTAGCTGCAATAAAATAAACACCTCCATTTTTCACCAAAGAGTACAAAAAAATGTAAAAATAGCAGGTAAACATAAGAATATCTGTTAAACTTCAATCTTTTAAATAAAGAAATAAAAGACTAGCCTGGTTACAAATTAATTTAATTTAGATTCAAGTGAAATAAATGTCTGAACTTGCATTAATAACAAGTCTGCAAAAGACTGTAGCTATCAATCAGTTGTGTAGAATCAGGATAGGTTATAAAGTATAATAGACAATAGGATCTACTACAGTGGTGAGATTCAATTTTTTTTTTACTACCGGTTCTATGGGCGTAGTTTGGTGGACCT
Organism: Pseudonaja textilis; assembly: GCF_049901715.1. Taxonomy (NCBI): domain Eukaryota; kingdom Metazoa; phylum Chordata; class Lepidosauria; order Squamata; family Elapidae; genus Pseudonaja; species Pseudonaja textilis. The sequence continues at coordinate 239,096,399 of NC_141990.1, forward strand.
GGCTTGGCTTGGTGGGTATGGCAGGGGAAGGATATTGCAAAATCCCAATTCCCTCCCCACCCCTCTTACCTGCTTTCCAGCTCCATTCTCCTGTGCAGAGCAACCAAAGAAGATCCAGCTGGGACTCTGGAGGCAGAGAAGAGATGGGGGCAGGGCCAATCAGAGGTGGTATTTGCTGGTTCTCTGAACTACTCAAAATTTCTGCTACCAGTTCTCCAGAACTGGTCAGAACCTGCTGAATACCACCTCTGGTTTACTATCATCCTATCTATTTCATTAATCTCTTTCCCTTGACAAATCAGAGGTAGTATTCAGCAGGTTCTGACCAGTTCTGGAGAACAAGTAGTGGAAATTTTGAGTAGTTTGGAGAACCAGCAAATACCACCTCTGACTGGAGATTTTACAGTATCCTTCCCCTGCCACACCCACCAAGCCAGGCCCACAGAAACAGTAGTAAAAAAAATTTGAAACCCACCACTATGACAAATATTCAAAAATAAAATTAATACTATTGTTTTAAAACACATATGCAGAATAATCAATTATTAGTTATTTAAAAAACACACCAAAGGATTCCAAGTATCCCAGTGTTATATTTTAATTTATATAAAAAAGCAGAAGCAATTAGGAGTATAAAGATGTATTTTTTTTCCCTTCTCTCTCTGTTCTTTTGTTTTGGGCTACTTTTGCGTGTGTGTGTGTGTGTGTATGTGTGTGTGTGTGTGTGTATGTGTGTGTGTGTGTGTATAGGATTGAGTTATTTGTTTTGAAATGGTTTAACAATGTGTAAATTATCCAGACTTGGCATATAATAATAATAATTAGCTACCATTATTATTATTTTCCAAATAGATGTTATAATATAAATAATGCATACAATAAAAAAGAATAATTAGACCGTAAAACAAAAATTTATTTTAGAAATACAAATAATATGAATAGCTACAATATAAAAATTATACATTTGGTGGAGCTTCCCTTTTGTTACCCCATGACAAAATAAAAATTGTATTTAATGGAGGAAAATAGTTCTGTGGGATCAGATTTAGTATCTGATAACAGACCAATTTTCACAAAGATAAAGAATTAGGATATATTCTAGGCAGAGATTCTACATTTTTGGAAAATAGTTACTGAGTACATGTTACCCCGGAGTTTTTCGTCCAGTCTATTATGCCCTTAACTTTTTCACTGCCACACCCAACTTTAGTATACAAGATATTTTTGTATTTGCATTTTCCCCTTATAATATTTTTATTATAAAATGGCTTAAATTCTTTTTGAAAATTTGCACTTATCTATTGTCTTCATTCTAAGTAAACATTTTTACTGCTATTTAGTATTAAAATAGTTTTAAAGAAAGAAAATTGAAAGAAAACTGAAATTTTAGTCTCTTATTTTACCTTCAGCATTTACTGAGTTTTAATGCCTTCTCAGGTAAGCAATGAGGGTCCAGTGGTACCATTGTTGGGATATGTTGAGGGCATCAATTAACCTTAATCTGGCTCTGAGCCAGCCACTCATCTTAAAATTGCCCAGATTGAGAAACACTGCTTTAGAAGCAAAAAGAAATGTATGTTGTGTTTCTTCCTCCAAATTTTGTCATTCATCACAGTAAATTGGCCTGAGAATTAATAAGTGGCCCCAATTCACATAATGAGCTTCCATCCAAGAGATAATAACATGATTCTTGGTCTCCATAAGACTAAGCCAATTCACTATTCTTCAAACATTATTTGTGGTTCAGACAAGAATTCTTGCATTTTTCATGTGCCTGCCCTGCTTTGCATGCATTATATATAAATAGACTTTGCTACGCCTTTTTGTAATTGTATTTTAAAATGTACTTTTTTATTGTTTTGATTGAATTTAAAGATAGAAGGTCACGATTGCTGTTTTTAACTCTGTACGCCCACCAGAGTCACATGCAAATGATGTGGGCAGCTATATAAATTGAATAAATAATTTTAAAAAGTAACAGAAGAATTATTAGAAGACTCTCTACAAAGGATTGATGGATGCATATGATTTCCTGGAGTCTGTTGGGAAGTTTCATGAAGTTTTAGAAAATGATTTTATCACAGATTTTAACAAAAGAATGATCTGATCAAGCAGTGAAATCCCTTAGCCCAATTTCCATGCCATGTCAGTTAGTTGGTTTGCTAAGGACTTAGACATTAGAGACACAGATAACCTTCAATGAACATGTTGAAACACAAGCAAAAAAGCACTTTTCAGATTTACTTTTAGATTTGCAAAACAGAATCTGGCCAAGTATTTTATCTGCATGAATAATACAAATAATAAACTAAATCAATTTTTTATAAATGAATATTCCTTCCTCACCACACATATGCTATAATTATAAAATGATTTTGAATTCAGTCAATAATCTATGTATAATTACTTCTCCTTTTTCCAGACTAGCTCACTGAAATCTTCAAACAGAATGTACATTCATTGACCACTCCTCAATTTGCCTTATCTTAGTAGCAAATAATTTAATGACACCATTTAATAACTAAACCTATTTAAGACAGTTTCCATGAGCTGTCTTTTAAAGCTGCTCAAGGCAGGAGTGGCATCATCAAAACAGCTGTGCCATAAAATTTTGTCTTCCCCTTTTGTTTTGTTTTTACTTGCACTCATCCTGAAATTTGTTCATGTCAGTTTGTTGATTTTGTGGAACAAGTTTAGAATTGGAAGAAATGGAACAAGTTTAGAATTGGGAAGCAAACATATTTGGATTAGATGCTATTTGAAGAGGCATCTTCTTTTGCCTTCAGTTAATTTATTTCACAGGGTGACCTTAAGGTTATTTCAGAAAGAGAAAATATTTTCCTAGTGAGCTTCTTTACACCATATGGTTTATCTAGGGTGTACCAAAAGCCAGGACCCATTAATAATGTATTGTATAAATTGCATGAAATGTTCAAAGGGGTTGCCATTTTCTTCTAAATGGCTCCTTACTCATTTGATACCATCTTTAGACATTACTAAATACACGAACATTTTTACTTCTTGAAAAAGAAAACCCATGTATTGTCATTGCCCTATGGGGTTGACTTTTGGTACATTTTAAATATATATCTGTTATGTTTTTCTTTAATCAGAGCTAAATGCAATCTTTCATGTGCAGGCAGATTATAGTATAGATGGGGAAAGAGGGAGAAAGAGAGAGAGAGGGAGGGGGAGAAAGAGAATGTGTGTTTTTCACTATCACTGAGTGTGGCGGTGCCCCATTATTTAAAGAGGAGAGGTAAGGGGACAGCAAGTGGAGTGACATGGGGGAACCCACTGTGATTACCAGTATGGGTTTTCATAGCGTAGCAATCAAGAAGGGCAGAATGAGATTACACTGGGTTACCATCGATGATCTCACTGGTATTGAGGATGCTAATAGCATGCCATGCAGCGTATTGGCATCTCTGTTCTGATTTTCAGAAAACTTTTTTATTTGCACTTTACAAATGTATAGTCTTTACTCTTTAAAATATTGTTGTAAAGGAGATTGTTTTTATTCTCAGGAAAATTCTCAGGAAAAAACAACAACTGGTACATTTCAACAGAATATAGTCCATGCTTTATATAACGTGACACTTAAATCTTACTAGTCATACGTTTTATTCAATGTTTAAAATTTTTAATTGGGCTTTTACATTAATTTGGCAGTTAAGCTGTTAAAATGTTTAAGAAATGTCAGTTTATCTCCATGAACATTTTGCATACGAAGTATTGGTGTCTTCACCCTTTCCTATTTCATTTTGGATCATGGCTTTCAATATCACCAACTCAGGGGATTGGAGCCGGTCAGCATGGTGTTGTGCTGGCTTGCCTCTTTCTTTTGGGGTTAATTGCAATTGGCAATGATTGATGAGTAAGTCCTACCCCTTGGTACTACTATGTAGGGTATCACAGAGTTTGGTGCTCTCTCCTCTCCTCTCCTCTCCTCTCCTCTCCTCTCCTCTCTGCATGAGGCCAATGGGTAAGCTCATTCATTGCCGTGTACCCAATTATATATATCTCTACTGTATAATGTAGCCAATTATACACTTCTATCCCTGGCAAATTAAGCAATGCCTTGAATGACTCATATTAGTGTCTGGAGACTCTAAGAGTCCAGATGGGCTATGACAATATTGAGTGGCTTTAGATTATAGATCCACTGGTTCTGGGACTTTGTCATCTTTGATGTTGCACTACCCCAGACAGACTATGTGCTCAATTGAGGGGTCCTCATAGACTCACAACTCCTGACTCCTGTCAGTTGTGCCTGTTCCTGGATTAGCAGGCTCTGCTTATAGTCACTCATATTGGTCTGCTGCAATGAGCTCCACATAGGGCTGCCACTGAAGGGTATCCAGAAGTTTCAGCTGATGCAGAATGCAGCAACTAAAGGAATTATGTGTAGTCCTAGAGCACATCTTTGCTTCCAGAATCAATTCAAGAAGCTGGCTTTAACCTTTAAAATGCTTCATGGCATGGAATTAGGCTATTGGGTAATTCAAACTCTCCCCAATTACATCAGCCTGCCAAATTAGATATGGCAGAAAGGACATACTGTAGATACCATAAGCTAGGGACCAACATTCGGTGGATTTTGGAGATGTGCCTACTCCACTTTACATAACTTATGGAATATACTTCCACCCAAATTAGATTAGTTCTATCTTTTTGACATTGTGAAATTTCCTTAAGACCTAGCAAATTTCCTTAAGACCTAGCGTTTAACCAGGCCTGTGCCCCCAAGGAATCAGAGACATACTTAAATGGCTCCGTTGTTAGGTACCGTTGCCTAGGATTTTTATATTTGTTTTTATAATATTTATATTTTAATCTGGATTTTATATTTTTATATTTGTTGTTGTTGTTGTTTGATTGTTGTATGCTGCTCAGAGATGTGTTTTGTGAGGTGGATGGCTGTACAAATTTGTTAAATAAATAAGCTGTTCTTACAATTTCTCATCAAAGTTAGCTTCATAATTATCTACTGTCTGTTACCTGTCTGGATGTATTGATTTCCAAGCTTGATGTTTATGGTTTCTGATGTTATTAAGTAGTTGATAATCTTAGTTATAAGAGGTTTCAGGCCAAAGATTTACTATTTATTGCATTTTGCTGAAAAGTAAAAATCCCTAGAATAAGATTTTGAGATGTAATAAGAGACATTAAAACCTGAGGTTTTTTTTTTTTTTTAAAAAAACTGTCTTTTAAATATACACCATGCAGTGTATTTAAAGTCATACATGAGGGACGTTGAAAGGACCTGGGGGATATTGAAAGGAAGAAAATGTCCTTCTAAGGTGAAAGAAATTGAAAACCAACACTAACTCCTTGCATAGTCACTCATCCTAGAATAAGAATAATGTTTATTTATTGGTACGTTGAGCTATTCCATTCAAAGCTGAGGAACATGGTGGATGGGACTGACATTGAAATTAATGTAGCCTGACAACTGAAATCTATAATACAGATAAAATGGATGAAAACTTGCAACTTATTGAAATAAATGGATTGCATTAGGAATTTTTGACAGCTGATACACAGAGAGATGACCAAAGAGACTGTAAAAACAACTGATTTCATTAGCTAGGACATAATGCTTTTAATTTATTACTTGATCTTTTACTCTGGATAGAGACCAAGTTTGATTTAATCAAACATACATATTATTAAAGATGCTCTTACAGTTATTTTTTTTTCCAAATATAGCCTAATATTAGAGTTAAAATGGAGACGAAAGTATGAGTTCAGAAGAAATAAATTTAGCGGTATTTTTATGGCTTTGAGTAGGTTAATGTGAAATATATTTCATCTTGTTTAGTTCTGTACTGGTGATATCTTGAAGATACATCATTATAAAGTAACTGGATAGTGTGTCAGTGGTTAATGCAATGCCAAGGAGTCATAAGAAGTTGCAGGAAAAGCTTCCATAAGTCTGCTATAAGTGAGAAAATGTTGCTGGTCAAGATATTCCACTTCTAACAAGAATCACACCCCTGTGGCAAATTTCTCAACCCACAACTGTATTATTTAATTAAACCTGGAAACAAATGTAGAAAGCAGGAGCCAGTGGAGGCATGATATGACTTTAAAATCCCCAATACATGTTTCATATAATGTTCTTCAGGGGAAAACTTAAAATTAAGTCTGAATGGTAATGTCTATCTCCCAATTTTGTCACTGATTTACAGATGGCGGAAATGAAGGGGAAAATATTTTTTGCAGGAGTATAGTGAATGTGGCTGAAGTAGGGGATGGTGAAATTTTGGACTGGGGTTTGTGGCCCCTACAATAATCCCAGAAGCCATTTTGTGAAGTAGAAGGCCTAGGGGGAAAATGAGTGGAGGCATATTTGGGCAAATTGCATTTCTGGGATAGGAGGGGAGGAATGGGGCGGGGTTTGTCCAAACATGTTAGATGAACCAAAAATAACTTGTGCCTTATTTTATTTTTACATGCTTTATTATTTAATCTACTTTATTGAATTTATTAGAATATGGAATATATGGTAAATATTTTGCATGGAAGCATTATATACATACAGTATTTCAAGCAAAGAGACAAATTATATTTCTGCTTTCCTCTCTCATCCTGAGCATATTTTCTCCTTGTAACTCCTATTGATTTTGATGAAGTTAAGTTTCAGAATTTCAGTGAACATACCTGGAACGTCAACATTATTTAATTCCAAGCCTGTAATATAGGAACTATGTGGAAGTGACACATGGCTTCTTTTCAAGTAATTCTTTTCTGGTCCACTTTCCCCCTCCTGTAGTTTTCAGAATTCCATTGTGATTGAAATATGTAGGCATCATTTCATTCAAATTTTATCGTTTTCCCACTTGCTCAGTATTGAAGTCATCATCTTTCCAGAAAACCTGTGCAGAATGCTAAATGTGTTTAACACACTATTAAAGCAAGGGGTTGAATATATTCTCATGAGACCAGGACAGAATAACTAAAATCACCAAAACTTTTGAACTTTCAAAAAAGAGTACACTTTGGAGTGATATCTGTCTCTCTATTTCTAATTCTGAAGGTACAAGTCTATGTTGTCTCTCCCTTTCTCTCTCTCTCTCTCTCTCCCCCTCTCATTCTCATGTGTGTGCGCACACGCATGTGCATACATACACACTCAAGTCTCTGTAACTCACAGCATCTGTTTGATTTTGTGTGATTGACTCTGACTGGTACTTGGATAGAATCTACCTGGCAACCGCAGGATTGTAGAATAGGCTGGGACAGCCGAAAAGAAGACATAGGCAGATCAGTTCTATTATGTGGGAAAACTACAGGTTGTGTCCATTTCATCCCCTGGCCATGTTTCAATGGGCAGCCATTTAAATTCTGGAAAGAAAGAAAGAAAGAAAGAAAGAAAGAAAGAAAGAAAGAAAGAAAGAAAGAAAGAAAGAAAGAAAGAAAGAAAGAAAGAAAGAAAGAAAGAAAGAAAGAAAGAAAGAAAGAGAAATTGGGACTAAGAATGTTTGGCCCTACGATAACACTTTTAATCTAAAACCAAATTAAACCAGATTCTATGTCTCAATGAGAGTTGAAGGTAGCATTTATATTCCAAATTCAATATTTTTTTTTAATAGACTTTCTGTGACTTTTATAATCCTTATGCAGTAAATTGTTTTTAGTAGGAAACATCGAAAACAAGGCCACCCTCAGTCTTGGAAACTCACTGGCTAATTTGGTGCCAACCACTTCTCAGTCCAACCTACCCCCTAAGAATAGTTGAGGGACTTTTTTTGTGGAGCCCTGGCCATTACTAGAAGAAGAGGAAAATATAAATCAAATTAATTTCCTAAATTTATTATGCTCAAATTATTATATTGGATAGGACTCAACTTGGTCCCTTTTTGCCAATAGAAGTCCCATCTGTGGACAGAAAGGAAGGCAACTTCTCCTTTCCATAGTAATTCTTACCTTCTCCAGAAAGTTTACTATTAGGAGAAGCATAGGGAAATAGAGAAGAGAAGGAAGAAAACCAGCCCTTCTCTATTGCATCGATAAATGTCTTCTACTGGAAAAGAGGACTAACAAAATATATATTTGCTCATAGGATAATAAACATTACTCAAAACAAAAACATACTAGAAATGTACTAGAATGTGAATTAGAAAAGGGAAAAATCTGCTTTGTTTATTCTAGTTATTGCATACTTTCACATGCCCAAATAGCTTCAGTGCAGAAACTTTTCCACTATCAGAGTGTCCAAGCCTGAGAGTGTGAAATGGTATTCATCAGTAGCTAGCGAGTGTGCCATTGTCATCCTGCCTCCTGTGTGCAAACTGACACCACTTCATGTAAAACCCAGTCACAATCTGAGCTGCGTGGTGAATGCTACTATGACAAGACAGGCACTAGACAGAAACCCATCCAGTGAACAGATGCAATTGACCTCATTATGCTAGCCAATTCTCTAGCTCATTTTGAAGATGGAGAAAGTGAGCGGTCCTAGGAAGTATGTGAGTACTGTACTTCATGCTACAGAGGAAAAAAAACAAAACCCTGGATGGGTTAACTTATCTGTCTTGCCCTGTAGAACAGCATTCCTCTCAAGATCCAGGTGATTTCAACTCTGCTGGTCTTTGGAAATGCCCTGAAGACTTGGTTCTTTCTTTGGCAGGATCAGTCTTGGCCATTTCCTTGGCCAAAATGTTGTGTGATCTATTGCTTTATGTGATATGAATTTTATGACCCATGGAGGTGATACCAGCAAAGAACTTACAGTTCTTTAGCATGCAGGTAGTCCTCAGCTAATGAACACAACTGGGATCAGAATTTCTGTTGCTAAGCAAAATGTTTGTTAAATGAGTCAGAACTAATTTTAAAACCTATTTTTTTCCATGGATGTTAAGCGAATCCCTGTAGTTATATAAATAACATGGTTAGTAAGTGAATCCAGCTTCCCACATGGAATTTGCTTATCGAAAGCTGTTGAGATCAAGTTCTAGGACATTATCTGAAGGGGTTAAAAATCAAGACTGTTAAAAATCAAAGGAAGGAATGTGAGGTTGGTTTGGTTGATGAGATGCAAAATAAATAGATTGTTATAATTTGGTAACAGTGGGTTTTTGCTGACCAGAACTGAATGACAAGGCTTTAAAGATTTGTTTAGAGATAAGAGGTGGGATGTGGGAAACAGAGACTATTTGTTATATTTTAAGAGAAGATGATAGGTTACTAAATGTTTATACTTGAAGGAGGAAGCCATTTTTATAGGATAGGATAGGATAGGATAGGATAGGATAGGATAGGATAGGATAGGATAGGATAGAACAGAACAGAACAGAACAGAACAGAACAGAACAGAATAGAATAGAATAGAATAGAATAGAATAGAATAGAATAGAACAACAGAGATGGAAGGGACCTTGGAAGACTTCTAGTCCAACCCCCTGCCTAGGCAGGAAACCCTACACCATTTCAGACAAACGTTTATTCAACATCTTTTTAAAAACTTCCAGAGTTGGAGCATTCACAACTTCTGGAGGCAAGTTGTTCCACGGATTAATTGTTCTAACTGTCAGGAAATTTCTCCTTGGTTCTAAGTTGCTTCTCTCCTTGATTAGTTTCCACTCATTGCTTCTTGTCCTGCCCTCAGATGCTTTGGAGAATACCTTGACTCCCTCTTCTTTGTGGCAGCCCCTGAGATATTGGACTATCATGTCTCCCTTAGTCCTTCTTTTCATAAACTAGACATGCCCTATGCAGCCTAGAACTGTTGGCTTTTTTGGCAGCTGCTGCACGCTGTTGGCTCATATTTAAATGGTTGTCCACTAGCACTCCAAAATCCCTCTCTCAGTTACTACTATTGAGCAAGGAACCACATATACTGTACCTGCACATTTGATTTTTCTTGCCTAATTATAGAACCTTACTTTTTTAACCATTGAATTTCATTTTGTTAGATTGTGCCCAATGTTCAAGCCTGTCAAGATCCTTCTGTATCTTAAGCCTATCTTCTGGAGTGTTGGCTATTCTTTCTAGCTTGGTGTCATCTGCAAATTTGATGAGTTCCCCATCTATCCCCTTGTCCAAGTCATTGATGAAGTTGTTGAAGAGTACTAGGCCTAAAGCAGAGCCTTGAAGTACTCCACTGCATACTTCCCTCCATATAGATGTAGTTCCATTGAGGACTACACATTGAGTGGGGTTGGCTATATTTCTTTGTTATTTATATATTCTATAATTAGACTCTGGAGACCTAGTCACGGAATGTCTAGGAATGTTGGAATCATTAGAATTTGGGTCTATTGTATTGCTTATCTGAATATACATGGGGGGGGGGGGGCAGCTATTAACATTAAGGAAAGATATTTGCAATTTAAACTATACTTAAGAAAGGGCAAGGACGTTCATAAGGAATAACACAAGTTGAGAATGACTATGGACATGATTGGATTCCACTGAAATCAGAGGAAGTGATACATGAGATGGCTTCTAATAGGAAATGGTATAGACTAAAGAAATAAACATGAAAAAACTTAGTTCTGATTCATTTTCCACCATACTATTTTAAGAGTTATTTCTGGCTTGCTTTCATATCACTTTAAAAATATTCTATTACAGGTACTAGCATAGAAAAATCTCAAAATCTTAACTTGTGTTTATTTTTAGAACCCTCTTAAATATGTAAAGTAACTGAATTAAATTGAAAGGGAGAATATCCATGAGATAGGCTCTAGGGCTCAGAATGATGATCCCGAGACTGTGAAAATGTCCCCTTGGAATCAATAAGTGCCTACAGTCAGTGTTCACGAGTAGAAAAACAGGCTAGAGACTCAAATTAGGAGCTCCTATTGCTTTTAAGATTACATGAGAACAAATTAATTGTTTGCTATCAATTTAATTTGATTTTATTATTATATCTTCAGCATTTTCTGACATTTGCCCCAGTTCCCTTTCCATAGATTTATTTTGTGTGCAGACACTTTCTTCATGGAGTCAAAACCCAAGGTTTCTCAATATGTCTTAGATCAGGCGTGTCAAACTCTCATCATCATGGCAGCATCACGTGACATGTCGGGACTTCCCCCCCCTTTGCTAAACTGGGCAAGGGCGTGGCCAGCACGTGATGCATCTGGCCCATGGGCCATGTGTTGGACAGCCCTGTCTTAGATTATAATTAAAGAACTTATTTGAACTCAATTTCTTGCTGCTGTTTGTCTCCAGAAAATCTATAATCGAATGAGGATGAGGATGAGGATGAAGAAAGAAGACACAGTGTGCCTTTCTTGCACATATTCATCATCCAGTGTTGAAAATCCATAAATGGAAGGGCTCTTTTATTTTGTGGAAGGCAGCCAGATCCAAATGTTATCCCACCCCAGACAGAAGTGCACAAAGCAACTTGGGGTAATTTTGGAATATCTTTGGAGTCCCATAGTCAAAGGGGAAGTGGGAACTGGTAATAAACACCTCCTGCTACTGACATTTATAGGAATGTCTAGACTAGAGTGTTCTTCTATGTGCAACTCTGGAGCCAGCCCATGGTTTCTGCAGAGTGAGAAGGAGCTGCTGTGTCCCTTCTCAGACTCCATTAATAAACCAGTTACTTCCCCATAAGCTATAAATAAGCTCCAGAACATATTTTTGATTTTATTCAAATAATGCCAGTACATGGAAAGATTTCTTTTAAAAAAAAAGTATGATTATAATGGAGTCAGCTAAAAGAATCTATTTATTGTAGCATTGTATTGGAAAATATCCAGTTTGGTACATTTCCTAACTAAGTATGCATATGCTTCCTGTTGTCATTTTATGTCACAACTATACCGTCTAGTCAATGTTTTGTACATGACATACTGCTCAGTTCTTATGATTAGACTCGAGAGACTGAAAGTGAAATGAAAACTAATATTATCTTGATAGATTAAAAAAAAAAACATTCCAACCGGGAGCAATAATTCTTACAGCATGGGATCTCTACATTAAATACTATGTCAGCTAAAATTACTTCTGAGATTGGTAATTGACTATGCAATGTCACTAGTAAAAGATTTCAGTCTGCTGTACAGTATCCACTTAGAATTATAATTCTGAAACCTTTATGGAGTTTGAAAATCAGTTTGTATATGACAATTGTTCCTGAATATTGGGGTGGAAAAAATGACTACGGTACATTATGCCATGGATTTTTCTCTTGCAGGTCTGTGGGATTGCATTTCATAAGATATTATAGTTTTTTCAGAATGGAAAGCTGGAGTAAGATTTGAATTTGACATATAGTGCAAGATCAGATTTAAATTACTCAACAGGATAATAAATTACTAGTTCACTCATTGCCTTCCCAATGGCATAATGTATGGTATTGGGTTGAAAGAGACAATCTGTGGGTGGTTGAACACTCAATAGTAAAATGGGGAATAGTTCTAATGTTGTGTTAGTTAAGCACAAGGTCATATTAAAGATCCCTTGCAATTTCTCCAGAGAATTTTTCCATTTTTCCAGAAGATAAAGGGGAGAAAACAAAAGACAGGGTCCATTCTTATGTCATAATTTACTTTCAGAGGTAATTGCATCAGTTACAGAAAAAATATATATTTGTCTATTTTAATATAAATCACATTGAGTTCAATATATCATTTCAGTCAGTCTACAAATGCTCTTTAAAGAAAGAGTAGATGGGGACATTGTGTGACTGTTGGGCTCCTAGGGATGATGGGGTTCCAGTTACTTGTTAGTGGTCTAATGAAATAAACAAGTCAAATGATGCAGTGACACATGCACAAGCTCAAAGGATGAATATGCAGCAATAACCCTGACATTAACTGATCTCTTCCATGAACCAACTGCTCCTTGAATAATTTTAACAATAGCACTCTTGTACTACAATGTGAGTTGCTTTAATTGAGTCTTCAGTTCTCTCAAGTTTATCAGTAAAGTTTCATTTTCTTACATATTTTTTATAAATTTGGGTCTTACACAAGTAACAATTGTTTAAACATTCCATATGAAATGGTTAATCTGTAATAATAGTTTCCTAACTATATCTTCCAGAATCCAGGCACAAATTTTCCATCTTATCTATCTCGCTGTGGGGATGTCTTTTCTCTTCCATTCTCAGGATATTAGTCCAAAAACTTTTGCTGTTGTATTTTATCCAAGTTGGTAATACCACACTTGGAATAAAATGAGATACATCTGACATTTCTTGGCTTTTAACACAGACTTACCCTAAATCGTGGATCAGTGATGGGATTCAAATATTTTTACTACTGGTTCTGTTGGCATGGCTTGGTGGTGTGGCAGGGTAAGAATACTGTAAAATCTCCAGTCAGAAGTGGTATTTGCTGGTTCTCTGAACTACTCAAAATTTCTACTACTGGTTCTCCAGAACTGGTCAGAACCTGCTGAATACCACCTCTGTTGTGGATATTGTCATTTAAGATACACATTAAAATAATGTTTCTTAGTTGCACTAGTTAAACAAACAAGAAAGCTTTACTTGACTTCATTCATTCTCCATCTATTTCTATCTTTGCCCAGAATATAATCTTAATTGTATTTTATTTTATTAAACTTGTGAGATATTTCTGTAATCTGGGTCATTTTGACAGAGAGCTGATCATGATCCGATTAATCATTAGAGATTATATGTGGTATGAAGAAAACAACATCCAAATGAAATATAGCTTAACAAAAAATATCTTTCATTGATAGAACAAATACATGGACTCCTTTCTTTTCATTTTAGGCTGATGTTAGAACAACTTAAACAAGTATAATGAAAACAATTAACTGATTATGCTCTTCCCAAAGAGAACGGCCTATTTTATATCTGTTTAGAGCAGGGGTGTCAAACTCATGGCCCACGGGCCGGATGCATCATGTTCTGGCTCTGCCCCCATCCCAGTTTAGCGAAAGAGAAAATAGTCCCAAAACACCATGTGACACCGCTGTGACAACGTGAATTTGACACCCCTGGTTTAAAAGAACTCTTAACTTTTCCTAAAGGGACAATAGCTTCTTATCCATCTTTTATTTAGGGCACATTTTATTTTGTACGTAATCATATAACAAACTTCTTTTTCTATCTTTCTATGATGTTGCCTTTTTCTTGTACACCACTCATAAGTTTTCCCCATGAGGCCAACAATAACCTGTGATACATTTAAAGTGTGTATATGCCTTTTTATGCACAGCTGTCCATATGTATCTCTCACACTTTTCCTCCATACATTTTTCACACTTCGCCTATACCAACTTCTCCCCCACGGCAAACAGCAACTGATGCAAGCATATATTTAACAAAGCAGCTGCTTTGGCCTTTGGATTTCTATGTACATGTGAAGGTACAAAATTTACAGCATTTACTATGCAACTGAGTCATTTTGCTTTTCTTTTTAAATGTAGGAAAAAATAAATGCCTACAAATGTGTTCAGATTTCAAAAAATATACACTCTGAATTATATCTGGGAGCATATTGGGAGCCAGTATGATGTAGAAGTATTACCTAGATTTTCATAGGTACACTCATAATTACACGTTATATTGCATTCCAGACCAGTTGGGAAAAGAAAGAACATTATAGAGGTAGTCCTTGACTTACAACAGTTCATTTTGTGACTGTTCAAAACTACAACGGTGCCAAAAAATGGATGACCATTTTTCATAACCGTTCACAACCATTGCAGCATTCCCATGGTCACATGATCAAAAGTCAGATGCTTGGCAACTGACTGGTGTTTATGACAGTTGCAGTGTCCCAGGGTCATGTGATCACCTTCTGACAGGCAAAGTCAATGGGGAAGCCAGATTCACTCACTTAACAACTGTCTTGTTTAGCAACAGAAATTTTGGGTTCAATTGTGATAGCAAGTTGAGGACCAACGGTATTCATTTGTACTGTTCCTAGAATAGAAAGAGGCCTATTAGGGTTTAAGCTTGATAATAACAACTTTTTAAAATGTTGGAAAATGTAACATTTAATTATTATTTGGAACTGGGTCTATCAAAAGAAATAACAGACAGCAACAACTCCCTGAGATATGTGTTGTTGTACTTCACAAAAAGTTTACTAAGCTTTAATTTTTAATGTGACCAGAGAGGGAAAGTATTCAGTGATTGGTATTATACTGACCATATTCAATTGCCAGAATCTATTCTTAATTAAACTTAAATTGTATGATATTTACTATTTCCTTTGGTCCTGCCTATAACTTTCAGTTCAGTTTGGGGTAGTTCTGCTCTTAGATGCTACACCAGGAAATATGTGGCAGGAATGACAACTGTACTGACTAGGTGTTCATCTCATTCGCTTCTTAGGAGATCCAAAACATTGCTATTTTTTAGATCAAAATCCAAAGTCTTATTTCTTACTTTGTATAGATATGCTATGCTATTCATGGATGAAAGTCCATCATGTTTCTGCCTTTTAAAGGCAATTCAAGTAGCATAGTTCCAGAAAAATCATTATTTTGTGGAATATATTTTGTTCCTCTGTGAATTTCAGTTAATTTGTGTCTTATAATTGGGAAAAACTAAAATAATCTATCTTGTAGACTTCTTGCTCAGAAATCTTCGTTTAACTCGACTTCTAAGAACTTGAATTAGATCTGTCTGAAACAGAGAAGAAACTTTGCTATCCCCAGATGCATAACTTTGATTAATAAACAATCTGCACAGCCCTTTGGAAACAAGTTCACTTTATTAAAAGGAGTGAATTATCTTATCTTGTTCTTTATTCTGTAGAATTACTCATGTGTGACCCATTACCATCCCATTAGTACAAAATAGAGCACAAGTACCAAAGAATAATTCCTACCATATTGCTTATCAAAGAGCACAAAAATAGGTATATTGCCAATAAATCACAACTTAGAATTAAAATATGAAAATATACACACATCCTTTTATATCCCTGTTTTCTTTTACTGCAATAAAACACCCTTATCTAAGAGCTTTTTCTAGTTATGCCCCCTCCCAGTATGCACATATACCTAAACATACCTGTAATTATGCCATTCAACCCTATCAACGCTTCATTATGCAACCCTATATTTCATTAGAATTTCTCAGAGGTAGTATATCATGTTATCTTTTAATGTATTGTAATATAAAGCAGAATAACTGGAAATTAACCCATACAAATGTAGGAGAACCTCAGACTGTGCAAATCTTCACAGGGTTGTTTTGCTTCGATCAAAGTTATGAAGCATCCCTTGAGCCTCTCAAGGCTGTCCTTTTTCTAAGAATGCAGCAGAGCAAAACTTTATGTTATGTCGTTTTCTAAGGTCTACCAGCCTTCTCCCACTGAGCAGATACCTTGCTGAGATAAGCTTCTCCCACCACACTGGTGACAGTCCTGGGCAGTGCTAACAAAACCTGTGGGAATTTTTGTGGTATGTTTTCAAACCCCCAGAGTTAGAAGTGCCTCAGTCAACAAATGAGGAAAAAGCTAAGTGCAAACTTTTTCACACCATCCTGGCCTGTTGGGGTGCAAGGCAATGAAGATTGCTTCACTGAGGTGAACTGCATTGCCTCTTCACTTCAATAGTGAAAATCATATTGCTGGTCTCTGAGCTTGCTTGTCTTCTTCAAGATGTTTCATTACTGTTAGGAATGTAAGTCACCTAACAGTTGGGTTGAAAATATATAAACCAGGATAGACTTTTTAATACTGTCTCTTTAAGGGAATGCTAAAAATTGTAATTGGGTGTGGTTCCTCAAACGGCCATAAGATGGAGCCAGAAACCTGGGTTGTTCTGTTCTGTTGTTGCTGAGAGTGTTGCCATTCCTGCATTTCCCTATTGACTGTTACTGATCATCATTATTCTTGGATTTGATGTCAGTCTGTTACTGAACTGTGTATGATACTGGACTTTGTTATTTGGATTATCCCTGGACTGAAAACTGACTGCTATAACTGTGTATGACTTGGACTGCTTGTTGGACTTTGCTTAATTGTTTATTGGAAGTAAAAACTTACATTTTACTATACAGTGTGTCTGTGTGCTGGTTGTGTATTATTCTTTACCACTCTCACGACGTCTCCCTGTGTGCGCTCATTCTCCTAATGGGGAATTACCTTAACAATTACCCTAAGTATCCTAGGTAACATCATCAATGCTAGTAAGGAGTGCTGTTTGCTGTCAGTTTATATTCTGGTGTCTTGCCTGCCTGTATTAGAGAGTAGAGATTATTTGGTTGGGCTGTTTACTGATGGCTCTTTGGCAGTTTCTTGATTGGGGCATTGTTTATTTAATTGTTGGCCTGAAGTTAACCTTGGAGTTAATCTATGCTGATCTGATTGCTGATTGCTGGTGGAGAGGTGCTGAAGTCTTTTTTCTCTCTTTTGGGCTGGTTGATTGTCTCTTAGATGTTTGTTAATGTCTATGTGTCTATTGATGGCTGATTTGTCAGAGTGCCAGGCTCCTAGTAATTCCCTGGCATTTTTGGATTTGGCCTGGTCTAGTATTGTCACATTTTCCCAATTGAAACTATGGTTAAATCTGTCTATATGTTGTGAAATTAGAATTTTCATCATGTCTTCTGACTGCCAATTGGTGTTCACAGATGCATTCTGCCAATCTTCTGCCTGTTTGTCCTACATAGTGGTTGTTGCAGTTCTTACACTGTATGTTGTAGATGACTCCTGTTTCTTCTTCTGGGGTTGCTGGGTCTTTTGGGTTGCTTAGAATGTTTTCTGCTTCTGCTTCTCTGAATTTCTACTTCCTTTTAAAAATATTCTACCTTTTTAATATTTCCTAAGATATTTCATTTTTCTAGGAGGGCGGTAGGTGCTAACTTCCTACAGCACAATACCACAAATCTCCATAAGCTCTCCATACCAATTAAAATAATATTTTCACATGCATATAAATGTACCATTGTTTCCAGACCCACACTTGCAATAACTAGAGGTTTGAAGTTCTATGGGAGTGAGGGTGGGGCAAATTCCCATTTACATTTTAAAGTGTACCCAAAGGAGCTTATGGTTCAGTGGTGGGATTCAAAAAGTTTTGCCACTGGTTCAGTGGGCATGTCTTAGTGGGTGTATTTTGCACATGTGCACACACTTTGCGTGCACGTGCACCAAACACGCACCTTGCACAGGTGCAAAGGCATTCCAACTCACCTCCTGCAAGCCTGCACTCTCTCGATCCCTTCAGCAGCTGCTGCGCGGCACTCTGCTGTGCCGTACAAAGCAGCTGCGCTTCAAAAGCAGAGGATAAAGGTGAGTATGAGAGCCCAGGTGGATGGGTGGGCCCAACAGCAAAGCGGCAGAGACAACCGGTTTGGTCTCTGCTGCTCATCACCACTACCGGTTTGGCAGAACCAGGCTGAACCGGTAGAATACCACCACTGTTACGGTTGTTGTTGCATCTTCATTATCTTAACAACCCTTCCACCTATTGAAATGTAACCCATACTTTTTGCGAAAAAGAATGAGTTTTTTAATTACGGTATCTCAAACAAATGTAACCGAAATAACAGTCAATTTAACTAAAAATAGATTAGAGTACTTTGGGTATAACCAGGGGTGGTTCTACAGGTTCGCACCTATTTGCTAGAACCAGTTGTTAATATTCTTAGCAGTTTGGAGAACCAGTTGTTAGAAGAAATTACTGGTCTAATCCTGTAAGGAAGGCAGGAAGGAAACATTCTGGTGTTGCTTACAGAAACTGCCTTTCCGTTAACCCTTATTACATTCTTGGCAGGACTAGACTTCCTGTCTCAGGAACGGCTCTGGAGTTTTTTTCCCCTCCTTTGCTCGTACTTTGCTTGTGTGGAGTGACTATTCAAAGTTACAATGGCACTGAAAAAAGTGACTTATGACCATTTTTCACACTTACGACTGTTGCAGCATCCCCACAATCATGAGAGGCCAGGCGAGGAAATGCGTGCCTTGATATGAGTGATATTGAGTTGGCCACACCCAGCCAATAACATGACCACCAAGCCATGTCCACCCAGTCACATGACCACCAAGCCACGCCTACCACCTAAGCCACGCCCACAGAACCAGTTGTTAAAAATTTGAATCCCACCCTTGGGTGTAGCAACCACAATTGGATTTAAACAAACTGACTCAACCATTTGTTATAGGAGTAACACAAGGGCACAATAAAATGGAGAAAAAATAGTTGCATCCACCCATCATGGTCAATAGCATTTAAATCTACAAACTGTGTGGGCTTGAAGATAAATATTTATTCAGGTTAATAGGGAGAACTTCAAATACCTTGGTTTCTGTCCCTGAATGGCAACCTCCTCATAGTTTGCACCAGTTTGAGTCTAGCATAAGTTACTTCTTCCCAAATTGTGACTTAACTTGGTTTTCCGAATCAGCTTGAGCTATACAGGCAAACCGCAATTCAATACTTATGAAGTGCAAATTCCGAAATTTATAATTCCACCTGAGGGAGATTAAATATTCTGAAAAACTTCTTAAAGCAAGACTTGCTTGAGAAAATCTGGGGTTAAAAATCACTAGGCAAGAGAATCAACTGAAGAAAATGGAAGCCATGTTAATCTTTTTTTTTAAAAAAAAAAATCAGATTTGTGCTTCTGCCATTGCATTATAGAACCAGTACTATATGGAGGAAAAGTTGAGGATTGGTATAAGAGTCAATGTTCAAATTTACTCACAGCAAGTAATTTTGGGGGCTTGTCACTCTCTCTCAGCCTAACCTCAACGACAGGATTTGGTAGAAATACAATGAAGTAATATTTCCTTGTTAACCTCCTGGAAGTCAAGGAGAAAAGATTAGGGATAAATAAATATCGTATAAAATGTTATCCATGAACTCTGTTTAGAATATCTGTAGTAGCAATATGAAGCAGTTAAAAAAAAGCAGCTTTTTTCCTTTTGCTGTCAGAAGAAATATCCTTCTGGGTTCAGTTCCAAGTGGGGAAAAAGACACTGGAATCATGGAAGTTGCTTGGAAAGAAGGTTTAATGGTGGACAGGATAGGTTCCTGGACAGAAAAGGCACATAGACTGGAGAGAGAGAGAGAGACTCCCATGTGACTATGCAGGGGCAACTCTATATGCCATCCTTATTCCCAGGCTTGGTTGAGCCTTACTGGATGTTGATGTAATGAAAGGGCTTTGGGATTCCTATTAGGGACCTGCCTGAAAGATGTAGACCTTTGTTATGTAGAATAGACTGGCTCAGGCCATAATGGCCCATTGACAAAGGTGTGGGTTTCTGCCACTCTGAGTTTCTACTTCTCTTTTAGGAGAAATATTCTGCCTTTTTATTATATCCTAAAATATTTCATTTTTCTAGGAGAGGGATGGGTTTTAACTTCCAACACTGCCATTCAGTTATTTATTACCTTTTTCTGAAGAAAAATGTTGGCCCTGTTTTGGCCAGAACCATTACTGTGGGAGGGGGGAGGGAGAGGTGAAGGGAGGGGTGGAGAGAAAGCAGGATAACCAATGGTGATTTAGGAGGAATGGTTAACAAAAAGGGAGGATACTGTTTACTTTCCCTTGTTTTTTTTAAAAAAAGGAATAAAATGTTGGCCTTGGTAGATGGTTGCAATTTGCTTTAATGAAGCTCTTTGTGCAGAAAAAAAGGCCCTGTTTACTTCCTTAAACTATTTGCAACTGTTCTCTCCCCCACATTCTACAAACCAAAGAAATGTCTGTGTACACGGCATTGCTGGCAACCAATAAATCTCAAAGTCTGGAGACATACTAAGCACTAAAAATCTTGCTGAAAGAAAGATAGAAAAAAGAAGGTACTTTAAAATGATCCATCCTGATAGGAGAGATAAGCTTAGGTCTGGTTCTCAGCTACTGAAATTTCTGGGAGTCAAAAATGTTTCATATCAGATGGATCTGTAAGACATGAACAAGTAGGCCATTTGTTTAATATGCAGTCAGATGTAGATATTGCTAAAATAGGAACAGGAGAGAAAGGGTGTAAAGGTCTATGCAGAACAAATAGTCTCCCTATGCAAAAATCGAAGTCTCCCAGTTTGGAAAAAAGACTCCTCTCCCCCATCTGAGCATTGACACCTATGGTAATAGGAAGAAAAATTATTACCATTAAAGGTAGATGAAATTTAGAGAACAATACTGTACAGCAAGGGTTTTAAAAAATATTTATTTATTAAATTTATATATAGGTAGTTCTTGACTTATGACCACAATTGAGCCCCAAATTTCTGTTGCTAGGAGGACAGTTATTGTGTGAGTTTTGCCCCATTTTACGACCTTTCTTGGTAAAGTTCTTAAGTGAATCCCTGCAGCTCTTGATCATATGACTATGCAGGGGTGGGATTCAAATTTCTTAGCAACCAGTTCTGTGAGCATGGCCTAATTTGTGGGTGTGGCTTGGTGGTCATGTGACTGGGTGGGTGAGGCTTGTATGTAAATATTGTAAATATTTATGTAAATATTGAATGTATGTATGGATGGATATGGATATGGATATGGATATGGATATGGATATGGATATGGATATGGATATGGATATGACTGATGCACAGACAAACACAATACAGAAGCCTGATGATGGCAGATGAGATTCTGGCGAAACATTGCTACAACTTTAAAAGCACAACTACAATGACGTGGGAAAATACCCAAACAAAGCTGAATAACATACATGTAAGTACCAGTGAAACTTAAGAAAACACACACACACATATACATATACACATACACATATTATATATATATATATATATATATATATATATATATATATATATATATATATATATAAAAACACACACACACACACACACATATATATATATATATGCAACTTTTATCCAAAATCAGGCAAAGCATATTGAGTTACATGCGGAATCACAGATTCATTCACAGATCTACCTTTCTGCAATCTGCTGCCTGAGTCTGTACTGAAAAATAGAAGCTTCAGTCCTAAGGAAGGTGCAGCTCTGCTCTCAGGCCACTTCTCCCCCACCCCCCAACTCCCTGAATACCACCCCTGACTGGGCCTCAGGGAAGCCTCCTGGGTGAAGGCAAAGCAGTACAACCGTGATTTAGCTTAGCTAGAAAGCAGAAATCCGACCGGAGAGGAGGGGCCATCCAGTGGTGCGATTTGCCGGTTCTCCGAACTGCACGGAATCGTAACAACTGATTCTATAGAACTGGTCTGAACTGGTAGAATCCCACCCCTGCGCAAGAGTCATGAGGAAAATTGCCATAATTCATTTTCAGTGCCATTGTAATATTGAATGGTCACTAAATGAATGGTAGTGAGTCAAGAACTACCTGTACCACCTGACTCCTAATGATTCCAAGAAATTCACCAAAAGAACATCAAACAACAACCATCCCATAAAATCTTTAAAACCCTAAAAGCAATGTAGCAACCAGGAATCAACAAATGCATACTCCTCCAAAGGGGCTACAGCCATCTTAGTCAAAGGCCTGAGTGAAGAGCCTGGTCCTCAAGTTCCTCTGAGATGTCAGAAGCAGGGGAACCTATAGGAAAGAGACTTAAGTCACAGGAAAAGATTTAGCTTCCTTATCTTACAGTAATCAGGTTGATCCAAAAGTAGACCATATCTTCATACGAAAAGAACATTCCTCATGCCAGATGGGTATTTAGTATTTTTAGTATTTATTTTATTTGTCAATTGCTTACAAGATACAAGTATAAGAATAAATATAGTTTTGAATACATGAGATAGATATTTATAAGAAAAATAAAAAACAATAGGACAGGGATGGTAGGCACAATTGGTGCGCTTATGCACACTCCCTACAGGCCTCTTAGGAAGTGGGTGAGGTTAATAGTAGACAATCTAAGGTTAAAGTTTTGGGGGTTTGGGAAAGAAACCACAGAGTTAGGTAGAGTATTCCAAACATTGACCACTCTGTTGCTGAAGTAGTATTTTCTGCGTGTGTATTTCCATGGTCCCATGGAGTTTCAGGTAAGTAGAAGATATGAAGGCAGTATTGTGTAAAAACAATTTCTACATTTAAGAAATAGCTCATCATGACTAGCACAGAAAATTAAAACAAAGGTTCCCTGCATTTATTTCTTTGCCACCCCTGCATTTATATGACCCTCTTGGGCTTCTCAGATTTTTGTAAAGAATGACTGAAACTGTTATTAAATTGAATATTCCAAAGTTACAACTTGTAGAATATGCCATTATTGTATATATTTGCTTTAAGTCATGTGAGTGACAATTGTTCCAGGTCACTAAAGTGTCTGTATGTCTGCTTATGCATGTTATTGAAACTTACTCAACAATCCATAGTTTAAGATTTTAGCTATATTTATATCTGACTACATAGCTCTTCTATGAAGAAGAACATAGTTTTGTAGGCAAACCAGTTGGCTTCAACATTCATTTTTAGCTCAGTGCTTTTTATTTGGACATTATGTCTTAAATAACAGCAAACTTACCATCACTCCATCTATCTCTGACAGAAATGTTCAAGCTTTTGTACTTTAGGACTGTCTCTGTGAAATATTTCAATTTATTATGGGATGTTTTCCATTATTGTCATTTCTGATGTTTAGAAGTAGCTTAAATTTTTTTGCAGATTTTTATTTCCTCTTTTTTAATGCTCTCAAGACAGAGATTCAATTTGATTCTGAGCCATGAAACCACATCTCGTATATCCCTCTTACTTGGCTGGTTAATTGGAAAACTAGGTCATTTTAAAAATGTCTTAATTTAAAAATAGAGAATAACCATAGCAACAACATAACTCATTTGGACAGTGAGGAGTTACTATTCTTTTTACTTTTTCTTTTAAGAAGTATATGATTTATGAGTGATCATGTCTCAAAAGTATCAGTGTCATGCATTTTTTTTACAATATGTCTTTTATTTGCATTGCCATGCAACTGTATTTTAGCAAATAACAGTCTGGAAGAATGAACAATCTAACAGACAATCCATGAGGCTGAAACTGACATTTCTTTGGTTTCCTTCAATGTTTTGTTTGATTCATTTTGGATTGTTTGCTTTGATCCCCTTCTAACAACTTGGCATGGAATGATTCTAGAATAAATTAATCAACATATTCACTGGAAATACAGTTTTAGCAAAAATCTAGCATGAGCAATGATGGCTTTCCACAGGGTCTTATTCCAGAAAGCTGCCTTTAAGTTTCCACAAGAATGGATCCAGCAAGACACAAGCATGAAAGTTAGGAAAACTGGGAATTTAGGTCTTCCCCTTAAAAATGTAAGCAACAGCACATTCTAATGTTGTAATGCAGCCTTTAACTATGTCAATGTTTTTCAATAGCCTTTGCTGATTAATAATAATACCTAATTGATATGAGTAGAAGGTAATTCATGTATAAAAAAATTAAAATATCATCTAAAATGTCTGTATTGAAAATGTCCGTATTGTAAAGTTCACAGAAAGACTACGGATTTGAAAGCATTTTCCTGGTTAGTTGGCAATTTGCTTTAATATAAATAGAAAATCATCACAAAAATGCTTAGGTTCCAAATTCTAACCCTGCAAAAAAAGGCAAAAATTGCCAAAGTGAGTAGAAAACTGCATGATGGACTTGTTTTAACTAAAAAAAATCCATTTGTTGCATTTACTGTTCATGAACTGGTACAGTGCATTCATAGTCTTATACTCAGCTGCATACATTCTACATTTTCCTCCAACTGTTATTTAGGTGACCCTCTATCCCACCCAAGTCCTACTCAGCCAGGCCTTGCAGTGGGATAGAGACAGGTAGGCTTTTACCTTTCTAGCCAGGGAAGAGGATGCAATTGGGGGCCAGTCTGTGCCTGTGAAAATAATTCAGTTACACTTAAACCACAGAATTTCAATTCAAGTATCTAAAAATAGAAGAGGCAGATGTAAAAGATAACCAGGCTGAGCCTGAGGAAGGGGTCAAATGCGTTATCAGTCATGAGTGCCTGCATGTCCACAACAGAGCTAAGTCCAGCTGACCTTGAATTCCTTTCTATTCTTAACTGCCACTAATTTCCTTTTACCGTTAGTAGTTCAGATTCTTGTAGAAAGCTTAACTTGCAATAAAACTTCATATTCATTTGAACAGTGTGAATCTTCTGATTTCCCTAGAGCTTGACACATTAGAGCAGGAGTGTCAAACTCGAGCGGATGCGTCACACGCTGGCCACCCCACCCTTGTTTTAGTGAAGGGGAAAAATCATGATATCATATCATATGACAACAACATGACGATGCGAGTTTGACACCCCTCCATTAGAGCACATTGATAAAAAGCAATAAAGCATACAATAGGTTATTGTAAGATTACATGTAAGATTCTTTTCCTTCCCAACAGGAAAGTTTAATAAGTTTAATTTCAGTTACCAATTTACTATCCTGAACCATTCTTCTGAATGCAACCACACTACTGAATTCTGACATCTCCCATTTTTAGGAAAAACACTTTATAGAAGTTACATTGCAGTAAATATATTAACAGTTAGCCTGAGATCTAATACTGAATTTCTAATTCTTTAGGCTAATAAACACCCCCAATTTATTTATTTATTTTTCTAAATTTTGATCTTGTCAATTGAAAAAGAAAATAAAGAAAACAAAACTATTGCCTTCAGTTCATGTTTTCATGAGTGCAACTGAAATTATTCCTAAAACAACTTGCAGAAACACTTTCATTTAAGCAAATTCTTCTTTTCTATAGTAGCAATCTGCTGAAATATTTGGCCTGGTTTCTATATTTTTTTATTCATTAATTTTAGGTGCCAGGTATTTGCTGGATATTTTTCTGAAAAGGCTCTTGAAATGGGTTATTGTTCAGACAAATTCTGAACAAAAAGATCACTCAGCTGTAATCTAGAGAAATAAATCAACACAGTGAACTGCTATCGTAGTCTAAACCATAGTGTTTACTCTACCATTAGTATTTTGATAGCATCTGTCCTAATGACCATGGCCAGCTTTTATTGTATACCTGTAATCATTAATCGCCCTCAGCTCACCAATAAGTGCTTCTATTCTGTTTGATTCTGTTGGTTTTTAATGAACAACAGGGTTTGTTTATAATGATCAGATTAGCTGTTCTTTAATCATTGTCTATTGTTTCAACATATGAGAGGATTTCACAGCTCATTGACTGTGCTGACTCGCAATCTGCATGGAGAAAACAATGTTGCAGCTCATCAAATGTAATCAGCTACTAATTGAAAAGAAATGGAATTTTACAATTATGTGACACCTTTCAACTACACAAGATCATGCAGACTTACAAGAGCAGCATGCCAGGAACACTTGACAATCTCCCAAGTGCTGTCACCTCAAAGGTGGGACTGAGCAGCTAATTTATACCGGCACATCCTGCCAAAAGTACGGTAAAGTTGGAGAATACAAAACATGTTACACAGACATAGAGAGAGACATAGAGAGAGATCACAAAGACATCAAAACCAAAATCAGAAATAGCACACACACTTGCACACAAACACACAAAGATTACGTTTCCGTTCAGATAGAATACTTGAGGAACATTTTTAAGTAGAGGCAAATTCTTTAAAGGACAATTATTATTATTTTTAAGAGAAAATAATTTGTTTCCAAAAATTATTCTACATCCTTTGAACATGTTTGTGTGGAACAGTGCAATGGTTTATCAAAAGTTTTTTTGATCAACTGTGTTTGAAACTTCATGAGTGACATCAAACATTATATTATTAGACTGCCTGATGTCTCTGCTCCCTGATGTTCTCCATGCCCCCATATTTGCTTCCAAAGAGAGTCAATCCCTTGAGAGAAAATTTAAGGATATATATATATATATATATATATATATATATATATGTATTCAGTCAGAGGCGGTATATATATATATATATATATATATATATATATATATATATATATATATATATATATATATATTCAGCTTTGCTCGGGTATTTTCCCACATCATTATAGTTGTGCTTTTAAAGTTGTAGCAATGTTTCGGCAGAATCTCATCTGCTATCATCAGGTTTCTGTATTGCAATATATATATATATATATATATATTCGCTTGCACAAGCACGAAGCCAAAAGCACCAGCCTGAAGATGGCGAGTGGGACCTCGTCGAAATGTCACCAAGATACTCTCAATCTTACATGGGAAAAGACTCGAACACGCCAAGGAAGAAACAGAACATGATCTTATTTTAAAAAGTGAAAAAATAGAAGAAAACACACAATATACGTTTTAACTGCAAATAGTTACAATTCTATATATAGTTAGCTAATGTAAATGTTATTCAAGTACACGTATATTTCTAATTTATTTACTTACTTTATTTTGTATAAATGAGTCCCATAAAGTCTTTCTCTATAGGGAATTCCCACATGAGTAACAAGTGAAATTAAATCTTTAATCCATTACGTAAAAGAATTTATCTTTATACAGTTAAGCTTCTAACCATAACCATACCTTTATTTTTCCAATGCTGCAATATTAGTCCATGATAAAGGAATGGAGATTACATTTGCACTGTCTGGTTGTCAAATTCAAAGTCCTAGGTATGTAGTTCTAAAGAATGGAATAATGTTATCTTTGTGCGTATGCACATATTATGATCCTAGCAGTGGTGGGATTCTTTTTTTTTACTACTGGTTCTGTGGGTGTGACTTGGTGGGCGTGGCAGGGGAAGGATACTGTAAAATCTCCAGTCAGAGGCGGTATTTGCCGGTTCTCCAAACTACTCAAAATTTCCACTATCGGTTCTCCAGAACTGGTCAGAACCTGCTGAATACTACCTCTGGATCTTAGTATGATCACTCTATTGGCATAAAAACTTTTATTGCACAATAAAAACTCCCATTGAACAGCTGAATTCTAACACTTTTAAATGGCATGGAAATGGGGCTTTGAAAGGAAGAATTACAGTGGATATAAAAAGTCTGCACACCCCTGTTAAAATGCCAGGTTTTGAAATGTAAAAAATGTAAAAAAAAAAAAAAGTAAAACAACAACAGACCAAGATAAATCACTTCAGATTTTCCCCACCTTTACTATAACTCATAAAGTAAATCTACCATATCCCTATCCTATTCTTTTTCCCAGGCACAATTGTTTTTCTCCAGTTACCAGCAACAATTCAGTACTGAAATTCTGTGTCTTGTTTTCCTTTTGATTGAAACCTGTTGGGTGAGAAATTAACACAAAGCAAAAAGAGAGACGTAGAGCAAAGACAACACATCTTCCTCCAGTGCAAATGCATCCTCTGATTGTGACTATTCCTTTCCTCCAATTTTGCCACCTCTACTTATAGGATTACTCTATAACTAGCACTCAGAGGTGGTATTCAGCAGGTTCTGACCAGTTCTGGAGAACCGGTAGCGGAAAAATTTTGAGTAGTTTGGAGAACCGGCAAATCCCACCTCTGACTGGAGATTTTACAGTATCCTTCCCCTGACACGCCCACCAAGCCACGCCCACAAAACCAGTAGTAAAAAAAATTAAATCCCACCACTGCTAGCACTGATTAAATGAACCTCTCCAGAGAAAGTGTTCATGGGAAGCACTATACAATAACAGAATAACAGAGCTGGAAAGAACTGTGTATGTCTTCTAGTCCAAACCCTTGCTCCAGCAGGAGACTCTATAACATTTCAGACAAGTGGTTGTCATGTCTCTTAAAAAAACCCTGTGATGAAGAACCCTTAGCTTCTAAACTGTTCTACTGGTTAATTGTTCTCACTGTTAGGATACAGAGGTGGTATTCAGCAGGTTCTGACCAGTTCTGGAGAACCGGTAGTGGAAATGTTGAGTTGTTCTGACAACCGGCAAATACCACCTCTGACTGGCTCCGCCCCATCTATTCTCTGCCTCCCGAGTCCCAGCTGATCAGCTGGGTCTTCTTTTGCTGCCCTGCACAGGAAAACAGAGTTGGAAAGCAGGTTAGTGGGGTGAGGAGAGAATGGGATTCTGCAGTAACCTTCCCTCAGGAATGGGGAGGGAATGGGAATTTTGCAGTATCCTTCCCCTGCCATGCCCACCAAGCCATGCTCACCAAGCCACCCCATGCCTACCAAACCATGCCCACAGAACTGGTAGTAAAAAAAATTGAATCCCACTACTGGTTAGGAAGTTTCTCCTTAATTCAAGGTGGCTTCTCTCCTTGATAAGTTTCCATCCATTGTTTCTTCTTTTGCCTTCTGGTTCTTTGGAGAATAGCTTGACTCCTTCTTCTTTGTGGCAGCCCCCTCAAACATTGGAACACTGCTATCATGTCACCCCTAGTCCTTCTTTTCACTAGACCTGTAACTGTTCTTCATATGTTTTAGCTTCCAGCCCCCTAATCATCTTTGTTGCTCTTTTGTGTACTTTTACAGTGTCTCTACATCTTTTCTCTATAATATGGTGACCAAAACAGGATGCAGTATTCTAAGTGTGGTCTTACTAAGGCTTAATAAAGTGGCATTAGTACTTCATGTACTTCTGCTAAGTTTATCAACCAGGAAGAAAGTACCAAACTTTGTTGTGGGCAGTGAATATAAAGATTGTTTTTTAGTGGTGAGGTGTGATCATTAAATAAAAATTTGGAGAGCAATACTGTTCCCATTGTAACCTCTTCAATAAGACAATGTGCAGCTAATAATGCAAATGAATAAAGCTGATTAGAATTGAGGACTTGTGCAACAGGACTGAGACTGGTTGCGAGGAAAAATGGTAAATCATGTTAAGGGAAGTGGTTTCTTTTTTAATGCTGACATGGTGTTTTATGCTTTCCCTTAATTGAGCAATATTTAAAGTTGAAGATTCAACATCAGATAGCCTTGAAGGAAGCCTCTTTTTCAAACTGAAAATGAACATGGATGCTGATACTAAGTAATTTCCCCCACATTCCAGGCAGTATATTTAAAAAAAATAGGGGTTAGTCTACTAGGCAGAAGTGCTGCATTGCCTTTGACCTTGTCTGCAAGCTGATTTTCCAGAAACCCTTTTTATTCTGAGAACATCTGATGAAAAAATGCATTAACAATGCGTTCTGGTCTATATCATCGTGCAGCACCACTCATCTTTAAGCAGGAATGAAAACAAAATCCTTGAATCACACTGCCATATTCTTTGTGTTCCCATGGTCTTTGGTCTCAGTTAATCGTCTTATCAGGAGAGGAAAAAGTTGGAATGTCACCAGCTTTGCTAAAAAGGGAGATCATATTCTTAAAAGAAGTCAGATATAGCTCTTTTACTCTTCCTTTATTGTTTGAAATTTATGCTGAGGCCTAATTACCAGCTTGCTGAAAATGCTGCTGGCAGATGAACAAATGGATTAATAATGTTCCCAAGATGCCTGCTTGGCTTATAAACATTGTCTACCACTGTGTTTCAGTCAAGTGATTATCAAATATACTCAAATAAAATCTAAGAAAAGGCACTCTAAATATCATTCATTATTTGCTCTCCACAATCTCTCATTTGGTTAGTTAACATCTTTCATTTTTCACATCTATAAACTTTAACAAATATATTACAAGAAAAGGCTGCCAATGACTCATGCAGACTTCGGCAAAGACAGAAGATGAAAACTGTAGAAGAAAGGTGTCAGAGCATATTAAAGAAGCTAACAATATCTTAGGACAGGCTTTAGAGTCATGAGAAGAAAACAGGCAGTTGAGAAGGGAAAACTAAATAACAGCTTTATTTCAACAACATCTGGAATTATATGGTTAATCATCAGTGTGAGGCTGTCATCTTAAAAATCTACAGTACTGTTCGGAAATTGTGGGTTACATCCATTTAACTTATTCGCTATGAAAAATAAATGCCACTACTAAATGATGAAAAACATTTCCAATGCTGCCTAAAATAACAGCTTGAAAACTCTTGTTTTCTAATCATAAATGAAATGTCTTGCTTTCTAATCATCACAGTACTAGAAGAATGGAGAATTGGTGTTCTCTGAGCTTGTTTATTTGCTTGAAAATGTTTCATTACCCAACTAGATAGTAGCATCAGTGTGAGTGAATTTAGTATTTGCTGCCTGGTGTGTGTGTGTGTGTGTGTGTGTGTGTGTGTGTGAGTGTTGGTTTCCTGGACAATATTGGAATTAATTAATTTACCCAACTATACTGCAAGAACAGCAGAGAAGCAAGTAAAAAAATTCTGACAATATATGTAGCATATTTTCAATTCCTATCTATGTTCTGTTAAGGATTGTAGGCAAATTCAAAAACTTTTTAAACAAAGGCAATAAATTTGAACTGTATTTTGTATGGATTCAGATATGGATTCTTTGATATTTTACAATGGGTCAAACACAGTTACAACACAGATATATTTACTATTTTGCAATTTTCAAAATCCTTATAAGTTTGGGTCTATTCCAAAGATCTTTCAGTGTCTTTTTCTTTCTCTCTCTCTCCTCTCTCTCTCTCCTTCCTTCCTTCCTTCCTTCCTTCCTTCCTTCCTTCCTTTCTTTCTTTCTTTCTTTCTTTCTTTCTTTCTTTCTTTCTTTCTTTCTTTCTTTCTTTCTTTCTTTCTTTCTTTCTTTTGGTGGAGGCAGGAATAATCCCACGACAAAAGAAAAACATAATATATCTGACATCAGAAAAAGAGGAAGAAAAGATTCATTTTAAATACCACCTATAAAAGACCAACTGCATTGCTGAAGATTATGGAAGTTAGTCATAGTGTAGAATCTGCATTATGACAGATCGAGTGGAAGGCTTATTTTTAAAAGGCAGAATCTTCTGTGTCAAAGCTTCCATTGGATCTATGCCTAGATGCTCTGGTGTTCTGGGAATAGATGCTGCAGTGATTCTTCCTACTCTCACTTTCCCTATATCACACTTATTTCATCCTCTCTCAGAAGTAAGTGGGTTGGGTTTTTTTTTGAAGCCTATATTTAAGCAATAAGACATGACAGGCTGTCCATTTCTAGAGGATTATTGTATCCTTGGGTGGTGTCTAAGCGGTAGGTTTTCCTTTAAATGTCTTTTTGCTATTATGAAATGGAATTTATAAATCAAAATATGGAGTGGCGGGGAGAATGTCAACCCCCTGCACTTACAGGGTGTTATTGACATAGGCATGACATCACTGACAGTGAGCTAGAAAGCTCCACTTATATTCAGACTTTTAAAGCCATTTCATAATTTATAGGCACCAAGGAAAAGAACGTTGCCCTCAGAAATATATGCCAGCGTTGCAGAGATTATCTCAAGAAGACACTTTAGTTAATTGATTTTCAGAAATGATCATTTCATCTGAATGCTACCTGTACTAAAGCTAAGACACTGGAAACTATCAGCATTTATACTGAGTTTCAGTGCAAGCACGCAAGAAACCAAGACTGTAATTCTGCACAGTTGCTGCTAATATGTAACTGAATCACCTGTCAAACTATATTCTGTGGGCTTCAGTGACTTGACTTCACACCCCATATTTTTATTTTTTGATTATATTTTCCCATTAAATAATTAGTAATAAAGTAATTCAGCAATTGATGATAGTATGAAACAGATTCGATATTAAAGAATAATTTGACAAAATTTCCTTTCCTTTTTCCTTCTTTCTTTCTTTCTTTCTTTCTTTCTTTCTTTCTTTCTTTCTTTCTTTCTTTCTTTCTTCTATCTTTTTCCTTTTGTTTGCTGGATGAAAGGAAAACCATTTCATGAATGCCATGCCCTAAAGTTTTGCCCTGCATTTTTTTCTATAAGTACATTATAATTAAGCAATATTTCTTAGTGGTGTGTATTATTTTCCAGACCCGCATTATTACATAAAGGGAAAGTAGTAAAAGAACCTGATGTTAACTTTAATCTTTTAAACAAAAATAAAATACTTGAGAAATAAGCCATTGACTCAACAGAAGTTCAGAGATGATTGATTCTTATGTCTTGCTTTTATTCCAATGTGTTTTAACTTAAAAGTACAGGATCTTGTATATGTAGGTTTGAATATAATAATCTTCCATTGTAGCTTTCAACTGAATATGTCTATTTATAAATTCATCTATCCATAACATATAAACACATTCAACTTCCATGAAGATAACCTTTGGAACGTTTAGACACTGAACTGTTTACTTGATTTAGAATCAATTATGTTTTTAAAGGTGTAAGCTAAAATTAAGGTTGACACATGCACCCTAGTTTTATCATAGGCAATTTCCTTTTGACCAAAACTTACCTATCTTACAAGGTTATGTAAGCCTACACAGGTTATTGACCTCATCAGTGCTAAGCATGAACCCAACTGATGTTTTGTTTCTTCTTGTTTTTATTTGTATGTGATCTAGTTTGAGGGTTTAAGGAGCATTCAGCTCTGAAAACTGTTTAACAATGAAAGTTTCAAAGTAATTAAAATCTGCGACATACGATAATAAATCTGAAAAGATAGTTGTATATCAAGATCTGAGAAGATGCAAATTGTTAAGCATTCCTTATTCTTGAAAAAGAATTGAACTTTTTCAAAACAAGCTTTGTCCTTTTTGGATTTTTTTTTTCCATTTGAGTTTTCATTATTATTATTTTTCTTGAATTTCTCTAAACCGAGTCTTGGAATTTCTGCATGCAAATCAATATTCTGGTAATAAAACTATCAATATTACATTGTCTCTTTTTTGTCTCTGTCCATTCTTGACAAAAAGCAAGTAATAGAGGCTGTGTCTATAATAATCTCAAAGGTGCTTTTTCAACAGGCAACTGGACTGTTTTTTCCTTGAGGAAGATGTACTGTAAATAGAACAGTAACCTCTTTACATTAACATCCCTAAAGAAGATATTACTGTATTTTACAGTAAGTAACTAGAAAACCTTACATACTTTAAATGCCACACTTGATAGAGACTGCATTTTTATTCTCATTAATATCATGCTCAGACCTATTGGATTGGTCATTTCATTTTTTTGAAGGCAAAACCCATTGGGAGAACCTTCTTTTAAGGCACTTGTTGATGTTCTGCTCAAAAAAAGTTCAACATAAGACATTCGCACATAAATAAGGCATTGACAAGTATTCTAGGAGAAAAAAATCAGTTATTTCTCTGATAGCTATTGGATATGAAAAGCTAAAATGTAGGACAGAATGATTGATAATTATTTGTAACAAGATTAACTATTCAGAGTACTATTGCTATTTAAAAAGGCTCACTTCTCATGGAAATATTTCATCTCCCATATAATTATTTTTAAATGAATTACTTTTCAAATATTTAGACAGGGATATTACATTCTCTAGAAGTTGAATTTGAAGTGCACAAGTGAATTTTATTTATGATTTTCTTACAAGTTGCTGAAATTCTGGGACTGTTTTATACGGCCACTTTATCTATCTCCATGGAGCTATAGGCAAGTAAGTCTTGGGCTACCTATAACCCCACCAGGTTCCACAATCATTATTGGATGTGTATATGTTTCTGCATTGTAGCTGTACAAATTATTTCAGGGGGTGCTTTGCTGGTAGAAATGTTAGTTCATATCTCAGTCAGCCTATCAGACCTCCTAATGGAAGTGTCTGCTGGGTTTACACAGGCAAGCTAAGGACACACACATAGAGAAACACAAACAAACATCTGGACTCCTGCCCTAAACTGGTGAATCTTCAGAAGGACATCTTTAATACTTCAAGGAGTATAAATTTCTTTCAGAATAGCCATGAGTGAAGATGAATATGAATATAGATCAGGCTTATGCCATCATTTGGAGGCACCTTTTCTTCAGTTATTGGCAATATCATAAGGATGGCCTGGTGACATCAATTTTTATCCTTTGTCCTTGTGACATTTGTCTTATTATGATTTTCAAAGCATTATTCCTGTTTCCCTGAAAAAATACCTGCCAGCTACAACAGAAAGGAAAATAATGACATATCAACCTAGCATGGTGCTATGAGACCATATGCTACAATTTAACTTATTTTGCTTCCTTTACTTTGTTAAAATAACAGAGGAATATGTGGGTGATCCATGTTTAGTCAAAACCCATTTTAAAATGAAAGATCCAATTTGCCATCCTACTCCATTCTCACAGAAATATTTCCTAGGCTGAACTCTTCTCTAAGGCCTATGATTTTTAGGACCTAGATCTGTGTATACCTGAATATTGGTGTACACCTTGATGGGGAAATATAGTGGGAATCTACAAGTAATCAAAGAATGTGAAAAGTGGGGGAGATGATCCAATGATGGGGGAAGAAGAGAAGGAGGCTGAGGAAGAAAAACATTACTATTGATGACTGGGGCTGCACCATTCAATTCAATGCAGTTTAACCTCTGGCTCCTGTATGTGCTTGTCTCTCAATCAACTACAAATCTAGAGTCATTTGTAGTTAAGTAGCTAATAAATTCGATGTACAAAATCATCATCATGATGATCATCATCCCCCAGTGAATCACTATTATACTGTACAGGTACTGCCATGTTCAGTAGCCAGACTTTGGAAAGGACTCGATAGGTAGAGAACAAAAGAAGACCCAACCAATTAGCTGGGACTCAGGAGGTAGAGAATAGGTGGGGGCAGGGCCAGTCGGGGGGGTATTTGCTGATCCTCCGAACTACTCAAAATTTCCACTACTGGTTCTCCAGAACTAGTCAGAACTGCTGAATACCACCTCTGAATTGTTCCTCTCTATCTTTCCCAGAGTTTCCCAACATCAATTTTCCCTATAATAGGTTGACTGTTCAACTGGGTTGAATTATGTGTGTCTTTGATGCTCTTCATGGTTTTTTTTAAAAAAAATCTTTTTCTAGTTAAATGTATAAGGCTTCATTTTTAACATGTGAACTACCTAAAGTTTCTGATAGGTTTTAAAACTCTATGTCTTGAGAGTAAGTTCCTTTCTTATTCAAATGTCTTTTGTAGGGTTTTGTTTGGAAGAGAAATATTTTGGAAGCCAGTCATGGAGTGCAAAAACCAGTTAAATCATCTGCAGAAAGGAGCCACCCAGCATTGATCTATGTTAGCTTAGCAGTTGGGATTGCGCTCTTTTGCTGTAGTTTGGTTTGATGGGAAAATTTGTATTAGATACATTGAATGGAACAAACTATTCCTGTCCTTTTTTAAACAAGAAATAATATAACATAAATAATGTTGAGATGATCCATATTGCCTTTTTTTGTTATTCCGTTTAATATTGAATTCCATGTGAAATTCTAATATATCTTAAATATTAATTAAGAGTGTTCTGTAGAGATTCTCAATCATCCAGGTCATGGTTGTCCAAAGGTGCTTTTTTTCAAGAGGCAATTGGACTTTCTGGTTTTTCTTTAAAGACGTTTCCCTTCTCATCCAAGAAGCTTCTTCAGCTCTGACAGGATAGTGGGGAATGGAAGGATTTATAATCCTTGCAGACAGCTGGCCATTTGCATCCTTTTAGAGGGTCATTGAAGCACTTGGAGGTTTACCTGCACCCCCAGGGTCACCTGAGTAGTGCTCCTGCTTCATGTAGTCTCTGGGAATTTTTCCTCTGGGAATTCATTCCTACTCCAACACCATTCAAAGGGTGTTCATCCCAATTAAGTTTAGCTAAAAGTCTGTAGAGATTCTCAGTCGTCCTGGTCATGGTTATCCCAAAGGTGCTTTTTTCAGGAGATAACTGGACTTTCTTGGTTTTTTTTTTCTTTGAAGATGTTTCGCTTCTTATCCAAGAAGCTTCTTCTGACAGGATAGTGTGGAATGGAAGGAATTAATTAAGAGTGTTTATACTATATTTTGTTTCTTCTGTCAAAAAATTTTGCCCTAAAGATCCTGAATCTTTGAGATACACGTGTGTGTTTGTGAGAGAGAGAAAGAGAGAGAGAGAGACAGAGACACACAGAGAGAGAGAGTATGTGCGCATGCACACAGACCCATATATAAAAGTTTTTAAAAGGAAAATAAAAACTAATATAAACTAATATAAAGTAAGAAGGAAAAAAAAGAAAAAGAAAGAAATCAAAAAGAAAGCATCATTACAGTTTCCTTTGGATGCTGATGAATATATCATCTCAGATCAAGAAATTAGTTATTTATGCAATTTATCTACTGCCTCAATCCTCAGAGATTATAGGTGGTCTACAGATACTAAAATAGCAATCAATCAAATTACATGTTAACATCAAATTACATGTTAAAAATTCAGTAACAATTTTTTTACACACACGCACACACACACACACACACACACACATGTTTATAAGTACCTGTGTTTTTAAAATCATCCCTAAAAATCTTCAGAAAATTCAAGTGATGTATTTACCAGCTTCTGGAAGGGCCATAAGAATGGGGACACCCTTGCCTCAAGGCATCAGCTAGGAGGGAGCTGCTACTCTGAATATTCAATGACAAACCTACTTTCACCAGGCTCCTCCTGGTAGACAGGACTCCTTCATGAGCTCTCTGGGGTCGGTGGCCAGAGAGTATCTGGGTCCAGGAGGATTCTTAGATATCCAGGCCCTTTGCCTTACAGGGTTTGAAAAGTAGTAATCAGCACCTTAAATCAGTGGTCACCAACCAGTGGGCCAGGGACTACTGGTGGTCCATGAGAAAATGTTAGTGGTCCATGGAGAAATGTCCCCTCCAAAGCACCCTCCCAAAACAATTAATCCAGGCGGCATGGGACCAGAAGCCTGCACCACCCACATGGCCCACCCACTCTCTGGCCCCCACCCTTTGGCCAAGCATAAACTTTACCTTGAGTAGAGCCATGCAAGCTGGAACTGGAAAGTAAGACCAACAGCGGGGGAGGGAAATCTGCCCCAGGGTGACTTGCTGAGGTTGGTGAGAAAGTCGGTCCCGTATTCCAGAACTGCAGTAGTCACAGGACTGGCTCTTTGGTCATCCCAGAGCAGCTCCTCCAGTCCATGGCAAGCTGGTGCAACTGGGTGGAAGAGCAGCTGCACACCAACATCACACCAAAGTCAGCAAGCCACTGTCAGTCAAAATTCATATTAGTGGTCCACGGGATTTAAAATTATGAGTTTGGAGGTCCCTGAGGTTCAAAAGGTTGGCGACCCCTACCTTAAACGGCATTTGGAAAGATCCTGGCAATTCCGTTTATAGCATAAGCATATCACAATGGATTAGCTTTCAGACATGATGATGTTAATAATTCTGATCAAATGAATGCTTTTGCTGTGTTATGTGTTGAGCAAAATTAATACACACATAATAAACCAGAAATAGCATCCTCCAACATGATTGCGCATTTTGCAAGGGGTAAATTGGTTATCCAATTGCACTGGTCAATAGAAATTTGAAATTTGAAACTTGCCTCTCCTTACATCAAAAACAAAACAACACATTTGTATGCACATGCCAGGCGACTTTCCTAGAAAGCCCCTCGGCATACTGTGCCAAAAATGATTACACCATTCATTCTTATTCATTAATTAACACTTCATTAAGTAAGTGTTGATGCCAAGAATCAGTGTGAGCTAAACATTTATTTTCTTTGAAAAAGGAAGGGGGTGGAGGATAAGTATAGTTCTCTTAAATTAGAATGGGAATGCATTCATTTGATCAGAATGCTATTAGGAATCAACCAGTGAGAGACCATCTTTGAATAAGTTGGCATGGGCAACTGAATAGAGTCCAAAGTAAGTCACACAGGATTTCTTTTTCCTTTATTTATGTACAGGAAAAAAATAAAATAAAATAACATTTGTCTTATTTTGCAAGACAGCTTTTAAGATTACCTCTTGTTCTTGGCAATTTATTTACACTGTTTTCTGTAAGCGCCATTCTTCTTTCCTCTTAGCCATCCCAGTTTTCACGCCATGTGATTTTTGCCAGTGCCATCACAGTGCTACATCTCCTGAGATGACATCATGATGAATCAGGCTAGCGCCTAGAGAAAGGAAAGCAGCAGCGGGAAGGAGAACAGTGAGGGGAAATAAAAGTTTGTTATCAAATGGGAATGTGAAGACTTGGGAATATTTAAAATAAATAAATGTGCTATTTTGGAAGACACTATTCCATTAAAGAATTGTCAAAGTGAATGCAGTTTTCAAAATTTGCCCATTCAGCTCCATGTTAAGAATAGGAGACAGAAAAAGAAAATAGATATTCAACATAAGCAGCAGTTCAACCTTACAAATCCCTCCCTCTCTCTCTCTCTCTCTCTCCCTTTCTCTCCCTCCCTCTGTCCTTCCCTCCCTCTCCCTCCCTCTCTCTCCCTTTCTTCCCCCTCTTTCCCTCCTTCTCTCCCTCCCACTCCCTCCCTCCTTTCCTCCCCCCTCTCCCTCCTTCCCTCCCTCTCTCTTGCTCCCTCAATCCCTCTCATTCTAGTCAGATAAATACAGGTAGTCCTCGATTTACAACCATAACTGAGCCCAGAATATCTGTTGCAAAATAAGACATTTGTTAAGTGAGTTTTGTCCCATTTTCCAACTTTTCTTGCCACATTTGTTAAATGCATCACTGCAGTTGTTAAGTTAGCAATAGGGTTGTTAAGTGAATCTGCCTTCCCCATTGATTCTCCTTGTCAGAAGGTTGCCAAAGGTGATCCCATAACTCTGAGACACTGCAACTGTCATAAGTATGAGTCAGTTGCCAAGTGTCTTAATTTTGATACTGTAACTATGGGGATGCTGCAATGGTCATAAGTGGGAAAAACAGTCATAAGTCACTTTTTTCAGTGCTGTTGTAACTTTTAGTGCTGTTGTAATTGAATGGTCATTAAATGGACTGTTATAAGTTGATATATGATGGTTACATATAATATTGCTCACATTTTGAAATCATGATCTTTAGGGAGGAGATTTATAGCAGCAAATTAATTGCAATCAGTAACAACATGCTTGAAAAATGGATTTCAGATGAAAGAAGATCTAAGTCAGAGTGTCCAAGATTGGCAACTTTAAGATTTATGGACTTCAACTCCCAGAATTCCCTTGACAGCCATGCAGGGAATTCTGGGAGTTGAAGTCCACAAGTGTCATGCCCCTGTTGGAATCTGATTTGGAGGGGGAGGCTGAACAGCTGACAGGGAGTGGGAGTGTGGCTCTGTTGGCTGTGGAAGAAACTGGGGAAGGGCACAGTCCAGCTGGGCAGAGCAGGGGTGTGATGACCTGGAGTGTACCACAAATGTAACAAAAACCAAAACGTAAATAAATGTTCTCTAATGCCTTCAACTTGGCTCCACTATTCAATTGTTCAGTTGATTAAACTCTTTCTAAAATAACATTCCAAATGAAAGAAATACAGTCCAAACTCAAAGAGCAGATAACAAAGCAATAAAAAACCAAAACCAAACTGCACTGAAGTTCCACGACAGACTAGGATAATTAATTACAAACTTCAAGAAGATAACCAGGTATAGTCCATTGGAAGAACGCCAACCAAGATAAACCTCATCCAGGAATAACAATCTTTGTTTCCAGCATTTGCTGGCACGCAGGTCCAAACTCTTATGCAGTTCTCACACCTGCATCCCATGAAGAGGATCAATGCCGTCTCCTCCCGAGTAGACCACATCTTTCCCTTATCCTCTGCTCACTGCATGCCTTAGGATGGATAGGGAGTGGTCCTGGGTGCTCCTCTGCCTGCTCAGCTGGCCTCTGCCCTTCCTCAGCCTCCTTCACAACCTCTGGAGCCACCCTTCCACTCCCTGTTGCTTGTTCCTCCTCTCCTTCAGAGTCAGTCTCCACCAGGGGCATGACACGGGGAGAGGTAGAGCAAGGGAGAGGGAATTCAGAGGAAGACCCAGGCCCACCCTTTCTTCATCCTAGGGCATGCAGGGAGGAACGGAGAAGGGAGCAATGTGAGTTGCATGGATTACGAGGAAGGAAAGGGCCCTGATTCCCTTCATTAGCTTGCAGTTGGGAACACAGTGTTTAAAAAGGGAAGCTGCGCACAGTAAGTTGTTAGGAGCAAATTGTGAATTTATCTTGTATCATTGTGGGTTATCTGTGTTCTTCAGTACTGGGATTCAAATTTTTTTACTGCCAGTTCTGTGGGGTGTGGATTATTTAATGGGCGTGGCTTAGGGTCATGTGACTGGGTGGGCATGGCTTGATGGTCATGTGACTGGGGTGGTCGCATGACTGGGTGGGTGTGGCTTGGTGGTCATGTGACTGGGTGGGTGTGGGCAACTCAATGTCATCATGTCAAGGGGTGCCTCACCTGGCCCCTCCCCTCCCAGCCATTCCTTGTCACACCCGGCCTCAACACATCTATAGTTCTGCAAAAATGTTGTTCACCTTTTTTTGACTTTATTATCTACGTACTATAGATGTACTTTCATGGACCACTAAAAGGAGGAAATGGCTCACATGCTTTGCCCAAGAGGGTAATAGGCAAAGGCTTTTAGGGAGCTGCCAGAAAGAAGGGGGGGCAATGTATTTTCCAAAGCACCAGAAGGATGGAAACTGAACAGAGAGAGAAGCAACCTAAAAGTAAGGAAAAACTTCCTGACAGTGAGAACAATTAACCAGTGGAATTGCTTGACACCAGAAGTTCTGGGTGCTCCAACACTGGAAGTTTTTAACAAAAGACTGGACAGCCATTTTCTGAAATGGTATAGAGTCGTTCCCCCCCGCCCCCGGTCCCTTCTAAGTGCTATTCTGTTATTCTGACACCTTTCCCGGGACCTCTATTCAGATTTTGGCATCCTCAGAGTTTTCCTGCCTAAACAGGGGGTCTTCAAATTTGACAGCTTTAAGACTTGTGCACTTCAACTCCCAGAATTTCTCCTCCAGTCATGTTAGCTCGGGAATTCTGGGAGTTGAAGTCCACAAGTCTTAAACTTGCCAAGTTTGACTAGAAGATTACCTCCGAGATCCCTTCTAGCCCTAGATTGCTGTGCTGTTTCAAAGAGTCTTCTGAAGCCAGGGTTTGTGTCCTTCCTTCCTCTCCTTTTTTTCCTCCCTTCCTCTCCTTTTTTTCGTCCCTCCCTCCCTCCCTCCTTCCATGTATCTATCCATCCATTCATTCATATATCTTTCATTTTCTCCTCCCTCTCTCCCTCTTTCTTTCTTTCTCTCCCTTCCTTCCATCCCATTTTCTTTGACTATCCCTTTTCTTCCTTTCTTTCCCTTTCTTTCTTTCTTTCCCTTTCTTTCTTTCTTTCTTTCTTTCTTTCTTTCTTTCTTTCTTTCTTTCTTTCTTTCTTTCTTTCTTTCTTTCTTTCTTTCTTTTTTCTTTGTTTCTTTCCCTTTTCTCTTTCTTTTCTTTCTTCTCTCTTCTCTTTCTTCTCTCTTTCTCTTTCTCTCTCCCTTTTTCTCTCTTTCCCCCTCTCTCTCCCTCTCTTTCTCTCTGTCTCTCTCTTTCCCTCTCTCTTCCTCTCTTTCTCTCTTCTTTCCTTCTAAGAAAGGAGACCCTCTGAAACACACACAGGCTTCCAAGTGCCCAGCAGAATCGCTCATTACAAGGGTTCATCCCAGCCAGTCCCCTGTCCTGCATTGCCTGAAAAAGCCCTCCTCCCCTCCCACTTTTGGGACTGGGAAATTCAAGTGAGGCATGTGCTGCAGCCTCTGCACCCACCCCCAGCAGCTCTGGGCTAGGCAGCTTTCTTGACTGCCTGAAACCTTTCCTTCCTTCCTTCCACACTGAAAAAAACATGCAGTGGTTATAAGCTTCTTCAAGAGGCTTTGCTGTGCTTCTCCAACCCGCTGCTGCCACTGCATCCTAGCCACCGGCCATGCAGGTCCACCCCCTTGAGCTTGCTGGTGCAGCACTCCAAAAAAGGTGGCTGGAAATGATTTTTTTTCCAGTGCCAGCCACCCCTTTTTTAGTGCAACTGGACAGATGGCTACTCCCTTCCTTCTCTGCCTTTTTGTTCTATATGGCTGAGGAGGAAGAGAGTAGTCGGCCAGTTGGGAGAGGCTTCTGGTGCTGCAAAAGGGATGGCTGGACATGTGGCCACCTACTGGCTGGCTGTGCCAGGCCAGACTGGGCTGGAAGAGGCAAGTCCACCAGGAGAAGCATGCTCCGGGCAGGTGGGCAGGTGGGCGGATGTCCTGGGGCCACTGTATATGCGCACTGCATATATAGTGACTGCACACAGAGTGGTGCATGTGCAGCAGCTGTGGGACATCCACCCGAGCTGCGCCCAGCCACCACGTGGTAGGGAAAGCTAGGAGAGCAACCGGGGCAAGTGAGTGACCGGGCAACTGGGTTGGGGGCATGGCCAGCCAGGGGTCACCACCGGTTTGGCAACCCATGCCATATCACTGCTACCGGTTCACCCGAGCCGGTGCAAACTGAACTTGAATACTACCTCTGGTGTTCTTGGAGTCTTCCCAACTGTGTGAGTTTTGCTGTGCTTTCAAATCTGAAAATCTTTCTCCTGCCCTGTCAAGCTAATTACTGCAGCTTTGTTTGTTTGGATTTTGGGCTACAGTCAGTATGTACCTTCTTTTGGACTGAATTTTCTACAGTTAAAGGCTATTCCTGGGAGAGTTTTTCTCCAGCCGAAGGTAACCTGGAAATTGTGGGCAAAGTTGGAGATAATAAAGGGACTCTTCTTGCTTATTTGACTGTGTTGCCTTGTGCCATGGCCCGGGTCATCACAACAAGTCTTAAAGTTACCAGGGTTGGACACCCCTGATCTAAGTAATTAATTAGGAATGATCATTATTATACAGCTACAATTTTGGACATGTTTGAAAAACATAATAGATAAATTCAATACAAATGATATTCATTTCCTTTGTGGTTGTTACAAGTTACCTTTCTGTGCAGGGCATGGTTAATTCAAGAAATCCCTTATTACTAGTCCTGATCTTTGCTATGTACTTTGCCCTGATCCAGAGAAGTCTATTAAAGTTTGAGACAAATATATTTGGACCTGGACATGCATGTATTCCTTTTGTAGTCCGTAACTTTGCATATAAATTCACTTATTTTGCAATTAAAACCATGGTAACTCTTGCTAATGTGGAGTAAACTTTAACACATTTATATTCTGTATGATTATCACCTAACTGGTTGTGGGTATAGCTAAATTTCCAAGGTAGCAGAAGAGTGTTATGATGCAGGCTGCACCCCTCTTGAAGAGTTTATGTGATGTCAAGTTCACACAAAAGGGATCAGGCTTACATTGTGATGCTCCATGTACCTTCTATCATCACCACTCTCAGAGCTCACTGGAGTTGGACCGCCAATAAATTTAAATGCATCATAATCACCAGTATCGTCATCATCATCATGCTGATTTTGACACATGTACTACAGAGAACAAACTGCCCTCTGGTGATTTACAACAATCAGCATATTACAGGTAATGACATAAATTAAGCAGCATAAAACAATAAGTAATCAAATGCTAGTCAAATGTCTAACATCATGAGCCAGAAGTCGCAGGTCAGTTCTCATAGCACATCTAGTTCATTTCATTCTGACTGCAAATGTGTAACTACAAGGAAATGTTTCTAAAAGCTGGGTCTGGATGAGGGGGGAGGTATAATGACTTAGTTGTAGAAATAACATATTTAATGACTTCTCTGTTAGAGGTCAAAGCATTTGCTCTTCTAACAACTT
Organism: Pseudonaja textilis; assembly: GCF_049901715.1. Classification (NCBI taxonomy): domain Eukaryota; kingdom Metazoa; phylum Chordata; class Lepidosauria; order Squamata; family Elapidae; genus Pseudonaja; species Pseudonaja textilis. Next base: position 239,140,728 of record NC_141990.1, read on the forward strand.
TCAGATGAGAGCAAGGGAAGGTAAAAGGCTAAGTTTCCCTCAGCAAGACTGGATGAAACATTTACTGAGCAAAAAGGATGGCAATGTTTTTTTTTCCCCACTACTGTTTTATGTCATGCATAAATGGCTTTAAAATAAAATAAACAGATTTGAAACAGAAAGCAAATTAAGAGATCTGTAAAAGACCTAAGCCAATAGGGAGAGGAGGAATCCTGCCAATATGTCATGGTGAGATTAATAGGTCAGTAACCATTTGCATCCTATTAGCAGCAAATATTCCATTTCCTGTTTTCAGCAAATGCTTAGCCTTTTAAATATTTTTTCAACTTGCTGTGTTCTTTAAAATAAACTATCCAAATGAATTGTATCACCCATCATTTTAGCTTATTACATGTGATAGTTTAGTAAGTGATAGTATATTTTGCTCATCACTCAGTTTCATCATTTACATATGAGATTATGTTTACTGTGGCAACCTTGGTGTTCTCTGAGCTTAGTTGTTTGCTTATAGATGTTTCATTATCCAACTAGGTAACACCATCAGTGCAAATGGGTATGAGGTATGCTCTCTATTTATTGTTTAAACCGTAGGCTGCCCTGCCAGTTTGGTGGGGGTATGGCTTTTTTATTCACAGTTCCTTGTTTAGGGTATTGTTTTCTGCTTGACTGTTTGTCTGATGCCAATCCCTATTTATCTGTGTATTGCTTGCTGTAGACTATGGTCTTTTGAATGTATAACTATTGCTTATTGCTATGTAGAAACAGATTGTCCATTAGTTTCTATAATATGCTGGAATCAGTCGATGGTTGAATCCACAGCCATACCCTTATGGTAGATTTAAGTCTTGACCTGTTTTTCTTCATCCAGATCCTTGCAGCTTCCGAACACCAGCTCAAAACTCCCGCTGGATCTACTGGTTGACATGGAAAAGACATGTACACCTAGATGACATTGCTGATACTGAATCAAAACTATCAGATAACCTTTCCCAGCAGCCTAATGTAGATGTTAAATCAAATAAGGGAAAGGGTTGAGTCCTGTGGCAATTTTGATCCCACATTTGGGTCTATGACTGAAAAGAATCCAAATAGCTATTTTTCCAGAGAATTTTGTAACTGACATCCTACCACATTCTCTATAATCTAAAAGCAGTCCTTACATATTATTGACAGGTTTAAACAAGCCTTTTTAGATTGATACATAAGAGAAGACCTACTTAGGCCCAATCCTATCAAGAAACTTATTGCATCCTTATTTCAAAGGTCATTTAGGATTCCCGCAGATTTACTCAAGAGACTGCTGAGAAACTCCCCCCAATTTGGAAATCAATTGGTTCATGAAATGTTTGGGGTCATCCTATGTTACAAGTCTCATCCCATAATAGATATTGGTGAAGTTGAACAATCCCATGATCACTAGAAAGTAATCTATCCCATGACCAGATTGTGTTTCAATCATTCCAAAATACAAACCAAGTCTAATGTGTTGCCCATACCTTCTCAGGTATTGTAATTTCATTGATAAAAACCACCATGACAACAATAAGCTTATTGTCATGGTTGTTTTCAACAAGGAAATTCTAAGCTATCTCAGAAATCCTCATAGGAATAACAGGTTCAAATTATCCCAGTCTATCAATATGATAGGCTACTTCTCAACCTAGGTATATTCAACATGAATCCCAAGGCAAGGTTGAGAAGCCCAGGCAAAGATACTTCCATACAGCTGAGAGAGCATTAAAACAGCTTAAACCCCCATCTTATCTTAATGGACCAAATGTAAATACCATCTTCATATTTAGCAACCTTCAAAACTGAACGTCTAGTGACTTTCTGCATCTCAAAAGTACTTCCACTAATTCTTTCTGTGCCTCTCTCCAAAGTTGATGCAATACGTAAAAGGTGGGTGAATATATCTTGGTCAGGGCCTAACTACTCCATTCTCATCCACCCAGATTATTTTTGACATTGGTCTTATTGCAAATATATCTGGCACTCAGTACCTTCGGCTTGAGACCAAGGGACAGAGCAATCTGATTACCTGAATTCTGTACTGAGAAGAACGATCCACAAGAAGGAATTCACCTCAGGGTCAATCTCCCTTCAGTATTTTCTGCAGTATTGCCATCTGCTCTCTGAAAGTGTGTCCCTTTCCCCTTCTGTACAATCCTTCACTCTTTCTTCACTCCTCCCCCCATTCCAAACTATCTTTGGCAAGATCTCATCTTAAAGTAATCTTCATACTACTCTTGAGTACCATCCCTCACTCTGTCATTCTTCTCTTTCTCCCCTGCCATTCATTTTGTTCTCAATAGTTATATTTACAGACTGCTCACATCCTGGACATAAACTGTTTCAATTCCTACTCTCAAAACAACACTATAGAGCACTGCACACCAGAACAATTAAACACGACAGTTTTTTCCCAAATGCCATCACTCTACTAAACAAATGATTCCCTCAATGCTGTCCAACTATTTATTAAGTCTGCATTGCTATTACATCTATATCTATATCTATCTATCTATCTATCTATCTATCTATCTATCTATCTATATCTTCTCATCGTTCCTATCACCCATCCCCTCCTGCTTGTGATTGTATGACTGTAACTTTGTTACTTGTATCCTTACTATTTATATTGACTGTTTCCTAGTATGACTTGATTACTTATTTGTACCCTATGATTATCATTAAGTGTTGTACCTTATGATTCTTGACGTATATATCTTTTATTTTTATGTACACTGAGAACATATGCACTAAGACAAATTTCTTGTGTGTCTAATCACACTTGGCTAATTCATTCATTCATTCGTTCATTCGTTCATTCATTCATGACATTTGTCAGCCCTTTGATGTAGGTCAGTTGAGGAAACAGTATGAAGTACTGGAACTCTGTTTTATAGGATATTATGACTAAATCTTGAAAACTTGATAGAAGTTCTCTCTGCTTCCCTTTTATATCAAAGAGTGCTGAGGCAAGATAATCATTTTTAATTTTTTTTTAATTTTTACAAAAAACCCAACAAATAAAAACCATCTTTCAGATATACAGTGTCATCCGGGGATATATATCTTGTGCACAAATTAATATTTGTATACATTTCTCACTGAGTTTACATTCACATTATTTTCTTATCAACATTATGTATCATATTGCATCATTAATACATTGTCATTAGATTTTTTATTTCAGTTTCAAACTATACTTAAAGGCAAATCCCATCTATACTAAATTATATTCATGTTGTAATTTATTCAAAAACAATCAATTAGAAAATATCATTATTATCACAATATCCTTTAATTTCTTACTCTACTTTCTAACCCTCCATAGAATAAATCCCAAATCTTATAATACTCCTTTTCTTCTTGCTCTCTAATTGCTAATGTCAATCTACTCATTTCTGCATATTCCATTATTTTCTTAATCACTTCCTCCTCCATTGGAATTTTCTCATTTTTCCAATTTTGTGCAAATGCAATTCTAGCTGATGTTAATACATTAATAATCAGATATGTTATTTCTTTAATATATCTTTCAGGCAAAACCCCCAATAAAAATATTCCAGGCTTTAAGTCTATGTGTTGTTTTATCATTTTTTACAACCATGTGTGTATTTTAGCTCAATATCTTTTAGCTTCTGTGCATTTATCCAAATTATCCCATATCCAAAAATATTTCCCCAAGTAATTGTTTCTTTAACCAATTCTTCTTCTAGTTTCACTCCTAATAAACAGTCCTATAGTGTTTAATCATCTTCTCTTCTGTACCTGTTAAAATTTTATCTAGCTCAGTCAATTCTTTATAAAATCCATCTGCCTTATTGTCTTTTTCATATCTAGAATGTATTTCCTTATATGAATACCAATTCATATGCATCCCTTATCCATCTAATTCTTGTTTTGTTTTGAGTTCACCCTTTTCATTTAAAAAATCATTATATCTAACAATATGTTCCATTTTAAAAACATTTGGATACAAAAATGCCTCCATTGTTGATAACCAGACTGGTATTTTCAGATAGTGTTTTCCCTTTATTTTCTCCCATGTTGACAATAGAGCATTATCTCAGAAAGTAACTATGTGCCTTACTTTCCTTATGCCATAAAAATGCATGCCACCCCAATTGTAAATTGTGCTCTTCCAATATTAACAGCCTCGTATTTCTTAAGACAATCCATTCTTTCATCCACATCAATACCACTGCCTGATAATATGTTTCCCAATTGGGTAGTCCAAAACCTCCTCTCATTCTAGTATCCTGTAGCAGTTTTAAGTTAATCCTTGTCTTTTTTCTCTGCCATATATATTTCAACATCATTTTATTTAAGTCCTCAAAGTATTCTTTCCCTAATTTTATTGGAATTGTCTGGAATAGATATAATATTTTTGGTAATATATTCATTTTAAGTGTTGATATTCTCCCTATCAAAGATAGCTGATTTTTCCATTTTTCTAAGTCTGTCACAATCTGTTGTTTTAATCTATAATAGTTATCCTCCTTGAATGTTCCACATCTTGCTGTCAGTTGTATCCCAAGATATTTCACTTTTTTTTGTGATCTGGATATTTAATCTGTCCATCAGTTCTTTCCTTGAGGCAAGATAATCTTGAGTTTCTTCAGCACCTCCTCCTGTCTTTCTGGTCTAAGTTCATTTTTCCTAACAGTTGCTACATGCTTTATTTATGACTGTCTCTAAATTCACATGCAGGCTGCATCTAATCATTGCTAACCAATATTCTGAGCTTGGGAGACCCTTCCAACTAGCCATTCCTTTCTGCCCCTTAGGGTCAGGATGACTTTTCAAACTTGACTCCACCCTCTGTCTTCTGCTTATGGAAAAAATATAAATAGAAGTAGCTGTCAAAGAATGAAGAAGAGCAAAAGTTATTTAGAAGAATGTTATTTAAACTAATGAGAGGACTAAAGCAATTAAGAGCATATGCCAAAGGTGAAATGGGGAAAATATCAAAAACAGAATAAACCAATGGGTAGAGGAAATAAAATTGGAGGAAGAAAGGTGGCATTCCTAAAAGAAAAGAATGATAGTCCGCAAATAATTATAAGAGTCCTCTTGTATTTGAGGAAGTACAATAGGAAAGAAATGTTTTGGCACTAAAAGGAGTTACAGATGTAAACCCCATTTGAATAGGAGGTAATTTTCTAATCTCTTTTCTTTTTGACTATCTGATCAACTTTACATTGCTTTCCAAAGGATTCGTTCTGCATTTTCCTCCATTGTATGAAGAAATGCTGCTCTCCTCTGGATCCAGGACCTCAGGGCTTTTTAATTTAAAAAAAAAAACAAGGACTAAAAGCAGTAAAAAAAAAAGTGAATGATTTTCAAAGTGTGTCAGAAGCTGAATTACACAATTCTATTTCAAGATGCATTGCATTTCCATTTTAAACTAGTAATTTGTGACCAATTTAGGTCAGACAGCAGCAGTAATGCAGCTCTGTATCATAAAAACATTCTATTTTTATCTATTTTTTTAAAGTCCCTTTGCCTCCACTTACCTCCTCATTATATTTATGCTCACTAATTGATTCTCTAAGGCTCTGGGTTCTTATTTATTCATGCAGGGAGGATGAATGAGGAGTAACACAATCAAGTTGGATGTGTAATTGTTCCCAAAGCCTTTTATTATTTCTGAAAAGGAAAAAAAAACCTCTCTATACCAATCAGATTGTCCCATCACACTTTATTGCTTTCAGTTTAAACAGGATACCATCCAAATAGACCTTGGGCTGGCTCATACACTCATGTTCCACTGCAGCATAAAATGTTGCTTTAAATGTATTAACAGAACAGACAAATTCCCGTCCCATTCAGTAAGATATCAAGTGCTGGAAACATAAACATCATCCTTAGTTGGTTGGTATTGACATGTTTATGTGAAATAGCTCTCTTCCTCTGTCTACACTGCTCCTTTCTCCCAGCATGCTCCTTTAAAGCTGACAAGGGCTAAAGTGGAGACACAGTTATGGTGAGTTTTTTCCTTGGAAAAGAATTTGGTGGGTTTAAGTCAAGACTCCCAGCTCATCATCCAAGCAGTTTTGTTTCCTTTTGGCTACTATTTTTATTTAAGCAAATCTCATAGGAAAAGGACCACCAGTAGTGATGATGTATCAATGTTTAGTTTTATTTTGGACAAGAATATGGCTACTATCGTAGCAGGGTGGCTGCCAATAAGTACTGCATCTCCCCCAAAAGGTGAAAGAGGGGATGAGATTCTAATCATTCCCAAATTGGGTAAGCTCCACCATTCTGGAAATTCATCCCATCCTATTTAATAGCAATAGCACTTAGACTTATACACTGCTTCACAGTGCTTTACAGCCCTCTCTAAGCATTTTACACAGTCAGCATATTGCCTCCAATAATTTGGGTCCTCATTTTACTGACCTTGGAAGGATGGAAGGCTGAGTTGGTGAGGATTTAATCCCTGGTATTCAGCAGAATTAGCCTGCAATACAGTGCTACCACATCTCTTAATAGACACAGGAATGGAATATGAAAGGTTGTAAATTCAGGAGAGAAGAAAGTTTTAGATTTCTGAAATAAACCTTATGGCTACTAGGATACAGTAACAGAATCTTGAAAAGCTGACAAAATAATTATTGGAGATTATTTTATATATAGTGCAACAAAATGATTGAATTGGTTGATTGAATTGATTGAAGGCAGAGTTGGGTCTTTGTTCTCATGTTTTCTTCTTCCTCTGGACTCAGGATTCTTTCCTCTAATGACCCAACTCCTTCATACAATGGTTTGGTTTCCTCCCATGAACTCAGAGTCAGTTAGGCATTCCATCACATCACATCCTTCAAGATTTAATAAGTCTGGGAAGCCAGAAATACTGCAATCCCTTGTATGGTGGAAGATGGGAAATGTGCATCAAATTTATGTTCACTATGTAATAAATAAGTGCAAGAACTGTGAATATCATCAAAAAGGACTTCTTCAATATTTTCTTCTTTTCTGAAAGAAGTTCAAAATCAAATTCTCTTTCATAAAGTTAAGTTAGAACTGGTAGGAAAAATGCAGGAGGAATCTTCAGCTCAGCACTACCTGCATGTGGAATAAAGAAATTTTCAAACGTATTACCATTCTTATATAAGTGATGGAAGCTTTCATTAAACCAGGAAACTTTAAAAGGTTTACAGATGGAGAAACCAAGACCATAATTCAAACAGTACTACTGTCTAGAAGAATTAACAGTGTAGCAATGCAGTGATGGGATTCAAAATTTTTTAGTACCTGTTCTGTGGGTGTGGCTTGGTGGGCGTGGCAGGGGAAGGAGACTGTAAAATCTCCAGTCAGAGGTGGGATTTGCCGGTTCGCTGACCTACTCAAAATTTCCGCTACTGGTTCTCCAGAACTGGTCAGAACCTGCTGAATCCCACCTCTGTAGCAATGCCTCCATGATAAAACAACCCATGGATTTTTATTTTGTTTTATTTAAATTGTGATGAACTAAACAAAAAGCAAATGCAAATATAATCAACAGCATTAAAGGATCATCAGGTATAGCCTCCTAATTGATAAGCATTTTGATTAAAAAAAATAAAAACTGTAAAAAAAAGCTGTTGGGGATGGAGGGGCTCAGAAATTATGTTACACAATGAGCAATTCCAAAATCACTGATTTGCTCAAAAGTTTTTTTCTTTTCTCAAAAAAGACAAATTCAAACATTCAATTTCAACCATTCAAAGGAACGATTAAAACTACTTCCAGACAGTGTTGCCAGAATTCATGGCAACTACAATAATACATGGTTGTACTAGAAAATTACATGTATACCACTTTAGTGCAGGCCTACAGAAAAGAGCATTTTCATCTCATTAAGAGAACATATCCTCATCAAATTAATACTGTATAGTTTCAATGCTGCTGCATTCAATCTACATGACAAAATATAATGGTAAAATATGTGCTTAGTTGTGCATAGATTTTCTTGCCTGCTAAAGTTTATGAATGGGTCATTAACAATTGTCCATTTTTTATCTTGTGATCTTTTGGGGGGTCCACATATGCCCCAACTATTTTTTTCTTTAATTTGTTTAATTTACATAATTGTATCAAAATCTTCTTCCTATTCTTCCTTTGATTTTCTATTCATCTGGGTCTTGCATGTCATCATTAGCAAAAGCACACGAGTTAATCCATGACATTTCCATATAATTGGATCTTCGTTGTAATATAGGGGGAAAAAGTAAAAATAAAAATAGCCTTTGGCTTGAGAGCAGTACCATCTTCAAACAACACTGAAAGTCTGATAAAACTGAGTAGAAAGAAAGTCTGTATCCTCTATTCAAAGGATATAATGCAGCCACAAGACATGGCATATATTATTATCAAAATATACACACTCTTTATTGACATGGATATTGCTAAAAGTATTGGAAACACATGAAACTTTTTTTTAAAGTTATGAATCAGAAATTTACCAACTACCAAAACCACCAAAATTTTATATCACTCACCCTTTCTGGGGCTGTCCTACATATGAGAATCCTATACATTTTGGCGTCTCAACCTGGAACTGGAAAGATACTATTCTGGAAATGCTGGAAAACTGTTAAAAGTCCATGTCAGAAATACTGCACTCAACAGAGTAATAGAACATACTCAGTATGAGATAACTTTTAATATTACTATGGCAAACTGATTTGAAATTAGGCAGTTTTCAAAACTGTTGTAAGATGATAAATACGAGTTTGCTGTTCTCTGCGTGTATATGAATATATGTGTTTTTGGCTTCCTGTTTTTTTCGCTATCTATTCATCTTTGAACATATGCAACAAATAACTGTTTAAAAGTTGGACAGTTTGATGGCTTTATTTGATATTAACAAGTTATTTTTGTTTTGTTTAGATTGGGTCATTGAGAACATTTTCTTGAGATGAAATCATTATTTCTCGTGGTTTTTAGATTGAAGGGATTGACTTAAGGAGATTGACTGAAGGAGGCTAACTTAAGGAGTTACTTTATTCATTCCTGTTTGGCTTTTGTCATAGATTCTGAATGATAGGCTATTGATCTTAACAAATTGAGTTCAATAATTAAAATCGATAAGATAGGTAGCTGTACAAGATAGGCATAAGCAAAAGTCCATCTTGCAGAGAAATTAGAAACCTGAAGTATATTTCATCAGCACTCTCTCTGAACATTAAAAGTATTCTATCATTTGAGAATCTCTTTTGCCTTTCTGGTATTTTTAGCACTAAATCAACAAAGCTGTTACTGTCATTTTTTCAGTCAGACCGTCATCTAGTGGGAATGCAAAATTATACTCAGCTGCAAACTATTGACACTCCCCTTAACAAAAATGATTTTAATAAATCTTTACATTTAGCTTCTGAGATGAGAGAGAGAGAGAATCTTTACCATGAAATATACAAGTATGTAAGTGTTTTATGAAAAGTTTTATTAACTTTACAAAAGAAGAATTGGCAGCGAACCATGAACATCCTGTACTTCGAACACGTGGTTATAAATTACATGTTCTTTCCAATAACATCTGAAAGAGAGACTGTAATTTAAATTTCAAAACCACTTGGCATACCTACTATATAGTGCTGACATGAAGTAAAGGGAGGATCTGGAGAGACTCAGACAAAGAGTGAAAATATAAAGACATCCTTAGCTTAAAAAGCTGCTGATGAATACAATTCCTTTCCAGCTGGACAGGGATCAAGTACTTGCTTGTCATGTCATTCAATGCACTGTTCAATCAGAGATTCTTCCTTTCAACAAAAAGGAAACTTAAGTGCTGCTAATCATCCCTTGTACAACTTTATCTTGCAGATACCTTCTTTATGTCAGGATATATTTTTTTTCAGTGACCATTTGCCAACAGTAGAGGAATCAAACTTGTTATTAAGAACAAAATGCAAGTATGCCTTTACTGACTTGGGGTGGCAAAAGGAGGGAGGAGAGCATTTTTATAGGTGCATGTGTTACACATTACATATAGCTTTATAATGTTTAATCTCTCTTTCTTTCTCTCTCTCTCTTCCTGTATGTATATACTATCTATATATGTCTGTGTATGTGTTTATACACACACATACATATGCATATATACATTCACATTCATACTTACATCCAATCCAGACAACTTTGAATGATGTAGAGGAATGTGCATATAGTTTGCTGGAAAAAATAAACCTGGTCAGTTTTAAATAGCAGTATGCCTATGATGTGGGAATTAAGACTTATTCTTTACCAAACTTTAAATAAATTAAGCTAATTTGCATTGAACACACTTTAGGTGAAGGCAATCTTTCTCTCATATTTTGGGCATGGTGAGTACAGTACATTAGGAAATCTGAACGCGATTCATTCTTATAAAATGGCCACTTTGGCGGTTTTCCTCACAAGATGTCTGCCACAATGGGTATTTCCAGTCATAAACCACATCCATTTATAAGAAAGTAAGCTGATCAATTGTACTTGTGTTGTATTATCCCTGCTTAATTTTCTTTTCTGATTGAATTTTAAAGTGTGCCCACTCAAAAACTTCTCTGGGCTGCAGACTTTTTTTAATGAATCCACTGATTCAAGACGTTAACATTTGGAAGGCAGCTTTTTTTCCTTACAGTTAAAAGAATTTAGAGGCAGGATGTGGGGCAGAGGTGGATGGCAGACAAAGTTCAACAATGGCAAAGACATTGTCAGATTGACACTGATGTTTAATCCTTTAGGAGGCCCCCGTGTTGCTTATTTCTGCCTGGAAACAGATTTCCATGATTTAAACAAGGATCTTACTTAGCTCTGGTTAGGTTAAATGTGGGAAGTTTTATATACCAAAAATGTAATCTAACGCCAGCCTCTTAAGGGAAAAGCTATGTTTAATCTTCATGATACAATAATGATCATAAGGCATGGGTGATGTGGGGATGTTTTTCTATGCACAGATAATGTATATTCATTAAATAATCCTCTTGACTTTAATTGTTCATATCCAAAGAAGTTAAATGATTTGTGCTGACTGCTTGATTCAAAGTATATGTACAAGGAAAACATTTTTAGTTCCACTATTTGTATGTACCACCTTGTAGATAAATTACATTTCTTGTATTCTTGTATTTTTTTTCAGGATTCCAGCTCTTGTGTTAAGATCTGATTTACCGGGTACATTAATTATTTGTATTCTTCCAAAATAGTTCTATTGTTTTTCCCAGTTGTAAAGGTAATGCATTGTGCCTTTAAACATTTGATACTCTCTTTAAATAGTCAATGATAATGGCATATGTAGTCAAAATAAATCCAGCTTTCATGCTAGAATTCTGGAAAAACATTTAACAAAGAGCTCACCTCTAACATGGGAAGCTGGATGGAATGAATTTTTCCACTTTGCAAGGCTATGTTCAAACTTAGAAGGCAATGCCAGTCAGTTCAACTCCTGGAACTGAATGTGAAACCAGATAGAGAGAGCCAAACCACAGACTATCATACAGTGCTAACATTCCTTAAGACCAGTAGCTAAAGCAACAGCAATTGAAAAACCAGTAGAATATGAAATGTGGGGGGAAGGGGAAGAAAAACCAGTGGAGCATGAGGAGTGGGGAAGAAAGTTGATTTGCGACATAATTGGGAGAAAGGGAACAATTGCAAGCTTATGAAGAGAAGCCATCCAAATACATTCAGGTTTATTTTAGATGATGGAAAGCACATTTGCAATGGTTGCCTGTAGAAGTATTACACTTTGTGGAACTACAAGAAAAATTGTTTGTTTAATCAATTATTTGGGCTTTGCTAAAATGTGATTTCTGAATTTTCTTCTCCCACAGAGCAGGAAGAGACCCAGTTTGGTACAGTGGTTAAGGCACCAGGCTAGAAATCAGGAGACTGAGTTTTAATCCTGCTTGCTAGATATGAAGCCAGTTGGGTGACTTTGGGGCGGTCCCTTCTCTCAGACTTAGGAAGGAGGCAATGGTAACCCACTTCTGAAAATATTGCCAAGAATTTGCCAGAAATCAGCACATAAGCACAAGAAGAGAGGTTTGTTTTTTCTTCTCTTATGGAAAGACTTTTTTTTTCTTATTTTGAGTCATTCAGAATTTTTGTTCTTGTTGTCTAGAGTAACCTTATTTTTTTATCACTTTACTTTTTACTTTACTTTATTGTCATTGCACCTTGTACAATGAAATTAAATACCATCTTCAGTGTACATTGTAACTATAAAAATAAAACTAAGGCAGCTATGTGTATTTCTATTACCTGTCTTCCAATGTTATTCATTTCCCCAAATGGCAGGGGGCTTTCTCATGATGCTTTCCTTGGGCTTTAATTGAAGCACAGATATAAAGCAGTGCAGAAAAATGCCAGACAAATTATTTACAATGAAGGATAGGATATTTGCAGACCTATCTTTCGGCCAACTTGCATCCAAGATAAATGAAATCTAATTTTTATTCTCCTTTTAAAAGGAAAAGCAATTTGTTTAGTAGATTACATATGAATGATTAAATAAAATAAAATTAAATAAATAAGATTAAATAAACGTTGAATATTTTGTTACTGTGCTGAGTTTATTTATATCTATCTCCTATCTATCTATCTATTGTTCAATCTACTGATCTATCAATCTATCCTGTCTGTCTGGTTTTTTTTTTCTCTCTGCCTGTCTCTCTGCCTGTCTATCATCTATCTTCTCTTCAGGTTCCTGCCCAGAGTTGTGCCCAGTATTTAATTTAGAATCACAGCAAAAAATTAATGTAAATAAAATTATGTTATTTTCAAACTTTCCAAATAACTGCCAACATTTCCCCTTTACTATGACATTTTACAGATGCAGCAGCTTTTGATATTACAATATCTTGATAACATTTAGGACTATTCTTCAAACTAGACTTCTGAATAAGCTTCATTGGTGATCAAAAGTACAGCCAGAAGGTGCATGAAAATTCGGGATGCACAAACGTGCCACCTGAATTGAAATTAGCAGGAATGCAGTAGTCCTAAAATGTGTAAAAGCTGTCTCACCTTTAAAAAGAAATCACTAGAATTAAATGGAGGCTATTATGATAGGTTTAGAGCAATCACTGTCAGAATGAGGGTTTGTTCATTGCACAGGCATAGAACAATAATAGTTATATACAGTTATTTTATCCTCTTTTCTACAGCATTTTTAACAGTGCTTTTAAAGGTTGCAAAATGTGTTTGATTACTAACAATAGCAGGCTAAAAAAACCAACTAATCAATGAACCAACTAAACACAACCTATTACTTTAAGTCCCAGAAGTGCTTTTTTTCAAGAGGCAACTAAACTTTCTTGTTTTTCTTTGAAGACATTTTGCAATATATGCAGTATATGCAGTGAGATGTACAGATCTGTACATTGGGGAAACAAAACAACCACTTCATAAACACATGGCACAACATAGGAGAACAAACCTATCAGGACAAGATTTAGCAATCCTTCTGCATTTAAAAGACAAAGGCTATTCTTTTGAAGATAACAAACTCCACATTTTGGACAGAGGAAACCACAGGTTTGAAAGAGGGGTCAAAGAAAGAGGGGCCTATGTCAAAATTGAACTGTTCTCTCTCAACAGAGGAGAGGGATATGACATCATCTATCTCCAGTCTACAACACAGTTCATTCAGCAAGTCAAAGAAGGCTCCACACCTCTTTGTACTACTCAGGTGACCCTGAGGATACAGACACACCTCCAAGTAGCCTTAATGACTCTCTAGAAGAATGCAAATGACCAGCTATCTGCAAGGAATATAAATCCTTCCATTCCCCATCATCCAGTCAGAGCGGAAGAAGCTTCTTGGATGAGAAGTGAAACATCTTCAAAGAAAAACAAGAAAGTCCAGTTGCCTTTTGAAAAAAGCACCTTTAGGACAACCATTACCTGGATGACTGAAAATCTCCATAGACATCTATTACTTTAAGATTAATGTTAAATTGTTTACTTATCCCATTTGCAATTTATTTTTATTTGGAGGATAAACAAGTGAGTTTATTTTGTCCTCCTCTTCCCTTTATCTTTTCCATAATTGAAGAGAAGTACAGAGGGGCCACATACTGATTATTGCTTGAGATTCAGGGAAAGAAGCTAGAAAATCTAGAAAAAAACATTTATTGTGTTGTGGGGTATTAACATAGGCTTCTGAAATAGAATGTAATCCCTTAGAAGCTGTCATACTTCTGAAAAATCACAAGTACAGCTCCTTATAGCTCTACTCTGCTCCTAGAAGAATAGAACCAGTACAGTTCCTTGAAGAGCTCTGGAAACATCAGTTACTGTGAAATAGGCCAGGGATGCTGATAATTGGGCACTAACAAGGCCATCTGTAGGGAATTGAAAAAGTCAAGATGATAGTTAGAACGGTGATTAATAAAAAAGTTGGAGCTTTCATCACATCTTCCAATTTTTCTGACTCTTCTACTGAAACCCTGGTGACTAAATCAAGATTTTATGAACCACCCAGAATTTGGTTTTAAGAAGGGCAGACATATAATTTAAATAATAATAATAATAAAATTGTGTATCACAAGATCTGCATCGTGTGACAAAAATCTTAAATCTCAGTTCAAAGGGGATTTTTTTGTTATCATCTTAACAGTCCTTAATAGTTTAGATTAGGGGTGTCAAACCTGAAGCCCGTGGGCCGGATGTATCATGCACTGGCCACATCCATCCCCAGTTTAGCGAAGGGAAGAAAATATGTCACAATATGTCACGTGACAACATGACGTGGGTTTGACACCCTTGGTTTATATCATGGCTTTTCCAAGGAGCAGCTATCTTACTCTTCTACTTTGAAAGATCTAGCTATAAGAGTTTATGAAGAAAATTCTTCAAACCTCAGCTTACTTGAAAAGACTACAATATTTGGTCTTTAATTTTTCACATAAATATTTCATTTTATTTGATGAGATTTTGAGGAGGAAGCATTTTAAAAAAAACTACAAATAGTTTATAAAGTGAATCAGAATATTGGATTCATAATCTAGTATGAATGTGAAGGGGCAACTCTTGTCATAGCAATCCAAGCTCCTGACCTACAATATATATTCTTAATGTAAAGCAATGCATGTAAGCAATACAGGAATAGAAAGCAGAAATTTAGCACTCGCATGTTCTGAACTGCAGGATTTCAGATTGCTTTTAGCAGTCTACACGCAACCCTGACTGTTAGAATGAAGGGAAATGAAATACCTAGCACCCATTTGCAAATATGATTCTCCATCAGAATGCTCACGTAGAAGCATGTCTTTAATATGATTCAGTGTATACTCTTTTGTTAGTGGAATAGTGAGCACAGTTTCCTAAAATTATGGACTTTTAAACTGCATAATAATTGAGGATAAGAAACATGCTTTTCTTTTTCTTCTTTTGTTGACCTTGATATGGGGGGGAAAAAAGAACCTTTCTTCAAACAAATTAAATTTTCCAGATCCAAATGAGTGGTATTCCCTACAAATTGGAACTTGGCTTTTATTAAATGTGTTCAAAATGCCTTATGGGATTGCAAGGGTGTGATGCTAATCTGATTAAATTGTGCCCTTGTTTGGGGAAAATAAAAGAGGTAAAGATAAGGAGGGATGTGAGTCACAACTGAATACAATGCTCATAAAATTGCAACAATGTTGCATGAATATATAAGACAAGCAGATCCACCAGCACAGGGATCTCCAACCTTGGCTCTGCTGACTGGGGAATTCTGGGAGTTGAAGTCCGCTTGGCTTAAAGTTGCCAAGGTTGGAGACCGCTGCTCCAGCAAGTAACCTGAATAAGCTATTTAAGGACATTTAGCACTATATGGTGGACTAAGAGAGTTATAACTTAACACAGCCTGTCAAAATCTATTTTACAACCATAGGGGGGGGAATCAGATTTCATCATAGTACCTTAAGAAACCCTTTGATGAAACAGTTGTTATCAAATAACTATGAACCTGCAAAAGATTATAAACTGTCCACAAGGGATAAGGGAGTTCAAATCTGCCGCTTTTCCTAGCCATAATATTATATTTTCCAGAAATACTTCCTAAAGGATTTATGCAAATACTGTTTGGTTTGGAAATGCCCCAATCATTGCTTCTTGTCACATGAAAAGGGTTAATCAATAGTCCAGTCCAATCCAAATTAGAATGCACAATTTTATAAATTAATCCTGCCTTGTATCTGACTGTGATTCTTTGAAAACCCCAAACATTGTATCTATAATTAATTACAGACTCTGCTGACATATACTTTTTTGTACAATGGTGTGAAAATATTTATGTCATAACAAAGTTTCTTCACAGTGGATGAAAAGTCTACTAGTGTAAATGTTCCACTGGGTTAGGAAGAGTGTAAGGAAGAAGTAAATATTGTACTATAGTTTTTTCATTCAAGAATCTTTGTACGAATCTCCTAATGTCACAAACATAAGCCAAACTTTTTGTTGCATATGGTTAGTGTGATAGTATAATATAGATAGTATAATAAAGGGCAAGGTATAATAAATAATAAAATAAAGCAAATAAGCCAACAAACAAACAGATAAATTTTATGTTTATACCCGATAAAGATGATCCAAACTCTTGCATATCACCTGTTATTCTTCAGTTTGATTATTCTATTTATACCAGAAGTGTTTCTGCACCTTTGCATTACAAGCTTTTGAAAGCATTTTTAATGTTGCTGTTGATCCCACCACTCTGCATTTCTTGTACAGTATCACCTTCTTTCTTTTGTGCCATCTTCTTCAGAATTTTATATAAGGATAGGTATCACTGAATTAAAGTTTGTGAATTAAAATTTAGCAGTATCTAGATCTTAGACACCTGGGATGTCAAAGAAACGGTATTAATTGGCAATAAAAATAATAATGAAAAAATTCACATGCTTCCACCTGTTCTTTGAAGCAGAAGATGTCAAAACAAATGAAGGGTAACATTAAAAAAAAGACAACAGTGACAGGACTGTTATGAACAGTGCAAGGATAACACTGGAAAATCATAGAAAGGCTCTGGAATCTAAGAAGTATGAACTTTCCGAAGGTGAATGAAACCAGCTTTTCTAGTAAGTAAAAGTGTAAAATGTTGGGTCCAATGTTGGGATTAAATAGCTTTGAAATAAGAAATAAATCTCTCACACACACACACACACACACACACACACACACACACTAAATTTAAGGAGGTTTAGATCAGAATCTGATCTGATTGATCAAAATGCAAACTAATCTACCTTCTTGGGCTGACATTGAGCCCCAATTTTAGGTGGGCAGGAATCCGACTTTTCTTAAAAATTGATATACAACAATAACCTATTTTTCTGTTTGACCACATTAAATGATATCACAAGGGTTAGTAAGCCTTGGGGGAATGGATTGTTCCACAAATCAGTTCCCTTTCCAACTTTTTTTCTGTGTGCCTTTGAAACATTGGTAATTGCTCAAAAGGTTGATTTGTTAAAAACAAGTATATTGGTGGAAATTCATTAAATTTGCAAGCTGTATTGACTCTGCTTCTTAAAGAGTTTAATAGGAAAGTAATGAAATTCTGTGAAACAAGCATTTTGATTCAACACTTGAAATATTTCAAATATTATCTTAAAATTTGTACCAATGTAAATTTACATTTTAGCATATTTTCAGAGAACAACACATACTTTCTTTTTAAAATAATTGTCATGAAAATCATTAATAGTGCAGTGATGTCTTTAAGTAGGAATCTGGGAAAATATCTAAAGAACTGCAGATTCTTGTGAAATGAGAGTTTCCACATGTTTTGCAATTTCTTTTTAAAAACAGTGCATTATAATATAGATATGATTTGAACAATAACACCTACAATATTATACAAACATAAAAGTAGAATATATTTAAATATATTAAAAATAAAAGTTTTGGGCTTCTTGTTTTCCAAATATTGCCTTAAAGTTCCATTATTTATTTGCAATATGTGATCACTGTTTGAGCCCCTTTGAGTGAAACAGGGTGAGGATGGGAACATGAGATCTTTTCATTCTTATTTTTAGTGGTAAAGAAGATTTTGTCTTTACTGGGTGGTTTATTATTGTTGGTGTTATTATTCCTTTAGAGTTTTGTGGCAATGTTCAGACTTTGGAACATTGATATACAAAACAATAGGGGATGATGCATTGCTATATTTTTCAATGCATGGTTGTATCTGGTCAGCTGAGCACAGTATTGGCATGTTTTGATGTCTAATCTACTCTAGTCTAGTCTACCTTAGGTTTACCTCCTACTTTTATTCAAGAACTCAAGGTATCGCCTTCCTACTTTTTCCCTGTGAGATAAGTTAAGTTGAGAGACTAACTAGCCAAAGCTACCTGAATTTCTTTTTAAGAAATGTCAAGGGGAGCCCTTGCATTCATTGAGAAGATGAATTTAATTTCTATGTGGTTCCCAGTGCCACCTCTTAAAGGCAATTTCTGAAACAAATGTTTGCATGAGAGATAGGATTGAGCAATAATAACCTAACATCAAAAACGTCCTCAAAAAAGCACAACAAAGCATGTTCTTTCTGCACCAACTCAGAAAGCTCAAACTGCCCAAGCAGTTGCTGATACAGTTCTACAGAGGAATTATTGAGTCTATCATCTGCACCTCTACAACTGTCTGGTATGGTTCTGCAACCCAACAGGACAGACACAGACTTCAGAGGATAATTAGGACTGCAGAAAAAACAATTACTACCAACCTCCCTTCAGTCGAGGACCTGGATACTGCATGAGCTAAAAAGAGGGCTGTGAAAATATTTACAGACCCCTCACATAAACTGTTTCAACTCCTACTCTTAAAATGATGCTATAGAGCACTGCACACCAGAACAACTAGACACAAGTATAGTTTTTTCCCGAACGCCATCACTCTGTTAAATAAATAATTCTCTCAATACTGTCCAACTATTTACTAAGTCTGCATTACTATTAATCTTCTCATCATTCCTATCACCCATCCCCTCCCACTTGTGATTGTATGACTGTAACTTTGTTGCTTTTTTGAAATCTGAGTTCTGTGTCAAAGGTGGTGTTTTCTGGCTGAATTAAGTTTTACCCACCATTTTAACAGATTGTATCCTTACAATTTATATTGACTGTTTCCTAGTGTGATTTGATTGCTTATTGTACTCTAGGATTATTATTAAGTGTTGTACCTGATGATTCTTGACTCTCGATGAATGTATCTTTTCTTTTATATACACTGAAAGCATTTGCACCAAGACAAATTCCTTATGTCCAATCACACTTGGCCAATAAATAATTCTATACTATTCAACTCCATTCTAATTGTCTGTTAGTCAGTCTTTGAGAAGCTCTAGCAGATCCAAAGCTTGCCAGGGACAGAGGGAAGATTTCCATTTTGCAGGATCCAAGCCATCATTAGAACTGAAATCTAGATGATTCATGAAAAACTCAGAAAACTCCATTCAGCACAGCAAACATACCTTTTTGAGGAAAAGAAGTATTTTAATGGAGAGAGCAGAGGTTTGGAAAAGGGAAATAGTCATTTCTGAAAACCAATTATTCTCCCTTTAAGATCAGTGTACAGTGTTTTCAGATATGCACCTCAGGTGTTCTGATTTGTAGAAGAAGCAATGATTTCTAGAACACCCCCAAACCATTTGTTCAAGTGCAAAACCATTTTTTGCTACAGATAACTTTTTTACTCAAAAGTTTGGCCTGGACACAGGAATGCATCATTGTGCTTTCCCTTTATTAACTGGATGCAAATGAGGTTCAGAATTCAAGATAACAATTCCTGTAATTTAGGCCTCAGAAAATAAGCTGGTGTTATCTTGTTTATGTCTGCTGTTTCCATGAGGTTTATCTGCTTTTTGACATTGTCAGAGAGCAGGCAAATGTGAAAACTAGTCTTGTCTCAAATCCACAAATGCTATGAGGAAGAACTTGAGTGGGAGGATGAGAACCAAGCCTAAGAAGAAAAGAATTGCGCCGAGTTGAACTTCTCTCTTTTCTTCTCCCCATCCTCCTTCAACTGATGGGAGGATGGGGAGGATAGTCGCACAAAGAGACCTGCGGACAGCCTCAGAAAAGAGACTTTTATGACATTTTATATGACCAGGAAGATTTGTGCCTATCTTATTAAGAGTACAATGTGCCGGATAGCTCCTTTTTCACTTTTAAAATGCTCTATAAGTTTGTACTCTAAAGTTCAACTTCTTTCACAAGGGCATGTATTCTGGTGATATCACATAATGCATGGGCATCCCAAGAAATGCTATTTGATGTGAGCTTTATTTGAAAAAATGTGTGTCCCTGTAAGAAAAGTATGATTTCTATATAAGATGTGATGATCAATTTGGAGAGCAATGTGGCTGGGATTCTGGAAGATGCAATCCAACACATCTAGATGACACCACATAGGAATCCAGGGTTGCATTTGCTGTAATGTCCTATCAACACATATTGCACAACTTAAGATTTGCTTCCCATTCTGAGCACGTTTAGTAGTAATGAAATACAATGTTTCCATTGACCAAAGCAGGTAAAGAAGTACAGTAAGAATGAAGTCAAATAATGAAAAGAAGTTAAAAACTGTGGCCTTTCTCTCCTTCTGTGATTAAGAATGGATTTGTTAGATTATATATAATATCTTTTTTTCATTCCCTGACTGGCATAGCAGATATAACAATTCCATTAAAATCTAAGCCAGAGCTCTCCTTTGCCACTGAAAAACGATGTTGAGCAAAGATAAAATATTATGGTAAATGTAATAAAAAAAAACCCTAGGCATTACACTAGCCATCTACAGAGTTGCTATAGAATACAATTTCTGTATCTGCAATCTTCCCATTGAAATCAGTGGGACTTAAAGGAGCTAATTCCATAATGACTCTTGCCACAGCTGGAATGCAGGATACATCAGCTTCTTGAAAGTAAGACCCACAACAATCAGTGGAAGTTACTCTCAGGTAAGATGTTCTCCAGGAGAATTTGAAGAGACTTTCTTCTGTACAAACAGACATAGGATTATGCTGTATAGCATATTAATACAGGGCTGTGGGGTTTGGCAGTTTAGGTTTCTAACTTACAGTGAACCAGTGGAGAAAGAGTGAGCATAACCTTCTGTCGATCTTGCAAATCATGACATATAAAGCATTTCTTAAAGTATAGAGAACTAGGATCAACATTCTTTTATGACTTCTCAGATTAGCTTTGCTTAAATTTATTAGAAAAGAAACAGCATTCTAAAGGACCAACATAGAGAAAATAAATCCGCATATATCAATGCACATTGTACTACTTCCACTTCAGTTTTTTTCCTTAAATAATAATTATTCAGATGCTTCCTTAAAATATTCTTACAATAGCAATTGACGTATGGTATGGTTTGCAGATGTAGCAGCAGTTACACAGCTGGATATAATGTTGTAGACATCTGGTGCACAGATGCTTGGTTGTATGATTGGTAGCTAGCCAGTGAAGCAACACACATTGGAGAACTAAAGGCCACTGTAATTCCCCTTGCCTTTTAGACCCTGGCCTCACAAAGCAGTTCCTGGAATTGTTTGAAAGCTCAATGGTTAATGTTAATTCATAAATCTTTAATCATTATGCCAAGGGTAAAATAGAAAGGCTTAAAGATTTATGATGTATGAAATCAGAAAGAATTATACAGTTTGGCACACCACAGTTCATTCCATCAATTGGACAGAGATAGGATGCCAACTGCATCATAGATCTGGAGAATATAGCAATGTTGAGGTGACACACTCATAATTTTCTCAAGTCTTTTCAGCATTATGCTTGTATAAGTCACTCCTAACTCAACTCCATAAATGAGAGTCAGAGAACAAAAATGGGTGCTATTAAGATACTGTTAGATCTCAGAATCTGGTTATTTGGTATTTGCTACTATGGAATTTTGAAGTATCCCTATAGGCCAGTGATGGCTAACCTTTTCAGCACCAACTGCCCAAAGTGCATATGCACATCACAAAAATGTGACGAGTGCGCATCTCTGCCTATGCGCCCCACCTCCTGTGCATGTGCATACATCCCCTGCACATGGATGTGCATCCCCCACATGCAACCCACCCCTCTGCATGTGCAGTCCACCCCACTGCATATGCACCCTGCCCCATGCATGGGAGGCTCGAAGACCAGCTTGTTGGTGGGAGGTGTGCATGCATGCTCAGTGGAGTTAAGCTAGGACAACAGCTCATATGTCCAGAGAGAAGGCTCTGCATGCCACCTCTGGCATGCATGCCATTGTTTTGCCATCACAGCTCTAAGCAGTTCCATAATTTTGCAGATAAAAGTATGTGAGATGTAAGCCCCATGTTGTGTCTCTTCAAAAAAAAACAAGGGGTTTCTGCTCCATGTCCCATAAGTTGGACTTTGAAGTTCTAGCAGGGAAGAGAGTAGGATATATAGAGCAGAGATGTCAAACTCACATCATCACAGTGGCATCACATGACGTATCGGGACATTTTCCCCCTTCATTAAACCGGGTGGGGGTGGGGGCAGCACATGACACATCTGGCCTGTGGGCCGTGAGTTTGACACCCCTGCTTTAGAGCAATGATATTAGAATGGTCACTGTACTGAAATTAAATACAAATCATACTATCTACTTAATTTTTACTCCTGAATCTACATATGAACCGCACACTTGGGCACTTAAATCAACATACTAAAAAGTGAGCAGAAAAGTGTATTATTGACACAAAATATATCCTTAAACCATGATACCATATTAGCAAAAATTAAGTGCAAACATTTGCATGTTAGGAAAAGAATGTATAAAAGAATCTATACACAAGCAAATTCATGTGAATTTTCAGCTGAATTTGTAGCCAAAGAAGGGAGAGAAAAAAGGGAAAGAAGAAGGAGCATGAAAGACACTGACAAACTCATTCATTCCTCTCACTCCCTACATTTTGGAAGACTAATAAAAAGAGGGTATACAGGTATACTTATTTCAGAAGGTTGTTAATAACTCTATTCATGTTTTGTAAAGAGTCAAAAGAAGCTAAGCTCATTACTGGGATTTAAAAAAAAAACTCAGCGTGGCCCTCCTCACAGCAGTCATTAATTATTTATTTGGTTTTGCTCCTAACTAATGAACATATTTCTTCGTTACTTTGAACTGACTTTTGTTTTAATTTTTTTAATCTAAAAAATTCATAAGATATTTGAACCATAAGATTTAAAAAAGAAAAGAAAGGAAATATCTGCTTTATTTTCCATATTTTACATGAAGGGCTGCCTTTTTATTTTGATCTATACTCCAAGGCCTGAATATTCAGCTATCCAAATGCCATTTTCAGTGTGCTTCTTGTTTCAGTAGAAGGCTGTTTAGTCTGATATCCTGGCCATATTTGTGCAGTCAGTCACATTTAAATTTGTTGTGCAAATTCAGCCTCTCTATTTAGTTTATTGTTCTATTTAGTTTATTGTTCACAGCAGTATGACAGCAATATTCAAATGTGAGTTCATTCGGAAGGGAGCTGGCGTCGCGACGATACAGCATGCGATCTTGGAGGTCTGAGATTGCTGCCAATATCTTTGCTCCTGGATGGTCCAATCGGATCTAAACCATCCTGAAGAGACAGTGAATGTAAAGAGCGCATCCTGTCGATCTCAGGGATACTGCAAAGTCCCTGGTAGATCCAGGAGAAGCTCTTTTTGCCAGCGGCAAAGAGGCAGCCATTAAAGCTGCTGAAATTGGGACAGCTCCGAAATGAAAGAGAATGGAAAGAGAGAGTTCGCTGGTTTGGTGAGAAATTTTTCTTTATTTTAAGATTTAAAAGAACACCCTAAGGAAAAGAAAGAATCTGGAAAAGTTTTGACGGAAGTGACTAAGCAGCGATTTTAAATAGGAATGTCAAAGAAATATTTTTTTTTCTCATTGCTGGATTTTCTACACATGATTTTATATTTGGAAACTGGACTGGTTTTTTCTCCTCTTTCATCTACTCTTGTTCTCCTTATTGACTTTATAATATTCTAGGCTAGAGCCTCCCTTTTAGTTATTTTTTTAAAATATCTTTTTCCCTTTTTAATTAATTCTTACTATATTTTGTTTGGAAAAGGAGGAGGAAAGTGAAAGCAAAAGAAACTTTGTAACACTGCCAACTAGAGGCTTGGAAATATTCTATTTTTTTTCTTGACCAGACAAAGCTGAGAAAGAACTGAGACTTCTTTTCAAGGACATTGCTGTTTGATAAGATAGAGGGAAGAGCAGAGGGAGGAGCGTATTGTTGCAGGTGCTCTTCTGGGTTTTTATCAACAGCTGGAGTCTGGTGTTGAAGCTTTTAGGAAAAGAAAAGATGATAGATAAGTCTCTGGACAAGAGAGTTATAACAAAAGCCTTGGATAATTAAACAAAGTGCAGTGTGCTATTTTTATTTTCTCTAAGCTGTGCAACCCCTCCTTATCAGTTTACTTTTTGTAATAGCTATTTGGATTTTGGGGCCTTATGGAACTTCTTTTTGTTTTTCTTTTTGTCTTTTGAAGTTAAATTCCCACATTTGCTTTTTATTTTAAAGGAAAAGCTTTAGTATTAATGATTTCCTTCCTTTTCTTTTTAAGGGAGTAGTCTTTTTTCTTTTTTCTCTCTCCCTCCCTTGTATTTTTTTCTTTCCATTTACCTTCCATATTGGTTTTTTTTATTTTTGTGGCCTTCTTTTTTTTCTTATGCATCCTTTTATATCTGAGACCTCTTAATTGGATTAAGGTGTTGAAGAACATGAAGAATTTTTCTTTTCTATTTTTTATTTTTTTATTTTTCACTCTTCTGCCTTTTTTAGGATTTAACATTTTTTTTCTTTTTTGTGTGTGTTTATGGTCTTTTCCTCCATTTTTGAGTTTTTACCGCTATCTAGCCAATCGATTGGATTAAGGTATACAAGAACCTCAAGAAATTATTATTACTATTATTATTATTATTATTATTATTGTTGTTGTTGTTGTTGTTGTTGTTGTTGTTGTTGTTACTATTTGGCTTCTTTTTTCCTACTATTTTTATTTGGAATTGCAATTGGTTATTTCACAATTGGATTAAGGTCTAGAAGAACCTGAAGATTTTGAATTGTTTGAAATGAGTAGGAAACTAACAGCCCCTGGTTCTTCAACTTCTACTTCTTCCTCTCCACCATCTAGAGGACAACATTCAATACAGAAAATGTTAGAGCAACAAAAAGAACAGGAAAAAGTGATCCTGAAGATGATTATGCAAGGAATTCAAAATATTCAAACAAGAACAGAGAATATTGAAAAGAGAACAGAGAACATTGAACAAAGAACAGGGAAAACTAATGAAAAGGTGGAGAACATCCAACAAATGATGATGAAGTATGATGAGAGATTCCAAAAAATTGAAGAAGAAGATAAACAAAGAGACAAGAAGACTGGAGATATTGATAGCAGATTAACGGTGGTTGAACAAGATAAAAGTGGTATGCTGAGATGGGAGATGGACAGATCAGAATTTTATCTCAGATTCCAAAACATAGAGGAAGAAAAGGGACAAAACCTAGCTGAGATAATGATAGAAATTTTGGCTGAAGCTTTGGAAATAACTGAAGAAAAGATGATGGATGGAATAGATGAGGTTTATTGAGTCTTCACAAGATATGCGATGAGAAATAGCTTACCAAGAGAAGTTCACATCAGATTTACAAAGAATGCCATTAAAACACAAATATTGCAAGTGGCAAGAGAAAAAATATTGAAATATAAAGACAAGGAGATTGTGGTCTTGAAACAAGTACCCAGAAGAGTGAGAGAGATGAAAAGAGAATACCGATTTTTTAAAATTGACTGATTTAGATAAGATTTTGACAGGTACTGATGAAAAGGTGATTAAAAAATTGTATGGATATTTATTAAAAATTAAACTAGAAGAAGAACAAGTTAAAGAAACTATGATTGCTTGGGGAAAGAATTTTGGATATAGGATTGATCTAGAGAAATGTCAAAAATTGTGGTCTCAAAATTATAAAATGACAATGTAAACAACATATAAAGAAAATTTGTATAAGATGTTTTACAGGTGGCATTTTCCCCCCAACAAGAATGGCAAGAATGTTCAAGAACAAATCTGAAAAATGTTGGAAATGTCATCAGACACCTGGCTCATATTACCATATGTGGTGGACATGTGCAGATGCTAAAAAATATTGGACTAAAATCCACACGTGGTTGGAAAAAATGACAAAAAAAAAACCAGAGATATTTTTATTGGGAATTTTACCTGAAATATATAGTAAAGACCTGAAATACCTGATTGTAAATGTATTAACAGTGGCTAGGATTGTATTTGCTAAAAATTGGAAAAATGAGAAAATACCATCACAGGAGGAAATCATTAAGAAAATATTGGAATGCGCTGAAATGAGTAGATTGACATTTGAAATTAGAGAACAAGAGGATAAACAATTTTATAAAATTTGGGATCTATTCTATCAATGGTTAAACAATAAAACATAGTAATGAAATATGTAGATTCTTAGAAAATAATAAATATATAAAGATGTACTCTTTTCCTATTATATCTACAAAATGATTGTAGAATAGATTTGAGATGATAATATGCACTGTCATAAAACAAATTAAGTAAAATATGATGACTTCATAAAACATGAATGAATAAAAGTATAGTCAAATGATTGATTAATAATGATATATGTATTTAATACTTGATTGAAAATATGAGAATATATATAATGTAATTGTAATTGATGACCACGAAATGGAAGCACAAAACAATTTGTAAACCAACCAGCACACTGAATGTATATATATGGAAGATGGCTTGATGTTTTTATGTTTTGTTTGTTTATGTTTGTTTTAAAAACCAATAAAAAATTTTAAAAAAATATTCAAATGTGAGCTCATTGATAAATTAATGTTGAAGACCATCCCAAATGCTGGAGTATTATGTCATTTCAAAGGTTTAAGGACAAAATATCTCATTTGACAAGATAAAGAAAAAATAATGAATAAAGCCAAATATCAACAGCAACTTTTGAACAAAATTTTAAAAAATTATATTTATATTTACATTTTTGAGAAAATTTAGTTTTCTACCTTCTAGCTTTCCATTTAATGGATAATGAAGGCAACATATAAAAATCCAATTTCTGTCCAGACAGCCTCTTGAAATAAAATACAAGGGTTTTTTTGCATTTGAAAGTCTTAACATGGCAGTTAAATTTATTTTAATTTTCTGCTGTTCATAATCTTTTTCTATGCCATTTATACAGTATAATCACCTCGTAACACAAATGATATTACTTGCATCAATGATGTAAGCTGCCACATCGGACATAATTGGTGCTTTAACTTACATTCATCCCTGCCTTCCAAGTGGTCTGTCAAATTAAAGTGTTGCTGTACCTTTAAAAGGCAAAGATAAATACACCAGCACTTCTCTCTTCAGCACTGATTTGCTGGGAACATTGAAACATGTGTCTTAGTATATGCAACTTTTACAAAGCATGAGAAATATTACACCTGATTTGTCTATTTGTCACTCTGGAATATTAACTGCTCAAAAAAGTTAGCATTAAAAAATATCCTGAATGTCTGAAATTTTATCCTACCTTGTTTTGCTCTCATGGGCAAGGTTCCTTCTCCCGCTTCCACTTTTTTGGTTTTTTGAAAACACTATAATTAAATAGAGGCCATTATAATAAGTTTAGAGCAATCACTGTTAGAATGAGGGTTTATTCGTTGCACAGACATAGAACAATAATAGTTATACATGGTTATTTTATCCTGTTTTCTACAGCATTTTTGACAATGCTTTCAAAGGTGTCCCCCAAGGCAGCATTCTAGGACCCACACTCTTTATACTCTATATAAATGACTTTTGCAGTCACCTTATAAGCAACTGTGTCCTCTTCATGCATGATGTAAAACAATTCAACACCACAAACAATGCTGTCATTCAAAGGGACCTTTATTATGTGTCTGAATGGTCAAACAAATGGCAACTCCAAATCTCAACCAACAAATGCTCTGTCTTACAATTGGTTAAAAAAAAATCAGTACACCAAATACAAGCTAGGCGAATATGACCTCGTTGATGACCCTTACTCTGTCAAGGACCTCGGAGTACTCATATCTAATGACCTAAGCGCCAGAGCTCACTGTAACAGCATTGCCAAAAAAACATTAAGAGTTGTAAATCTAATCTTAAGAAGCTTCTCCTCCAGAAATATAGAATTGCTAACTAGGGAATACAAAATCTTTGTTAGACCAATACTCGAATACAGCTCATCTGTCTAGAATCTGCACTGTATATCGGATATTAATACAATTGAGTGAGTCCAGAAGTATTTAACAAGAAGAGGAGTACACTCCCCTGCTCACAACAGAATACCCTATATCATCAGGCTTGAAATTTTGGATTTGGACAACCTTGAACAGTAATGATATTACTTGCTCAGTCAAACATTTTCCCCCCAGGCTTATTTATTTATTTATTTGGTTTGTCAATTGCTTACAAGATAATAGGTATAAGTAAAAACATAGTTATGAATACATGGATACATATAAGAAAAATAAAAGAAACATAAAAAGAAACAAAAAATAAAAGAAACAATAGGACAGGGGTGGTAGGCATGTTGGTGTGCTTATGCATGCCCACTACAGACCTCTTAGGAAAGGGGTGAGATCAATAGCAGAAAGTGTAAGGTTAAACTTTGTGGGGTTTGGGGAAGAAACCACAGTCAGGTAGAATATTCCAGACATTGACCACTCTGTTGCTGAAGTCATATTCCCTGCAATCAAGCTTGGTGCGATTAACCTTGAGTTTGTATCTATTGTGTGCTCTTGTATTGTTATAGTTGAAGCTGAAGTATTCATTGACAGGTAGGACATTGCAATGTATGATTTTATATACTATATTTAGATTGGACCGAAGACGGCATAGTTCTAACTTTTCTAGGTCTAGAATTTCAAATCTGGTGGCATAAGGTATTCTGCAATGAGTAGAGGACTGGAGAACTCTTCTTGTGAAATATTTCTGGTCTTTCTCAACTGTGTTAATATCAGATACGTAATGTGGGTTCCAGACTGATGAGCTGTATTCGAGTATTGGTCTAGCAAATGTTTTGTATACTCTAGTTAGTAGTGTAATATTACCGGAGAAAAAGCTACGTAAGATTAGGTTAACAACTCTTAATGCCTTTTTGGTTATGTATTTACAGTGGGTTCTAGCACTTAGATCATTACAGTTGAGTACTCCAAGGTCCTTGACAGAAATTGGATCATCAACAAGATCTTGACTATTCAGCCTGTATTTTATTTTCTGATTTTTTTGCCATTGAAGTTGCCATTTGTTTGACCATTCTGATACATATTCAAGGTATTTTTGAAGGGTAGCAGTATTGTCTGTGGTATTGAATAGCTTTACATCATCAGCGAAGAGAACACAGTTGCTCTTGATATGATCACAGAGGTCATTTGTGTAGAGTATGAAGAGAGTTGGTCCTAGAACACTGCCTTGGGGGACACCACTATTGACAGGTACAGGATTTGATAGGACACTCCCAATTTTGACCATTTGTTGTCTGTTTGACAGGAATGCTTCTATCCAGTTATGCAGGTGTCCAGAGATACCATAAAATTTTAGTTTTAGGAGTAGTTTGTCGTGTACCACTGAATCAAAGGCTTTGCAGAAGTCTATGTAGATTGTGTCTATTGCTTTGACCTGATCAAGTTGTGTAGTCCATATGTTTCTGCAATGTAGGAATTGCAGATTGCATGATAGTTTTTTTCTGAAACCAAATTGTTTATTGGAGAGTAGGTCGTTTGTCTCTAAGTGGAGAATAATGGATTGGTTAATAATTGATTCCATGACTTTATAGGTGACGCAGGATAAAGAGATTGGTCGATAATTTTCAACTAGGCTGGGGTCTCCCTTTTTGAAGATGGGGATGACCATGGCTTGTGACCATAGTTTTGGCAAGGAGCTGGTCCTGAAAGATTTTCAAAGATTATGCTTAGAGGTTTGGCTATGGCAGTGGATAGCTTTTTTAAGAAGTAGGCACATATTCCATCTAGTCCAATAGATATAGTTTTAGATTGCGTAGTGCTTTTTCAACATTGTCTTCTGTAAAATTGATATGTATTAGATCATTGTAGTTGTCTGTGGTTTGACTAGGAAATACTGGTCATGATCCATTGCTGTTTACAAATACTGAGCCAAAGAATGTGTTAAGGAGGTTGGCTTTAATGGTGTCATCATTGCAGTCTTTACCATTAGGTCCTTTCAGTGGTGGGTTGGACCTTGAGTCTTTTAGTTTGTTGTTTACAAAATTGTAGAAAGCGTGGGTGGACTTGGTGCATAGAAGGTTTTCTTCTTGTTTAATGTGATAATTAGTGCATTCAGTCTTTATCTGGTGGCATACATTTTTGTATCGGCTTTTGAAGTTGGCAACGTGACAAGATTTGTTTTTCCATCAAAGTGATCTCTTTTTGGATTGAAGCTTCCTTATTGTTATTGGTAATCTGTTTTTTCTGGTTTTTGGAGTTGTTATTGGTATGTATAGTTTGATGACTCTTTTGACTTCAAGTAAAAATATGTTGTAATGGTCTTCAACAGTATTGCATCCAGTGAATATAAATTGCCAATCAAGGGATGAGAGTTCGTTTTCTATAAGATCATAGTTGCCTTTTTTTAAGTTATAATTGGGGATCACATTGTTGTGTTGATTTTTGTGTGAACATATGTTGAGACAAAAGTCAATCATTCTGTGGTCACTGTTGGAAAAGGGTTCTTTAATTTGTATTCTATAAATTGAATTCAAACTATTGCAGAAGATGAGATCGAGGCAGCTGTTAAGTCTAGTATTGTTGGTTACTAGTTGTTCCAGTCCTAGATTTGTTACAGCATTGTAGAAGGTTGCATGTATGGGTTCAGTTTTACATTCATTTAGGGTCCAGTTAATGTGAGGTAGATTGAAGTCACCAAGAAAGATAAAAGTGTGTGGGCAGGATGTTGCCCATTTTAGTAGTGTATTTAGGTTGTTTATATGTTCGATGTCATAATCAAGGGCTCTGTAACATAGTAAGACTCGAAATGTGATATTTACGGACAGTTCACAGACGATGGTCTCAGGAAGAACAAGCTCTTGGGTAACTTGGATGTTTTTTAGAAGTAAGGACTTTTTATAGCAACACTACCTCCTCTACAGATTTCACGATCTGATTGGTAAACATGATAGTCTCTTACTGTGGTAATGGAGTCAGGGAGAGATGCATTGAGCCATATTTCACAGACAAATATGATGTCGAATTTAGCCATATTTAGTAAGAGGAGAAATTCAGGTATTTTATTCACAAGGCTTCTTGCATTGGGTAGCTCGCATTTAAGGACAATTGTAGTTGGAATTGAGGTAGTTAGGGATGTGTGTACCTAGTTTTGAGTGATGGTGGGTTGGATGAGGTAGGGTTGGATGTGGAGTTGTGGGTTGTGTGACTTACTTTTGATACAATCTGCGCAATAGTCAATGTAGAGATCCTTCTCTCCATTGTCTAGATGTCTTTTGAGTTCCTTGCAGAGTTCAGGAGCGGATTCTTTGCAGATACCTATGTATTCTTTGCAGATACCTATGTATCTGAAGTATTGATATTATTTAACAGGCAACATGAAAGTCTTTGAAGCAAGCATCAGGAGTTTTGAGGATCTTACCTGTGATCTTTGAAAGGATTAGGGGTGCCACTCAGTGGTGGGATTCAATTTTTTTTTACTACTGGTTCTATGGGTGTGGCTTGGTGGGCATGGCAGGGGAAGGATACTGTAAAATCTCCAGGCATAGGTGGCATTTGCTAGTTCCCTGAACTACTTAAAATTTCTGCTACCAGTTCTCCAGAACTGGTCAGAACCTGCTGAATACCACCTGTGGTGACACTGTTTTCAGAGGTGTTGTGGTTAGTTGACAAAGCAGAAGCTGATGTTAAGAAGGATGGCAAAATTGAAGGAAGTTGTAGGCATTAAAATAACTAAGTGCACTTCTTTTGAAATATTGGGGGAACTATTTGCTTCCTTGTCTTTGACAACATTTTGTAACAACCACAAGAAAACTTGCACAGGTTTTGGTTTCTGACAGGAATTTGGTGGACTAATCTAATGGTTACTATGTAAATTATAGAATGAGAAGAAAATTCTGCACTCTCAGTTCCAATTTTAACTCAAGCTGATTTTGTGCTTCAGGTCTAAAACATATGTAGTAGGTAGGAGAACACAGAGCAGGGGTGTCAAACTCACAGCCCTCAGGCTGGATACATCACACACTAGTCAGTTCCACCCCTATTTTGGTGAAGGGGGGAAAAGTTGTGATACATCACATGATGACAACATGACGATGCGAGTTGGACATCCCTGACATAGGGGAATTCCCACATTGACAGCCCTAGAAATATTGTCAGAGAGTGGAAGGGTACAGAAAGGCAAAGCTGCTCAATTGCTAATGATGTTTAGTTGACATGTACTGAATTTGAATTAAATATATCCTTCTTTTGTACTTTCAGTTTTCATATTGTCTAGATGAAAAAAATCACACCTTAAGTCTAAGATGGTACCTCAGGAAGAAAAAACAAGGTGACAACTACATACATCTATCAATTTGAATAATGTCAGGTTTGGAAGAGACTAAAACAATGCAGTAGCAGGAGAAACGACAGACCAGAAACTTCAAATTAACCCATACCAAAGTTCATTTGAGCCTTGTTCATCTTGGTCAAAATACACAGTTTGAGGCTGTACAAAGTGCAAGATTTTTGCAATCTGCTGTCTAAGGATCACTGAATATATAGAAGTTAGGAGTGAAATAATAGCTCAAAAGGAGGTGAGACAATAGCCATAATCTTATCTGAAACCTAGCTTCCTAATAAACAATAGCCAACCATTCAGAAGCCAAGCTGTTATGTCCCTGGAACTTGCCAAAGTCCCCATCCAGCTCCGTTCATGCTGCGGGGGCGTTTGCTGCCCCTCATTGGCTGGCCTCCCTCGACAGCCGGCTATAAAAGCCAGCTGCAGGGTCCGGCCAGCCGCTGTTCGCTGTGAGCCTGCTCCAGGCAGGGCTAACACGTTCAGTCCTTTATTGTTTCAATAAAGTTTTGTTGCACCCATGCCCTGGTCTAGCCTCTCATTGCTCAACTACAACACTGGCGACGAGGGTGGGATGGCTACCAGAGGCAATCCGCAACAGCTGAAATCACTGAATTGCTGAGCCGCAGCCGCGCCGCCGGAGAGCTCGGTCAGCAAGAGCGAAAGTAATAAGCGTCTGTAGCCGCTTGGTTAGCAAGCTACAGGGGAAAGTGGAGCACTGCGAGCCGCAGCCGCTCAACACAAAAGAGCGCGAAATTCAAACGGCTGTCGTTTGAATTTCTTGCCGAAATCTGACAGCGGTGCTGTTATTCCGAGTCACTGATGCCTAAGCAGGCGCGAAATTTGAAGCGCTATCAGAGGCGGCTAGCCATTACTGCCTACGCTCCCCAGGAGCGTGAAATTCAAAACACTGCCAACAGCCGTTGCAGCCATAGCCACAATTGCTAGCCCAGAGAGAGCAGAGAGGTTCTGTGGAGCCTCTCCAGAGCTGTAGTCACTAGCCTGACAAGAGCACAAAGTGCCATTTTGTTGTCCCAGAGAGATTTCACAGCAGCAAACCCTGCAGAAGTCCTCATCATGAACTCCAACCCAGCCTTCCCACCATTCAAGCCGGATAAAGAAAAGTGGGAGTCGTACAAAAATCGTTTTAATCACTACATCAATGCCATTGGTCTGGCTGATGCTGGGGAGCACAGAAAGAAGTCATTCTTCCTCAGTTATTATGCGAGCCATCGTTTTTGATACCGCCACAGCACTCGTTGCTCCACGTGAGTTAAAGAATGTCCCCTGGGCAGAATTGCTGGAGATCCTCACCAATCATTACTCCCCAGACCCTCACAAATCGCGGCCGTTTCACCTTCCGGATGAGGAAGCAAGCGGAAAAGGAAACCGTCAACCAGTATATGGCCGCCTTGAGGACTGCAGCCCTCCACTGCGGGTTCGGGAACTATTTAGATGACATGCTCCTCGACCAGCTCGTCTGCGGGGTCAAAGACCTTCACCTCCAAAGGCGACTACTCGCCAGGAAGGACCTCAACCTCTCCCAGGCCATCGAGGAAGCCTTGGCAGCAGAACTGGCAACCCAGTCAGCCACCGAAATTCAAGGTCCCATTCCCAAACAAAGCTGTGCCACCGTTCATTCAGAAGAGGTAGTCAACGAAGATGATCCCAACGATCAAGCAGACATCCACCGCCTCGCTCATGCCAAACAACCACAGGCAGGAACCAGGCAAGAAAGCAACAGCGCACCCAAACACATCATCCTGTGCCTATCCTGTGGCGGACCTCACTCGAGAGCTTCGTGCAAATTCAAGGGTGCCATCTGCAACAATTGCCACAAAAAGGCCACATCGCCAGAGTCTGCCAGGCCGCGCACAACTCAGCACAAAAGGTTCCTTCCTTTTCCCATTCTGGGCCCCAAAGGCAAGTACTAAATTGTCACACTTGCTACCATGCTAACCACACCTGTCACTCTATTAGTAAAATAACACTCTCCATTTTATTAGAAGGTAAACCTTGTCGTATGGAGGTTGACACGGGGTCAGCGCTCTCAATCATCTCTTGGAGCACCCTCAAGAAAATCCAGCCCAGACTATCCAGAAACCAGCTCCAGAAGTGCCAGATCACCTTGAGGGATTATCAGGAAAGGACATTCCAGTACTCGGCAAAGGCAAGTTCCTTGTTAATTTTAAAGCTTTCAAAGACCACCTGCCTCTAGTGGTAGTTAACGGCAACCTCCCTAGTCTTCTGGGGCTTGATTGGTTCCCCTACCTCGGCCTAGGGTTAACAGGAGTCCATGCTGTCTCAGCTTCTGACACTGACTCCTTATTCACTGACTACTCAGACGAATTCAGCGATGAGTTAGGGTGTTATAATGGTACCCCCATCTCATTTGCAGTTGACCCCCAAGCGGTTCCAGTCCGGCTGAAACCTCGTAGAGTCCCATTCGCCATTCGGCCTAAAACTGGACGCAGAGCTGGATAAATTATTAAAGCAAGGGGTCATTGAGCCGACAGACTTCGCCAAATGGGAGACGCCAATTGTCACACCCCTTAAAAAGGATGGCAGCCTGAGAATTTGTTCGGATTACAAAACAACAATTAACCG
This sequence comes from Pseudonaja textilis, assembly GCF_049901715.1. Taxonomy (NCBI): domain Eukaryota; kingdom Metazoa; phylum Chordata; class Lepidosauria; order Squamata; family Elapidae; genus Pseudonaja; species Pseudonaja textilis. Next base: position 239,175,912 of record NC_141990.1, read on the forward strand.
CTTTCTACAAGTTAGCGCGTGCCCAGTCCCGGTCATTCAACATTTTATTGCTTACCTTTGAGCCTGGCAACATTTTTGCCAAATTGGACATGTCACAAGCGTATCAACAGTTCCCTGTTGACAACCAAACAGCCGAACTGCAAACCATTGTGACCCACAGGGGTGCCTTCCGGTGCAGGCGCCTCAGTTTGGCGTAAGTGTTGCCCGGGCATCTTCCAATCCCTCATGGAGCGTATACTTCAGGGCCTCCCTGGCGTAGTGCCCTACTTGACGACATATTGGTCTCGGCTAGGGACAGGCCCCAACTCTTCCAGAGAGTCAGAGCAGTGTTAGACAGGTTCAGACAGCATGGCCTCAAATTAAAAAGGAGAAATGTGCCATTGCCACTAGACAGGTGGACTTTCTGGGCTATAGAATTGACGCCTCAGGCATTCACCCCCTAGAATCCAAGGTCAAGGCAATTCATGAGGCACCCACGCCAACCACTAAAGCCGAGCTACAAGCCTTTTTGGGATTATTGAACTTTTATGCATCATTTCTACCTCACAAAGCATCAGTAGCAGAGCCTTTACACAGGCTCTTAGATAAAAAATCACCTTGGCACTGGGGACACAAGGAAGACACGCTTTTCGCGCAGTCAAATCACTGCTCACATCAGATGCGGTCCTTATTCAATTTGACCCACACCTCCCATTGGTACTAGCCGCAGATGCATCCCCTTTTGGGATTGGAGCCGTATTAAGCCATAGACTACCCAACGGCTCCGAGGCACCAATCGCTTTCTTTTCCAGAATGCTCTCAGCAACAGAGCGTAACTATAGTCAAATCGACAAGGAGACTTTAGCCGCAGTGGCCGCAGTTAAGAAATTTCATGAATTCCTTTTTGGCCACAACTTCGAACTAATCACGGATCACAAGCCTCTCCTGGGTCTTCTATCTGGAGACAAGCAGACTCCCCAAGTGTTGTCTCCCAGAATGGCCAGGGAGTGGACCTTGTTCCTGGCGGCTTATTCGTACAAGCTCATCCACCGCCCAGGAAAAACGTTAAGCCACGCAGACGCCCTCAGCCGCTGCCCCCTGCCAGCTCCAGCTGAAGACCCGGCCCCGGTCCATGCCATCTTCGATGTCACCGAGCTCGACCTTCCTGTCACCGCCCTCGACATCGCCACCAAATCCAAGACGGACAAAACAGTCGCCCAGGTACTGGACTGGATGAGCAGGGGTGGCCGGGCTCTAACCTCGCAGCCGAATTCACACCTTTTAAGACCCGTCAACAGGAACTATCTAGCTTACAGGGCTGCCTGTTGTGGGGCACCGGGTTGTCATTCCGGCCTCGCCCGCCACACCAGTCTTAGAGGCACTACACGAGGGCCACCCGGGCATCGTCCGGATGAAGGCGTTGGCTCGGAGTTCGTCTGGTGGCCTGGCTTGGACGGCGACATCGTCAAGTGGGTAAGCTCTTGCCAACCCTGTCAGGAATCCAGACCATCCTCCAGTCACCACCCCCACAAAGTGGGAGAGCGCCAACGCACCTTGGTCAAGGCTACACATTGACTTAGCGGGTCCAATACACGGCAAAACCTTCTTGGTGGTCGTAGATTCATACTCTAAATGGATCGATGTGGCCAACTATCCACGACCACCATGCAGCGGTTACCAAGGCTCTGACCGCCTATTCACTAACACACGGGCTACCAGATGCCATAGTTTCGGATAATGGCCCCAGTTTGCCTCAACAGAATTTAGCCGTTTTGCCACCAATCTTGGCATCTGACACATCTTCACGGCCCCCCTCATCCTGCCAGCAACGGACTGGCGGAGAGAGCCGTTAGATCCACAAAAGAAGCGTTAGCCAGATTCAGCAAAGAAGATTGGCATCACAGACTCTCCCGCTTCTTGCTAAGCCAACACTCAACCCCTTGCATGGTCACCAACAAATCCCCAGCTGAACTTCTGATGGGTGACGCCTAAGAACTGTGTTGGATAGGCTCCACCTCACTATTGCCCTGACACCCCTCTCAGCTTCAATGACGGGGGTCAGAGATTTTGTCTTGCAGGAACATGTCTTCGCAGGAACTATGCCGGAGACCCACTGTGATTCAGGAGTGATAGTAGCCATCACCGGTCCCAGGTCGTACCGAGTCCAGCTGGAAGACGGCCGCATCTGGAGAAGACACCTGGACCAGCTAAGGAAGCGACAGGGTACCTTCGCCAGTGCCGGAGCGTGGGCTCAGGTCGACCCCCAGGTGCCACACCAAACTCTCATCGAAGACCATGCCAGAAACTCTTCACCACCACCACCCGGACCAAGGGCAGGCAGTAGACCGGGACTGCCCGATGGGTCCTCCACCTGAACCAGCAGACGGGGCCACGACACCGCCGACCGGAAGCACTGCACGGTACCAAGCGCAAACCTCAGAGCGAGGCTGCACCCCATCACCAACCCTACCGGTTTCCTTGAACTCTGAGACACTTGGTAACTCACTGGAGTTACGACGCTCGGCGCCAGCACAGACCGCCCACTTATTTAAATGACTATGCGTATTCGCATCTGGGGGAAGGGTGTTATGTCCCTGGAACTTGCCAAAGTCCCCACCCAGGTCCGTTCATGCTGCGGGGGCGTTTGCTGCCCCTCATTGGCTGGCCTCCCTCGACAGCCGGCTATAAAAGCCAGCTGCAGGGTCCGGCCAGCCGCTGTTCGCTGTGAGCCTGCTCCAGGCAGGGCTAACACGTTCAGTCCTTTATTGTTTCAATAAAGTCTTGTTGCACCCATGCCCTGGTCTAGCCTCTCATTGCTCAACTACAACACAAGCCATGCTGAAAGGCCCCAATACATGTAACACAATGTTGCCAGCTAATCAAGACAAAAAAAGCTACAGAACAGATCATATTAGAAACACCAATCAAGCAGAGCACAGCCAACTCCAAGACCAATAAACACAGACCAAGACTCCCAACCAATCAGGATGAAGAAAAAATCATTCACACAAAGCATGAGGCTAGCACCAAATTTAAAACAGAAACGGCTGTGAAAGCCTGACACACGAACCCAACCATGAGCCTGATGATGGCAGATGAGATTCTGCTGAAATGTTGCTACAACTTTAAAAGCAGAACTATAAAGTCGTGGGAAAATACCCGAACAAAGCTGAATACCGTACATATAAATACCTGCAGACAATACAAAAACGTGTGTGTGTGTGTGTGTGTGTACAGATGGAGTAGGCTTCAATTGCACATTCATCACTGATATCTTAATTCTTTTTTGTCCTTCCCCTACATATTTACCTGCTTCAAGGTTACTTTTGCAGTATGCTTAAAGAAATGGATAAGATGGCAAACTCAAGAAGATTAAAAAATAAATGGTAACATATGACCTAAAACAGTGACACTAAAAATATTAGCATTTAAAATGTGTCTAAAGAAAACTCTGTGTATTTAAGTTTTATATCTATTTGCTGTTAAAAGAAATTAAAATAAATACATAGCTCAACATATAAAACATTGTGTGCAAATACCCCACAGTGGATTTCTTTTTGAGTAAAACAATGCAATTGAAAACAATGCAACTTATCAAAAAACTGATATAGATTTCATATAGTTATACAGACTATCTCAAAATATTTGTTGGCTTAAACATATTTGAGGAAGCTGCATGGAAAATGCACACATGTTAGAGATTTATAAAAATATTAAAAGATTATACAAAAGCTGTGAAATGTATTGTAGTTTGGTTTTTTTTTTAAAAAAAAAATCCATACGTAGATTCTGCTAGCAGTTGTTCAGATATCAATAGACCAATGGATTTCTTCTAATTAATTCTATCAAGAGCAAGCTAAAAAATATACTAACACTGAAATTCACTATTAACTTGACAATTATTTATGGAAATGATCATTTCTTTAATCAGGTTCAAACTATCAAGAGTTGAGAAATGTACACATACAGAAATTAACAAGTAATGCACTCTTGATTTTTAAAGGCCTTTCAGATCCATGCCCCAACCTAAGATAAGTTTAGAAGAGAAACTGCAGTATCCTAACTAAATTTTCTCCCTTAACTTGTATTGGAAAACCAGATAGACATTTCTTCGTTTGCTTTCTTGTTTGCTTTGTTTATATACCACAAGATTCAACAAAAATGACTCCCTGTGGTATATTGCATAAATACATAAATCTTTTACCTCCTCGCATCCAGTCTTGTTGGTCTGACATCAAAACACTTCAAGGTAGGGTTGTGGATAGCCTTGCCTCTGTATATATTAAGAAACACTATTGATCACATTGATCATATGATCATATCATATCCCCCCAGGAGTCATGATCTCTTTGCTTAGTTGAAACAAAAATCTTCTCTTGTTAGCTTCACAATTATTAATGGCTGGGGGAGAACTGAGGATGTGATAACATTGGGAGCTACATATATATATACACATGTTCTTCTATTCCTTGTTTTCATTTCCTTTTTTAAATATATGTCCTTTTTTCTTTTTTTTTTACTAAAATGAGAAACAGCATGTTCTTCCTTCGAGCTGTTTGAGTGTCCTACTCATTTGAGAACTGTTCCTTTTAAAGATACATGGAAAGTTACCAAAATACCAGATGTTTAATCAATACTCTTAACATTCTGAAAGTCTAGAGCAAAGAAACAAAATGTCAATTGAATCACTCTGGAAAAGTAGCCTTTTGATGTCAGCTATCTACAGTGCAGTATATTGATGTGTAGAATTGTAATTGCAGGAATATTCCAATCTTGGATGGCAAACCTCAGATAAAGAATGTTTCCAAGCAAATGCAACTCAGGCAAACAAAGTCACTCATCTAAAGGAGGATTAGAGAGAGAAAGTAAACATATGTTAGACTTTAACTAGAGATAATTAATTGTATGGATTACTGTGCTAAACAGTAACGAAAGTTAAGCAGTAACTAAAGTTAACCAGTGATGGAGGATAACTAAAAAAGTGTATAAATGCAAGACTAGACTCCAATAAAGATCATCATGATTCAGTTGTTCATGATCAAACAACTCAACTGACTCATCATTACAACAAGTGGCGCGTGAACAGGGACCCTCTTACTTTGTCCAGCAAGGATTTGGTACACCTTCAACCCTTTGTGGTTTCTTCAAACTTTTGGTTTCTGTAAGTATGGAGTCTTCACTTTCTGAGGAACAAAGGAAGCATGTAGATGAATTAGGCTATTTGTTGAAGAAAAATAATACCGAGGTACCACAGAGAAATCTCTTAAGGCTGGTCCAGAAGATTGCAGCTCAGTGCCTATAGTACGCAGAAAAGGGGTCTTTAAAATTAACTGATTGGGAACATATTGGGAAAACATTGCATACTGAACCTCGAGCAGAAATAGAAGTTTTGCATGTGTGGCATTTATGTAGGCATGCAATTGAAAAATTTGGTCACAATGAACTTTCTCTTTTATCACCAGCACCTTCAAGTTATACTAGTGCTGTCATTTGTCCCCCTTCTTCACCTGAATATATGTCTTCAATTCCCTCAGCTCCTGCAGATACAAGACAAAAGCCCCCTGACTCTATTGTTCAGTCTTCTTTTCAGAAAATGGTAGAGACTTGTAAAAGGGATGCCTCTATCTCAGGAACAGAACTTGCAGAATTACTGTCTGTCTGTCCAATACAATATCATCCTGGTCAGGGGCCACAGCTTGGAATGCAAGTAGCAGAATGGGAGGGTCTGCCTTATCAGATCTTAAGAGAGTTTTAAAAGGCAGTTACAGACTATGGGATTAGTGGTAATTTTACAAGAGGACTTGTAGAAGGAATAAAAAATGGTTATACAATGATCCCTGAAGATTGGAAGCAAATATTTCACATGATTTTAACATCCATGCAATATGTGGTTTGGGAGAGTGAATATATATTCAAGCCGATGCTTTAGGAGTGGGAGGAGCATATACAATTGAGCAGCTATTTGGTTCTAGACCATTTGGTACAATTCCTACTCAAGTTGTTCTTCCTCCAGCTATGTTAACTATTGTTTCTGAATGTGCCTTTTGTGCTTTTTTTAAGGTACCCCAAGCTGGAGAACCTAGAGCAAATTTTTCAAACAGAATGCCAATGAGCCTTATGCTGACTTTGTTGAGCATCTGTCCAAAGCAATTAGACAGCTGTTTGATCATCAGGAAGCTGCTGGTGAACTTCTTTGCCAGTTAGCTATTGAAAATGCTAATGCAGATTGTAAAAGAGCTTTACAGCCGTTAAAGGCTACTGCTCATTACACTCTGGCAGATATGCTGCGAGTCTGCCAGGATATTGGATCACAAACTTATAAAATGCATATGTTAGCAGCTGCTATTCAGAAAGGACAGCAACCAATTGGTAACTGTTTTAAGTGTAAGAAGCCTGGCCACTTTCAGAAGGACTGTCGTTCTACACCTTCTATGCCTCAGAATCGTCCTTCTAAGAAGTGCCCTATCTGCAAAAAGGGATTTCATTGGGCCAATCAATGTCGATTTCGGTCGGGAAACTTGCCAATGGGTGTGGCACCCACCCAGAATCCAAAGCGTGCCTTTCCCATCACTCTGACTCCTCCAGCAGTCTCTCTCACTCCTCCCCAGCCACAGCCGGTAGCGCTGGGATCGATTTAATCACTCAAGAGGAAATTGAGTTTAAATTTCCCATGGAAGTTAAAATAGTTCCATCTCAATTTAAAGGTCCTCTTCCTTTGGGATTAGTTGGCTTAATTTTGCCTCGTTCTTCTGCACACAAAAAGGGTTGTTTTGTTGTGCCTGGGTTAATAGATTCAGATTACACTGGGATCCTCATGATTCAGATTTGGGTGAATCTTCCTCAAGTTCTTCCTTGTAATTCTTCTGTTGCTCAATTGCTTCTTCTTCCATATGAAAATCCATCTCCTGGTATAGGTAATTGTGGGGATGCAGGATTTGGATCAACTTCTTTATCTGTAGGCTTACTTTATCAGCTGAACTCCTCTCGTCCTTTGTTAATGCTCTTCCTTAATAAACAACCATTTCAAGGGTTATTGGATACTGGAGCCGATGTTACTGTGATCTCCTCTTTACAGTGGCCAGTACAGTGGCCAAAAACAACAGTTTCTTCATTGTGGAGAATAGGAGGTTCTACAGCTGTGTGAGTGTTCAAGAAAATAATGTTACAACATCTGCTGGTAAGTCCTTTTTCCTACAACCATACATTCTAGATATTCATACTAATATTTGGGGCTGTGATATCCTTTCTCTTCTTAATGCTCATTTGATTCTTGATGGTGGCTCTTCCTCTTAAATGGCTCTGTTCTACGCCGGTTTGGGTGGAACAATGGCCATTATCAAGGGAAAAACTCACTGCTTTACAACAATTGGTTCAAGAACAATTGGCTGCTAGTCATATAGAACCTTCTACTAGTCCTTGGAATACTCCTGTTTTTGTTATATGATTTCAGAATCATATCAGATAGCCTTTTCTCAATATGTGGGAAACTTCTTGTATTCTTTACCCAAGGATCCTAGAGTAGTGGTTACTACTACTTTAAATCCGGCCTTTTCTTCCATTTTTGTGTGAAATCCTATTTCTAAAGCTCTTACAGTCTTTATTGATGGATCACCTACAAGGGGTGTAGTTGTCTGGCAGATTCAACAACAATGGTATTCTAAATTTACTGCCACGCAGACTTCAGCTCAACATGCTGAGCTGGCTGCTGTGATTTTGGCTTTACAATTGTTCAATGACCAACCTATTAACTTGATCGTTGATACTCAGTATGTGTATTTAGCTATGCAATCTCTTCACTTTTCTTATTGTGCTCTCTCTTTGGATAAGAATTTGTTAGCCTTGTTTTTATCTTTAAAGAATAGTTTGGAAACTCGCTTGTATTCTTTGTATGTAGAACACATTCGAAGTCATAGTCCCTTTACTAATGCCTTGACTGAAGGAAATCAGAAGGCAGATGAATCCTTAAAGGATGTTGCATCTTTGTTTTCTGATCCTGTTGCCAGTCATTCTTATTTTCATCAAAATGCCAAATCGCTTGCAAAGCAATTTAAAATTTCATTATCTCAAACCTGGGACATTGTCCGTGCTTGTCCAGCTTGTCAGCAACTGGCAGTTCCCTTTCCAGTGGGTGTCAACCCACAAGGAACCCAAGCTAATCAAATTTGGCAAATGGATCTAACTCAATTTTCAACCTTTAAGCCATACTGTTATCTTCATGCATCTATTGACACTCATTCACACTTCCTTTGGGTTGCTGCTTCAAAACATGAACGTACTTCAGATGTTATTTCTCATTGCCTATCCTCTTTTGCTTTAATGGGTTGGTCTTCTCAGTTTAAAACTAACAATGGCCCCGGTTATATTAGTAAGGAATTTCAAACCTTTTGTCAGAAATGGAATATTACATTAGTGCACAGAATTCCTTACAACTCTCAGGGTCAAACTATAGTTGAGCGAGCTCATCGTACTTTTAAGGCATTGCTTCAGAAACAATTACAAACTGAGTCTGGCCCTTACCATCTGTGAAAGATTCAAAATCTCATTGCTGTAGCATTATATACTTGGAATTATTTAACCTTTTTAGATTCTCTTGCAGACTCACCTGTTAATTTGCATTTTCAAACTACTAAATCTTTAGCAAGGCCTTTGGTAAAGTATCGCCAAGCTCCAGATCCAACCTGGAAAGGCCCTACACCGCTGATCACCTGGGGTTGTGGTTATGCTGCCATGGAAGATCCTTCTACTCGACAAGCAGTGTGGGTTCCAGCGTGCTGTGTTCGTCCGTATCATGGCATGGCATCAGGGCCTTCACCACCCGATTCCGGATTTCAATCTTCATGTGAACACGGAAGTCTGTCTTCCAAGGTCGACGCGCCCGCAACCCATCACTTGGGGCCAGGTTAAATCTATTACATATCAACCTCAACAACAACTGCAACAGGCCTCATTACCTCAGACTCCTGAAAATCTTGTTGCTGCTGTTTTTGCTATTATTACTGCTAACTCTGTTACCATTTTACTTTGTATTTTCTTGTTTATGGTTAATGGTGTTTCTGCTCAAAATGACACTTCTGTGGTTCGTCTTAACCCTAATTTGTGGGTTCATCATGCCCAATACATATTTATGACCCATGGCACAAATATTACTTTATACTATGAGCCCCCAATGGCATTTGGTCAAATTTCTTTTACCCCTAACTTGATCATGTCTTCTACATTTATTGTCTCACAACGACAATCTATTTCACACTCTTGGCTATTTTCTACACCCCCTATGCAATTGAATTCTGTCCGTTGGCGTTACTTGAAAGTTAGTCAATTTACAAGGGGTCTGTGTTTCTGTTGTCATGCTAAACACACTTGGCTTCATAATTGGTCTGATTATGATGCTGCTCAGCACATATTAAAAAAGCTAGGGAATTAGAGTTATTGTTCTGACTAGTATTGGTTGTCAGGTACCCTTAATTCTTCTTTGTATGGAATTAATATAGCTCCTGATATGTATCCTGACAATTTTCCTATTTTTAATGCCTCTGATCAATCTAATACAGGATTGATATGCACTGGTTGGCAGCTTAAGGATCCTAATATGTGGTTCTTTTTTGATAAATATGCTACTAATATTCATCCTCAGAATTATCAATGTGCAACTATAGATTATTTTACTCTACCTGTTCAAATAGGTACGCTCCCATCAACTCGACAGCAGCGTTCCTCTCTGGGGCCTACATGTAATGATGAAGTCATTATTGACACACAATTGTCTTCTGGTTCTACATTTGGCCATGCATTGGCAGGGGCCGTTATAGGAGTCCTTACTCTAGGCTCTTATCCTGGCATAATTGCTCAAGAAAACAGACGATCTATTCTTGGTCTCACCTGCAGACTTGAAAAATCCATCAATGCTACCGCTGCTATTATTCGTGATTTGCAGCATGAAATAGAAAACTTAAATCAAGATGTCTTACAGCAGCATTTTGCCATAGACTATCTTTTAGCCCATCAGGGAGGGTTCTGTACATTAGTTGGATGCCGTGGATGTGCTGTGAATTTTCATTCTTTGAATAAAACTATTGAGGATGAGCTTGCCAATTTACAATCATACATTCAAAATAATATCCATGCTCATTACTCACCTTTTGAGTGGCTAACCAATTGGCTCCCAGATTGGTCTTGGCTCAGACAGTTTTTCTTTTATGCTATAATTATTATATTGTACTAATTGTAACCTGTTGTTTTATTCAATGTATTCCAAATTTATTTGCATTGTTTCATCCTGCTTCCCCCTCTCTTAATCCTCTACAATTGTGATACATTCATAAATCTTTGAATCCTCCATTTAAAATAAAAAACGAGGATATGTAGAGTTGTAATTGCAGGAATGTTCCAATTTCAGATGGCAAACCTCAGATAAAGAATGTTTCCAAGCAAATACAACTCAGGTAAACAAAGTCACTAATCTAAAGGAGGATTAGAGAGAGGAAGTAAACATATGTTAGACTTTAACTAGAGATAATTAATTGTATGGATTACTGTGCTAAACAGTAACGAAAGTTAAGCAGTAACCAAAGTTAACCAGTGATGGAGGATAACTAAAAATGTGTATAAATGCAAGACTAGACTCCAATAAAGATCATCATGATTCAGTTGTTCATAATCAAACAACTCGACTGCCTCGTCTTTACAACAGTGACGCTCAAGCAGCATCAAAATTCATGCAGGACGGATGGGGACTGAAGTCAATAAAGCCAAACTAAAGCTGGTTGACAACGAGAACAGAAGAAACTTCACAGGTCTTTCCCATGGTTTCTTTCTGGGAAATGGTAACCTGAAAGAAGGAATATATGGTCTCTTTAAATGAGGAAACAATTCATAAATCTTAAGATACAGTCAAGCCAAAATGAAGCATTTTAAGACACATTTATTTAAATGTGACATGTTCTTGTTCTGCTAGTCTCTCTTATTTAAAGCAATGGGAACATCATCTAAGATCTCCTGCCTGCAATGGAGCTGTCTTCCATGATGACAGAAATGAGGTAGACTTTTTCCTGATATTTCCTCAAGGAGAAAATAAATGTCTCAATAGCATCTCAGGATCACATTGAATGGCAAAAAACACCCTTCCTTCCTCCCTCCCTCCCTTTCCTGTAACTTTGCTGGGAGTTTGCTTACCATTTTGTAACTTGCACCTAGCACCATTCTAGAGCACAGTGAAAAGGAAATAACAATTAAATACGTTTTTAAAGATGATAAATAAGATAAAATAAATAAACTACTCCTCAGAACCAAATGAACAATACCTGGAATGAATTTCCCACTATTCCTTTCTATTGCTAATCAGACAGAGGAAGAAAACCCCCCACAATTTAGCTCAACTCTCTTGTGCTACATTTTCATTGATTCAGGACATAACTTGATTTAAGAAGACGTGAATGAATCTGAAATTCCCCATACTAAAGCAGGCAGAATAATCCATGGTTGCAGCATCATGTCAAAAGAATATAAGTTTTATTCTATTTCTTCCTCTATTATATTGATTTGCTGGTACTACCTAAAATTAATTGAAAACAGAAACAAAACTGTTCCAAGAAAGGCATAAGACAACAAAAAAGCAATACTGTACATCCAAGTTCAGTTTTTGAATGAAATCATTTTGTTGGGTTGGCAAAATGTAGTTTCAAATATAATCTTAAGACAAAGCTATAGTTTGTAATGTATGTATGATATAATCCACTGGGTACTTTTAACTTCTCAGACAGATACTTTGATATCTTTAAAGAAGATTAAGTTTTGGCTCCCTCCTTCATGCAGGTCTGAGATTGTTCTTTAATTTAATTTCCTCCAACAGAACCTTTTATAAAATGTTTATGTCAGTTGTTTGATTGTTTGTTTTTAACCCTTTCAAACCACCTAGAATTGTGTAAACATATAGCCATAGAAATTGAAATAATAACTCGGGGGTGGTTTCTTATTACTGGAGGCCATTTTTTTTTGACTCTTGTAAAATCTCCCTTTTAATAATCCAGTAGGTGCAGCACATAAGCACTGGTGTTCACTTTTTTTCCCTCTCTCCTTTAGCTGAAAATTGTTGCATAATTCTCATCTTACTTAGGTTCTGAGGGCAAGTGGAAAGCTTGTAATCGGTTCTCCTTTATTTCCTCTTCTTTTTCTTTTTAAAGGAAGCTATTTCCATTCAATATATTCAAATGTAGCACTCTTTCTATTATCAAAATATATTTACAAATGGGAGCTTCCGGTTTGCCAGGCTTCGGCGGCAGCGGGGATTCGCGACTGTGCACGATCCCTGTTGCGCTAGCCATCTTGGTGCCTCCGATGCTGATGGGTCTGGAGGATAAGGCTGCCCTGTAGAGGCAGCCGAAGATAGGGAGGATCTGGGAAGGGGTTAGGGAGTGTCGCAGACCCCTTCCTCACCCAGCTTAGCCTCCTTTTCTCAAGGCAGTGGAGTGGTGGTCAGCAATGGCCGCCACAAAGAAGCCGGCAGCTGGAAAATATTGTGCTGGAAGAAGAAGGAGAAAGAAGAATCAGAAGTGAAAGTGTTGGCTGAGCCGGGAAAATAACAACCTTTAAAACCCTGGAACGGAATTGCTTGAATTGCCTGAAAGATACATTGTATCCCTAAGAAGAGAAAAGTGGCGGAGAAAGCTGTCAAGGGAAAACTTTTTTTATTCACTCTCCCACCCCATAGAAATAGCAGACGGAGACTTGGAAAATATATTTGGGCACCAAAGGTAATTCAACTTGAAAGTTATGAGATAAAGGAATTTAGGCTTTGGACTTAACAACTTCAGAAATTGGAAAACCCGTATTTGAAGTATGGATTTCTGAGAGTTTAAAGGGAAATTGCTGTTGTAAGTGGGGGGAGAGGAAAAAAATTTTTTTGGAGCAGAGCTTGAAAAAGGAGGAGACTGCCTAGAACTTTAAAGAAAGATATACTTTAATGGGAACTTTTTGATCAATCAGTAACCCCAGAAAGAGAAATAGAAGAAGGAAAAAAAAACGTATTAAAAGAAATAGTTTATTTGGATCTTTTAGTGACTTTGGAATTTTTTGGAATTATTCTTGATTAAAAACACTTGGGTGGCTGTTTTTGAAGAAGTTTTTCTCTTCATGATGGCATTGCTTCTGGATGAACTAAAATTCAATATCAAAATATAAAAAGAAGAGCAAGATGGAAAAGATACTTTGGGCACTCTTTTTCAATTTCTAGAAATGGCGGTATGCACTTATGAAAAACTGACTATGCAGCAGGATGACTGGAATAAAGAAGAAGAAGAAGCCATCTTGGATGAACAATGGGTTTTCTTTGGGGAGGAGGAGGAAGAGGAAAAGAAAAAGGGGATTTTAAGGTTTGAGAAAACAATCCAAAAAGAGAAAAATGAGATGAAAGGTGGATACAAGGTTGAAAACAACAGAAAGGGGGTAAGCAGAAGAAGAAAAGGGAGGAGGAGAGACAATGTGGTAAAAAGGCAAGGAGAAAAATAAACAAGAGAGAAAGGAGGGGATGAAAAGCCTTAATGGTGGGAAGCAAGACTTAAAGAAACAAAATCTATTTAGAGACAATGGGTAAATTTAATTGAAAAAGGGATTCTGGAAGGTACATAAGAGTGTGTTTTTGTATGTGTATTTAGAGTAAAATGTGTATTAATATATATGATTAGCTTTTTAATGGTATCTATGGTGGGTTATATGCTTTTATTTTGTAATTGTAGTGTACTTGTTTTTCTTATAAAATTTATTGTGTAATTTTAGAATGTACTAATCAGAATCCCAATATAATGTAAGTGTTATATTAAGCGTTATTAAGTTAGGGGAAAGAGTCAAAGGCGTTACTCCAATCAGTGTACAGGAGAAGTATATTTAAAGAGAAAAGATGGATGGATAACTGGAAAAGAACAGACAAAGAATGATAAGTATTATGAATTGTATTGAGATAAGATAAATAAAATAAAACTAAGAAAGATAAAAGAGGGAAGAAGCTATATAGAAAATTGAAAATGGTAATAAGATATGGAATGATATATAAAGTAAATGTGATTTTTGAATTTGCGTCTGTGCGAAGAGTTTTAACCTGGGATCAAGCAGCTTTCAGAAATGATGTTTTTTATGTTTTATGTCTTGTATGTCTGTGTATTGTTTTTTGAAAGGCAAAAAATTTTAATTAGTAAGAAATATAATCTGGATAATAGAATGAAAAGGAGAAATTGGGATAAGATATGAAGTTGAGCAGATAACGTAAATATACATATTACAATTTGGAAATATTTTGTATGTCCTACTGGTTTTTCCAGAAAGATCCTTTATGTTATTATGCCTTGATTGGCTGTGTGTTCTGTAAAGTTAATAAAATTTGTTTTTTAAAAAAAATATATTTACAAATGTATACATCCTGAAAACTGGATCTAACTATATGACCATTTTAAAGGAAAAGAATGTTAAAGTCTGTATTTTTGTGTTATCAGAAATATAAGGTTTTTTTTTTCAAGTTATTAATGGACTACTTGAGAATTTGTAAGCTTTCATGGATGAGAATTTTCCTTTCTTCACACTTAAAACATACATGAAAATTAAACTTAAAATACCACGAACAATTAACTTTACCACTCATTCATTCTTTTTCCTCTTCCTCTTCCTCCTCCCTCTACATCAGGGGTGTCAAACTCACAGTTCACAGGCTGAATGCATCATGTGCTAGCCCCACCCTGCCCACTTTAAGTGAACGTGAAAAAAGTCCCAATAGGTCACATGATGACACCAAGACAACACGAGTTTAACACCTCTGCTCTATATGATCCATGTTTTCTAATTACAAAAAAGATGGAGAACCCAGAGGCAATGGCATTAACAGGGGTGGCAAAAGAGCCAAGGGGATGGAAGGAATGATTAGGCAGTTGAAATCCTGTTCCTTTTATATAAACTTGCATGTCATCTTGGGCACTTTGCCCTTACATTCCTATCCAGAATTGTTTGCAATAAGAAAGGATTAACAGTTCACTATCAGTTATCTGAAAGGTATTTTAGAAAAAACAACTATATCCTTCCTCCAAAGCCAAAGGACAATGAAACAGAAAATGTGTCTGCAATAGTATACTTTCTGCAGGAGTATAGCATGTTTTATTCAGCAAACATTTTTATCCACAATCATATAATAATATCTGACAACAGTCATTATCTAGTAGTAGGGAGATACTGGATGCTGAGGAGGCTTACAAGAAAACTGTTCCATGGAGCTGACTAATGATCCATAAATCAAGCATCTTATTTCTGGTCATATCTAGATTGTTGAGTCTTTAAGCTTAATGAAGGCCATCATTGCTGATAACTGTCTCTTAGCACATTGCATTTTAAAGTATAATGGCACTATATAAATGTTGAGGCAGAAGCAACTAGTTCTCCTGGGTTTTGGAGTTTCCATAAGTAAAACTTGTGCAAAGGTTTTGGAAGAACCAACCAAACACTTTTATAAAAGTCTGACCCAAACAGAATCAAGATTAAAAATACAGCGAGGTACTTGACTCAGGATAATATTGATGGTCACACATAATGTCTGATAAAAGGAAGAAATTTATATTTTAAAGGATATAAAAAGACCATTTCAGCTGCTTATGCATGCCATAGCTACATATGTTACTGAAACATTTTCCAACTATCCATACAGTTACCCATGATGGAACACAGGGCATGAAGCTGGGAGCTGCCTCAATCCAGCCTCCCATTACAGATAGAGCCCTATATGCATGTATTAGAAAATATAAGGAAATTTTCCTGATGTAGGATCAAAATGATCAGAAGATAAGGCAGTATTTAGGACTTCTGGTTTGAAAGGTTTCAGTGACAGACATAAATCCGCGATCGTGCGCGGTTTCTGTCTGGGCTTGCCGCTGGAGTGCCCCGAGCTGGCTGGTTTTGGGGCTAAGCCACCCCATAGAGGTGGTGAAGAGGAGGGAGACTGCCATCAGGGTCGAGGAGAGCCACATCTGTCCTCCTCAGCTGGCCATTACTCCCTTTCCCAAAGGCGGTTGCAGTGGTGGTCAGAAATGCCCACCACAAAGAAGAACTCAACCAGAAAAGAATGTGCAGGAGGAAGATAAGAAGTGAAAGTTTTGGCTGACCGGGTTAAATTGTAAAAGCAACAACCAAGGTACCCTGGAATTTAAACTTACAAAAAATAACATTGCTCCCAAAGAAGAGTTGGAAGCAGTGAAGGAAAGTGAAAAGGGAAAGGTTTGGCTTCCCCCCCCCCTTCTCTCTCCTTCCTTATACTGACAACTAAGAGACTTAAATAAGAAATCAGAAAAATCCACTTTGACATCAATAGTCAATTAAGCTGAAAATAAAACAAAATGCCAAAGAGATAATAAAGATTTCTGGACATTAAAAACTTTCTTTTTCATAAGCAGGAAGGGAGAGAAAAAGAATAAGGGCAGGATCTGGAAGAGGGAGGAGACTGCCTGGAATTAAAAAGAATTTAAAGTAAAACTTCAACAAGATCTCTAAAAGATACATTTTAACTGAAACTTTGCAACTAAATAGTAACCCCAGGAAGAGAAAGTGAAAAAAAAAGACCAAAAAAAGAAACAGCTTGCATGTATTTGGATTATTTGGTGATCTTTGGATTTTTGGTTATTATATTTGAATGACTAAAATCGATCGGGTGGTTGTTTAAAAATTTATACAATGGCACCACTTCTGGATGAATTGAAAATGGAATTTAAAAAGTACAAAGAAGATGCACAAGAAGGTAAGGGGTTTTTTTTTTGGCTTCATTTTTCAATTCTTAGAAATGGAGATTTGGAACTATGAGAAACAACAAGAAACGTCTGCAAAACAAGAAGACTGGGACAAAGAAGAAGCCATCTTTAATGAACAAGCAATTTTATGTCGGGAAGAAAAAGGAAAGGGGGGAAAGAGAATGGAGAATTTAAGACTTAAAAAAACAACCAAAGAAAAGAAAAATAATTCAAAAAATAAGTATAATACTGGAAAGCAACAGAAAAGGGAGAAATAGAGGTAGAGAGCAACAAAAGAGAGAAATAGAGGTAGAGAGACAAGGGGGTAAAAGGGGGAGAGAGAAGAAGGGAGGGAAGAAGGAAAGGAAAAGAAGTTACAAAGGACCAGAGCAAGATATAGAGAAACAGGACCTATTTAGGGATATTGGGTGAAAATCTAACTGAAAAAGGGATTCTGTAAAGGTACATAAGATTGTATTGTTATATTAGTAATAGAAATAACTTTAGAAAATTGGAAACAACGTATGATTAAAATGAGGGATAAAATAGTGTAATTTAGTGAAATGTTTGTGAATAAAATAAGTGAAATAAAATAAATGAGAAAATTGAATTAGGAAGGAATGGGGACATTTTAATTAGTTAATGTTTTATAAAATATAAATGAAGAGGGGGGGAATTAACTATGGAAAGCTTATAATTGTTCCCATAGAAGTATGATATCTAATTGAAAAGTAATGTTAAAGATGTTAAGACTTTAATGAATATTAATATTAATGATAGAATTGACTTGGAATGGAATGTTGTTTTAATTATATACATTTATAATTTTTTTCTTTTTTTAAGAATACAGTGTGTATTTTAAGAATGTACCAAGCAGAATCCAAATGGAAGTTATGTATTATATTGAATGTTACAACTTTAGGTAAAAGATATAAAGGCGTCATACTCCAATCAATTTTGTTTAATAAGAAAAGATAATAGATTATTGAAACAGGACAGACAAAAAATATAAATACAATGATTTGAATTGAGATGAGATAATTAAAATAAAATTGAGAAAATTAAAAGAGGGGAGAAGCTATGCAGAAAATGTAAAATAGAAATAAGATATGGAATAGGATATAAAAATGAGCATGAACCTGAATTTGTGTCGGTATGAAGAAATGTAACCCGGGATTATGCTGCTTTCAAAAAAGATGTTTTATTTGTATTTTTTTCTCTTTGTGAAAACTCAAATAAAATTTACAAAAAAAGAAGAAAGAAGATAAGGCAGTATTTCATAATAGTTAGGGGCAACAATGGGGACAGAACAGGTATCAGTTATGGGAATAAGGCTGGTCTGAGAATTCTGAAATATTCTTCTCTTGAAGACTTTCTATCTGATCATCCCTGGAAATAAAACTTGTGAGCAAACTATTTGAGAAGATGGTCCCAGAAACAGATTATCTCCATCTGAAAACTCCTATTTGGTTACACCAACCACATTTCTAAAGTGAGTACTCAGAACAGAGGTTTTCATGAAGTGCTAAGTTAATGGACAGTTTCATTCAGTAATATATTTAGTTTCAGACCATTTAGAGTTTAATGTAGGGGTGTCTGAAAAGTCAAGTAAGATTGCTTGCATAAACAAACACCCCTGTTCAATTTTTATGAGGAGAATTAGAGTGGGCCACACAGCTAGATCAACCAAAGCTGGCCTGCAAAACTCCAGGTGACCAGTAAATGGTAGCAAAGAGATTGATGGTTGTGTTTCCTTGCTTCCATCTAGTTGTAGTAGCCAGATGGGGTAGCCCAATGCACAGCTCCAATTCTCTTTGTTATCTGCTGATTCATGAGCCTCATGCTGGTCTTGAGGTGGGAAAAGTTTGCCTTTGGGGCAGGATAAAGTAGCAAGTGGTTGTGTTATGGAAATGATGAAGACTCTAATGCAATAAAATATCAAAATGTTCTAGACCCTTGTGCAAATAGGAGCAATTCCTATTACTTTCAGAATGGGCATTCAAGGAATACCCAAATTCTTCTATACTACTTGAAGGGGTCTAGTGCAGGGCTGTCAAACTCCCGATCCATTGGCCAGATGTGTCACTTGCTGGCCATGCCCATGCCCGGTTTATCAAAGGGGGAAAAAGTCCTGATGTGTCATGTGATGCCACCTGACAGTGTGAGTTTGACACCCCTGATCCAGTTCATTTTCAAGACAGGCAACTCTCTGCTTGCTCACTCTAACTTTCTATGGCAAATAGATCATGTTGTGTCCCCAAACATATTGAATGAAGTGATTCTTTTTCAGTTTATCTAACTTACAATCTTGTCTGTTTGTCCAAAATGTCTAAATGTCTTGAAAGAACAAGGATTAATGACTGTATAAATTTTCTTTGTTATTGGGAAGATATACTTCAGGGCAAGTAGTCTTTGACTTACGATCACAATCCATCTCATCATTTCTGTGGTTAAGTGAGACATTTGTTAAGTGAGTTTTGCCCCATTTTATGACCATTCTTGCCACGATTGGTAAGTGAATCACTGCAGTTGTTAAGTTAGTAACAAGGTTGTTAAGTGAATGTAGCTTCCCCATTGACTTTGCTTGTCAGAAGGTCGCAAACGGTGCTCATATAACCCCTGGGACACTGCAACTGTCATAAATATGAACCAGTTGCCAGGCATCTGAATTTTGATCATGTGACCATGGGGATACTGAAATGGTTTTAAGTGTAAAAAATGGTCTTTAATCACTTTTTTTCAGTGCCATTATAACTTTGAATGGTCATTAAACGAACTGCTGTAAGTCGGGGGCTACCTGTAGCTGAAACAATGGTGGGCTACACTGTGAAGATCAAATTCCTTCTGCTTATCCCATCTGCTAGAGCAGGGGTGTCAAACTCACGTCATCATGGTGGCATCACGTGACATATCGGGACTTTTGCCCCTTCGCTAAACCGGGTGTGGCCAGCACATAACGCATCCTGCCCATGGGCTGGGAGTTTGACAGCCCTGTGCTAGAGTTAAACAAAAGTAGGAATCTTAGAAGGGAAGGGAAGAATGGCATAGAAACCCTATTGTATTGTAGGTTCTATGAGGATTATAGGAAGGATGCCCTGTGTGATTCTGAAAGAACAGCCTGTGAAGCTCTGGTATAGTAAACTCACCTCTGCTGCCCCTGAATGACATCACAGGTAAACTTTTTTGATGACACTGCTTTGATTACTTAATTCAAGTGACTAATGAGATGGGTCTCAAAGACCTCAGGACTAATGAATAAGTCTGAAGAGGATCCAAGAGTTTTTCAACTCCATTCAGTTGATTTGCACAGATTTGTTATAACTTTTTTTCCCTGCTGTGTTATGACAGGATTTAGACATTATCTCTGTGCTTACAAGGCCTACAAAGAAAGAAAACAGAGCATCAGTCACCTGGTAATCATATAGCAACTGAAAGGCCATTTAGTTACTGTGGGATAAGCAATAGAATGATTAATAATTTAACCAATTACCATTCATTATAATATCTAATTTGGCATTTGATGAGCCACAGGAGTCTCGCCTGCCTTTTTACATACCTAATGTTTAACAATTCTGTACCAGTTCTGCTCACACCTCTCTTCCTCAGCATGTCAGCTTCTAGTTTAAACACCTATTTTTAGGAAATTGCAGGAATGGTTTTACAAAGAAAGTACAAATTATGCAATGCCCTGCAGAAGTCATTTACAAAGTATCCATCTAATCTGACAGGTATGTTATTGCTTCTTCCTGGGTATAATGCTATATTATATAGCAAGACTTTAAAAGTAATGGAAATAGAGTCCATGAAAACATGGCAGCTACCTGAGAGGATGGGGGAGGGGCAGCAAGAGCAGTTGCACTGCACAGTGACACAGGTCTGTAATTTATAATATTTGGGTGATGATGTCATGATTGTGTCACGTTATTTTAAAATTATCATGGCTTCCACTAGATGCCCACTAGATGCATGGAAAGAAGTGACAAATTCAGTTTGATCTTAACACGGAGAATAACTTTGGACTTTCCAAAATCCAACATGGACTGCTTGTTTGCTTTACAAATTCATCTTAAACATTATGACAGCTCTTTCCCCCCCCTATTTTCTATTAAACGGAAGTTTAGTGGATAAATCAGCAAGTTTGCTCGTCCCTTTTTAAAGATCATTCAAAGACAAGGTTCAATTCAGGATTTTCAGGATATTCCATCTTTAACATTGGATAGGATAACACCCCCTTATTAAAAAGTACTGTGCCATCTGAGAGACTTTTTGGACCCCAAGATCCTGTTTGATGAACAGATGGCAGCTGTGACCAGGAAGGTCTTCGTGCAGTTTCATCTGTTGTACCGGTTGTGCCCTTTTCTATATCAGGAGGGTCATCAGACAGTCACACCTACTATGGTTACCTCAAAGCTCAACTATTGCAATGCACATTACATGGGACTGCTCTTGAAAAGCACCCAGAAGCTTTAATTTATCCAGAATCTAGGACATAGGTAATAATGGTCCACTTGACCAATTATGCCCATGTGATACCTCTATTTCAGGAGGTGCACTGGTTCCCAGTTTGTTTCAATTCAAGGTGGCATAGGATCTGGTTATCCAGCTTGAATAGAAGACAAGACAAGAGTAAGAGTAAGAGTAACAGTAACAGTAAGAGTAAGAGTAACAGTAGAATAGAATAGAATAGTAGAGAAGAGAAGAGAAGAGAAGAGAAGAGAAGAGAAGAGAAGAGAAGAGAAGAGAAGAGAAGAGAAGAGAAGAGAAGAGAAGAGAAGTATTGGAGGTTTTCTAATCCAATCCTCTGCTTAAGCAGGAGACTCTATACCATTTCAGACAAGTGTCTGTACTTAAAAACCTCCAGTGATGAAGCACCTACATCTTTTGAAGACAAGTTATTCCATTGGTTAATTGTTCTCACTGTTCGGAAGTTTATCCTTAATTCCAGGCTGCATTTCTCATTTGTTAGTTTCCATCCATTGTTTCTCGTCCCACCCTCTAGTGCCTGACCCCTTTTCTTTGTGGCACTCCTTCATGTACTGGAATATTGCTATCATGTCACCCCTAGTCTGTGTTTTCTCTAGACTAGCCAAACCCAAATCCTGCAATTGTTTTTCATATCTTTTAGTCTCCAGGTCTTTAATCATCTTAGTTGCTCTTCTCTGCACTTTTTCCAACTCTCAACATCTTTTTTGTATTGTGGTGACCAAAACTGGATGCGGTATTCCAGGTGTGGTATTAACACATGATGTGATTTTGATTCTATGTCTCTGTTTATATAACCAAGAATTATATTCGCTTTTTTGGCTGCTGCTGCACACTGCTGGCTCATGTGTAAGTGATCATCCACTAGGAGTCCAAGGTTCCACTCACAGTTAGTGTTTTTGAGTCAGGTTATGCCTAATCTGTACTTGTACCTTTGGTTTTTCCTGCCTAGGTGTAAAACCTTGCTTTGCTCCACATTAAATTTCATTTTGTTGGATAGGGCCCATTGTTAAAGTCTGTCAACATCTTTTTGGATCCTGAGCTTGTCTTCTGGGGTGTTGGCTATTCCTGCCAGCTTAGTGTCATCTGCAAATTTGATGAGTTCCCCTTTCATTCCCTCATCTACTGTAAGTCTATTATTTGACAGAGATGTCACTCCAGGTTCCTTCACTTAAACACTGCCATATATTGGAACCCAAAATCATACCTTCTCTGTTTAGCACATACCCTTAATGAGGAATGAGGTTAGAGCTTTGTGGCTTCCAACTGATGCATTCTGGAGGATATTAAAGACTTGGATCTTCTCCCATGTGTGGCTGGAGCCCATTGCATGACATCTGCCTCTTGCTGACAGGTTCTGCAAGCTTGTTATTGCTATTGTTATAGGCTTTTTGTATATTTGTTGTTTATGTTTACACCCAGAGTCATTTGGAGTCAGGTATCCAAATTAAATAAATGAATAGGTAAATTCATGCTTGTGTGGGAGGAAAAAAAACAGTTTAGGAAATGTAAGTTTGAGTTCATCACAAAGATCTCATGAGGTTATATCTAGAGCACTCAGTAATCTAGAAGATAATGAGAATTTTACTTTCTAAACTTTTTAGTAGCAATCCTGAGCATGCTGAAAACAAATTTACAATTTTTGTCTACGATTAATCGGGAAGTAGGAGTCCATATTTCCAATTCCCCATGGAACTTGGAAATGCAGATAGTTTCACTGGAAAACTATTAGATATGTTTAAGTTGGCTGTGCTTTGCCTCAAATATATATTTTTGTTCAATTCACTTCAAGGAGGTGTGGTGATGATGTGACCCAACTTGATGAGTTGAGAAGCTTCATGCTGCTTTTGAAGCTTTCTATGGTGTATCCAGTAGCAAGAGACTTCTGCACATAAGAAACTAAAAATTTGAAAGATTAGAGCAACTACTGCATAGCAAAGCAACATTCAAGGAATTCTTAATAGCCTTAAAAGCTAGGTTGCTATTAAATACAACATGTTTCATAGAAACCAGGGCTGGAATTTCTAACTATGCTCATTTCATTTTTTAAAAAGTGATCATAATTTTTTTGTTCTCAGGTGAATGTCCTGAAATTTGATCTAGCAAAACTAGATCCAGTGTAGTGAGAAATATTTATTACAATTTTAACAGACAGATTGATGGGATTTTGCCAAAAGGAAAGTGATGGTGATAAAAATAAAAATATCTCTTCCTGATTACACTAGAACTGGCTTTCAGAGTTGATGTCAGTGAGAAATATGAGATATTAATTCACTTATCTTTTTCTTAAAATACAATATAGTTCAGAGCTAGGGTTAGAATTAGGCTTAGGGTTAAATGAGAAAGCCACTAACATAATATTAACTCAAGTTAATAGAGATGAAAAATCATAAGGACAACAATATTTAAGGCTTTTTCCCCTCAAGTTTTCTCCACACCCAACTTCAGAAACTGTTATATGTTTAATAGCAATATGATCAGCAGAATCATTGTGATATGTGAATAGACTTGTCAGTTGGCAAATCCAAAACTTTCCTTCTCTTGCCTTCCTGTCTTACAAAATGTTTTATGAATTCAAGCACCAAGTTATTTTTGAAAATCATTATTGGCAAAATCTGAGCATGTGGCAATATTTGGGGTGGGATGTAGGAAAGGGTTGTATCATGATTCACAACCGAGCCTCTTGAGTGGAGCTCCTAGTCTGGCTCACAACAGATCAGTGGTGGGATTCAAAAAATTTTACTAACAGTTCTGTGAGTGTGGCTTGGTGGGCATGCGTGGCTTGGTGGGCGTGGCTTGGTGGGTGTGGCAGGGGAAGGATACTGTAAAATCTCCATTCCCTCCCCACTCCACTAACCTGCTTTCCAGCTCTGTTCTCGTGTACAAGGCAACAAAAGAAGACCCAGCCAATCAGCTGGGACTCAGAGGCAGAGAATAAATGGGGGCGGGGCCAGTCAGAGGTGGTATTTGCTGGTTCTCCGAACTACTCAAAATTTCCGCAACCAGTTCTCCAGAACTGGTTAGAACCTGCTGAATTCCACCTCTGCAACAGAACCTCTTGGGTGGAGTTCCTAGTCTGCATGGAAGAAAGTGACCATTTTGGAGATAAAACGGGCTTTGAGTGTTTTTGGAGCAGATTCACCAAATGTGTTAGAACTGAGCAGTGGTATCTTTACTCTTAGGTGGAAGTGTTCATATGGCCTAGATATGATTAAGGTTGGTAATCTAGTCTACCTCTTTCCTACTAAAAGCATAAAAATCTTGAATGTCAAAAGCCAAGATAAGTAGCGGAGATCAGTATCTATGGCCTTATCTGGTGATTTCCACAACAAAGGAAGGACTACAACTTGAAACACAAGAGGGGGAAATGCTAAACAGTATGTATTTACAAATAAAATTTTAAAAAGATATGTTGTGTGTCTATATCCTAAACAAAGGATGAATGAATTTTTTGAACATTTGAATATTCAAATATGAATGAATTTTTTGAATATTTTTTGAAGTATTTCAAGCTGAACAACCAGATTCTGTAACAGCTTCGTTCCCTGTGCCATCCATCTGGTAAACTTGCAGGATTCATTTTTCTTGCCATATATATATATATATATATATATATATATATATATATATATATATATATATATATATATATATATATATATACACAAATTAGACTGTGTTGTTTCTCTGTGTCATATAATATATGTGGGTATATGCATAATTTTGTGTTTATTTAGTTAGTTAGTTATTTTTATGTATTGTGTATTGGAGATGGTGATCCTTTGAGAGCTGTATGCAACAAAATTTCATTTTAATATATGCTGATCAGTGGACATTCAAAGTGACAATAAAGTTCATCTAAGTCTAAGTCTAAGGTGGTGAGATCTTTATGAATGCATGCAAGGGCAACAAGTCTGTATCTTTGTGAATGAAAGAGCTAAAATGTATGTCAGAAAGTATGTGTCAGTGGCTTTTAGAACTTTATTATATTTACATAGTAACCCATCACAGACATGATTCTGGATAGTGTAAAATAAAGCAATCAAGTGAACAATTATAAAACAATAACATGCAACAATTTAAAATAGTTTAAAAACAAATTTAAACAAAACTGTGGGAGGATAAATCAACACCCTACACCTAGTAAGCCCATCTTGTGGTCCTCTATTATTTGGGGATCCTCAAGTAGGTTTAAAGAACCATTTTTTTTTTTTGCAGATTTACTAAATGCCAGTAAAATTGGGGCCAACTTGGAGGGAATTATGTTTCAGAAGAAAAGAACCATCCAGAATAGGTCAGCTTCCTGGATCCCATCTGATGGTGCTCTTTATCAAGCGAGACCCATAAAATACCCCTTTCGCCAGACCTGATGGGATGGGTAACTGTAACTGGGATGTGATCCTCAAATAACCTGGTACTGAAAAGATTAAAAACCTACACCTTGAACTGAAGAAGGAATTGATTAAGGAACGCAGGAAAGAATATTTAAAAGATTTGTATGAGGCTTATAGTGGTATGTCAAAGAATAAAACTTTTAAAATGCTGTAATTGTCTGGGCTTTTTTTTAAAAAAAGTGAACAAAATAAATGTTATAAGAACACTAAAAATTGGAAAACTAAAAATTTAGATGGCGTTACTGAAGAAATCTTACAACACACATATGGTTGGCATAGAGATGACTACATTGTTTGTGTAACATGAGTGTGATGAGTGGATGCATGTCTAAAAATGGGAAAACTGGTTTTACTGGTTCCTTATACAAAAAGAATGATATAAAGAATCAATGCAAAAACTACAGGGGTGGGGGCAGTGAGTTTGTTAAATGTGTCTTGGACCAGTGGCAGATTAAGGCTCACTGGTGCCCTAAGCACTGAGAAATCTTGGCACCCTCCTCCTTTGTACATACAAGATTTTTTTACAAATCTTCATTGGGTTTTTTTTTTCTTTCTTAACCTTGTGGTGCGCCCTTTGGCCCTGGTGCCCTAAGCATGTGCTTAGTCTGCTTAATGTGCTTAGTCTGCCTAATGAGCAAAATTGGGAAATGCAGATAACTTTATGCCATGTAGGAAGTTCTCGTTCTTCAGCAATCACTGAGTAATATATGAATGTGGGAATGGCACTTCCATATAGACCCTTTTAAGTCCAGTTTATAAATTTCCCCTTTTTATCAGATTTGTTTTATCTTAATTTGTCTTAAGAGGGTATTTTTCAGTGAATGGATCCAGAAAGCTCCAAAAATGATTGCTTACTAGAACAGGTCCTGGAAATAAATTAGGTGTGTCAGGAGCAACATACAAGTACATTGGGAAGCACTTGGGAAATGTATGTGATAAAACCAGAAGAGAGAGAATCAAGAATGTTTAGATTTTAAAAGAATGCAAAAATGACTAAGCTATTTTGCTTACTTGCCTATTGATTCTTAAAGACTAGGGAAGACTGAGCAAATCATAATTGGATGGAGCTGATGAGAAATGTTAAATTTAGAGCAAAAAATACAGAAGGATGATTTGCTGGAAAAGAATATTATGGAGAGTCATAGAAAGTAGTATTGTTGTAAACTATTTTTAGCTACATTTGCTTTTCTTATGGCATACCTTTAATTCCTTTAACCTACTATTTCTTATTCTTTTTCTCAACTCTTACCATGTTGTTCATCATGAAATAGAATAACATGATGAATGATGGGTATATCTGCATATCCTTTTTGGTATATAGTAAAACTTACAAATTATGTATCAAAAGGAAACTTCCATGGAGACTTCTGTATCAGAGGCAGGGCAAATTAGATCTGACATATCTACTGTGAATTAAACCTTACCCAAATTGTTCTACTTTGTTATGGGTTTTGGCCAAGTTGAAGCACATTCATACTTTAAAGTAAAAACTGAAATAAAAATTCTGAATAGTAGTCAGATGGAGTGAAAAACTACATCATTAGTAGAGGAAAGGATGAAAAGATATCTGTCTCCCAATAATCTACTGTAATGTTCCAGGTACCTGTTCATTGTAAAACACCATGAAAATTGATGGAGCTATGTCAATCAACAAATAAATCTGGGAACTCGGTGAGACAGTAGGAATGCTGCAAAGTATCTCAGGTCTATGTATCGTTGAAATCCATACACTTGGTTGTCTGATAACTTTGGCAATTGTTTCCTCATTTTGGCTCCAGAGTGGATAACAGGTGGTTACTGTAAGAATATATGCTAATCAATCAGGTGATCAGAAGTTTTGCTACGCTTTCTTAAATTGAATGAGCCTCTCTGAGGTATCATATGAAGTGGATGCATTAAGTAAATGGACTGTTAATAACCAGGCAGAGGTGGTGAACACATCTCAGACCAGCTAGAACAATGACAGAATGGAGTTGCACCTAAATAGAGAAAATCTTATTCCTGTTTTCAGTCTTCAATCATCCAATCAAAAGATAACATGGCTTACCTTTTGATTTACATATTGTAGTGTGCTGGCATTGTTATGCTCCAATCGCTTCATGTTTAGTACTCACTGAGGTGAAGCAGATAATTCAGAAAGCCAAGTCAGCAGTATTTCAGTAACATGCTCCCGCCACAATAGAAATGTCAAAAAAGACACAATTAAACTCAACAGTTGGCTATTACATTCACACAGTTTTCTTGGTAACAAAAGAGAAACGGCTGTCACTGCCTATTTTTAGCATGTTCCTTGAACTTCCCAGTCTAATCTACCCCTCCAGGATTCTCAGGTGGACCTTTGCGAAATACTTACTGTTAAGTTTGAGCAATGAGAGGCTGAACCAGAGCATGAGTGCAACAATACTTTATTATTACAATAAAGGGCTGACCGTGCTTGCCACGCCTGGAACTGGCTCGCAGCAATCAGCAACTGGTTGGACCCCGCAGCCTGCTTTTATAGCTGGCTGCTGGAGAGAATCAACCAATGAGGAAAGGGGGAAGAACGCCCACACAAAGTGAGTGGACCTGAGTGAGAACTCCTAGAGTCCTCAGGACATAACACCCCTTCCCCCCAGATGCGAACATGCATAGTCCTTGAGGTAGACGGGGGGTTTGTGTTGGCGCCCGGAACGGCGCAGCTCGGGAACATTGTCTGTCCGTTCAGAATCAGTCTGTGACGGTTGAGCCGGCAGCGAGTCGCCAACGCGCTCTCTGGATTGGGCATCCTCGGGACTCACAGGGCTGGATACTGGGGCGAGTTCCCGTGGGTTGGATCAGGTTGGTCAACTCTCGGGCGTTGTTGTCCGAGTTCGGGCTGACCGGAACGGCTGTTGGTGCGGCCTGGACGTTGGGAGCGATGAGGCTGAGAGGCGGATGATGCGGTTCCCTCGTCTGGTGACCCTGGATTTCTGCTGGCAAGGGTGCTGTGGCGCTCCGCAGTTGGTCTATGTGCCTCCTCCAGACGCCGACCATCCTCCAGCCTGACCCTATACGATCTTGGCCCGGTGATGGCAATGACCTCGCCTGGCATCCATAGTGGGTCCCCAGCGAAATTCCTCGCGAATACAGGCTCCTGTAACATAAAATGTCTAACCCCGAAGTGGAAGTGAGGGGAGAGTCAGGCAGTATTGTGGGTGAAGTCTGTCCAATACAGTCCTCAGGCGCCCCCATCAGGAGCTCTGCTGGGGACTTATTGGTGACTGAACAGGGGTTGAGTGCTGGCTCATTAGGAACCGTGAGAGTTTGTGGTGCCAGTCATCCCTGCTGAACCTGGCGAGGCTTCTTTGGTGGTCCTGACGGCTCTTTCCGCCAACCCATTACTGGCAGGGTGAAATGGGCTGTGAAAATGTGGCGGATGCCCAGGTTGGCAGCAAAACGGCTGAACTCTATTGATGCGAACTGTGGCCATTATCGGAGACGATGGAGTCGGGTAGTCCGTGCGCAACGAACAGGCGCGCTAACACGTTGGTGATTGCTAGTGTGGTGGTCGTGGATAGCTGTGCTACATCAATCCATTTGGAATAAGCGTCACGACCACTAGGAACATCTTCCCATGCAAGGGCCCAGATCGATATGGATTCTAGACCAAGGGCGCTGGCGCTCTCCCATCTGGTAGGGGTGGCAATGGGGGAGCAGGACGGATTCCTGACAGATGTTGCAGGAACTTACCCAATTGACAATGTCCTCGTCTAGACCCGGCCACCACACGTAGCTGCGTGCTAATGCTCTCATTCTCACGATGCCAGGGTACGCAGCGAGGTCGGAATGACCACTCGAGTGCCCCATAGTAGACAACCCTGCAAACTGGACAGCTCCTGCATGCGAGTCTTAAATGGAGTTAATTTGTTATCAACGATGCCACCCGGCCACCCCCTCCTCACCCAGTCGAGCACCTGGGCGAGCGCTTGGTCTGCCTTGGTTTTGGCGGCGATGTCAAGGGCAGTGATGGGCAGGTCCAACTGGGTGATCTCGAAAATGGCGTTGACAGGAGCGGGGTCTTCAGCCGGAGCGGTAAGGGGCAGCGACTGAGAGCGTCGGCGTGGGACAGTGTTTTGCCCGGCGGTGAATAAGTTTGTAGGAGTAGGCCGCTGGAAGAGTGTCCACCTTGTCATTCTAGGGGAAAGGACCTGAGGGGTCTGTTTGTCCCGCCAGTAGGCCCAGGAGGGGCTTATGGTCCGTAACCAGTTCTCGAAAAAATGGCCAAAAAGGAATTCGTGAAACTTTTTCACGGCCGCAACGGCTGCTAGGGCTTCCTTGTCGATCTGGCTGTAATTGCCCCGTGGCCGAGAGCGTCCCTTGAGAAAAAGGCGATGGGAGCCTCGGCGCCATTGGGAAGTCTGTGACTAAGGACCGCCCCAATTCCAAAAGGGGATGCATCTGCTGCCAGTACTAAAGGAAGGTTAGGGCTCGAATTGGATAAGCACCGCCTCTGACGTGAGTAGTGATTTGACGGCGTTAAACGCCTGGTTTTCTTTGCCCCCAGTGCCACGGTGACTGTTTGTCCAATAATCTGTGAAGGGGTTCGGCTACTGAGGCTTTGTGGGGCAAGAAGGATGCGTAAAAGTTCAGCAGCCCCAAGAAAGCTTGCAGCTCCGCTTTGGAGGTTGGAGTGGGAGCCTCGTGGATTGCCCTGACCTTGGACTCAGGGGGTGAATGCCAGAGGCGTCAATTTTATAACCCAGAAAGTCCACCTGTCTAGTGGCAATGGCGCATTTTCTTTTTTAACTTGAGGCCATGCTGTCTGAACCTCTCCTAACACTGCTCGCACTCTCTGGAAGAGTTGGGGTCTGTCCCTGGCCGAGACCAAGATGTCGTCGAAGTAGGGTACTACACCAGGAGGCCCTGTAAAATCCACTCCATGAGGGACTGAAAATCCCTGGGGCAACACTTACGCCAAATTGGAGACGCTTGCATCGGAAGGCACCCTGTGAGTGACGATGGTCTGAAGTTCCGCTGTTTGGTTATCAACAGGAACTGCTGATACGCTTGAGACATGTCCAATTTAGCGAAAATATTGCCCGCTCGAATGTGTGCAATAAGTGCTGAATGACGGGCACAGGGTAGGCGCTAACTTGTAAATATTTATTGATTGTTGTCTTGTAGTCCGAGCAAATTCTCAGGCTACCATCTTTTTGAGGGGTGTGACAATGGGCGTCTCCCACTTGGCTAAATCTGTTGGCTCAATGACCCCTTGTTTTAATAGTTTATCCAATTCAGCGTCTAGTTTTGGCCGAATAGCAAAATGGAACTCTACGCGGTTTTAGTCTGATTGGGACTGCCTGGGGTCAATCAGAATGAGATGGGGTTCATATAACACTCCCAGCTCCTCGCTGAACACATCTGCGAAATCAGCGAATAAGGAGTCAGTGTCTAAGGTTGAGACAGCATGGACTCCTGTTAGCCCTAGGCCGAGGTGGGGAAACCAATCGAGCCCCAATAAGGTGGGTAAATTGCCGTTAACTACCACTAGAGGTAGGTGACCTTTAAAAGTTCTAAAACTGACAAAGAACTTGCCTCTGCCGATCACAGGAATGGTCTTCCCCTGGTAGTCCTTCAGGCCGAACTCGCATCTTTGAAGCCGGGTGGTAGATAGGCTGGGGTGGAGTCTCTTGAGGGTGTTCCACGAAATTATTGAGAGCGTGACCCTGTGTCAACCTCCATGTGGCACGGTTTACCTTCTAGGGAAACGGAGAGAGAAATTTTACTAACAGTGTGGCAAGCACGCTTGCAGGGCGGTGCGTGCGACAGTTTAATACTTGCCTCTGAGGTCCCGAGTGCGAGGGAGGGAGTCTGTGTGCAGCGCTTTGGGGGTTTGGCAGACTCTCGCGATGTGCCCCTTTATGGCAGTTGTTACAGGTGGCTCCTTTAAACTTGCAGGTGGCCCTTTGATGCGATCCCCACAGGCTAGGCACAGTGTGATGTGCTTGGGTGGACCGGTGTTTTCTTGTTTGGCCCCTACCTGCGGCCGCTTGTCGTAGGTGAGGTGGTGGACGCTGCTGGCTGCTGAGGGTTTCCTCTGCTACCACCTCCTCGGAATGGACTGGGAACGATGCCAGCTTGGCGCTTGGGCCCAGTATTTCGGTGGCTGAGTTCGTGCCAGCTCCGGCTGCCAGGGCCTCCTCGACCGCTTGTGCGAGGTTGAGGTCTTTTTTGCTAGAAGGCACCTCTGTAGGTTGAGGTCCTTGACCCCACAAACTAATTGATCGAGGAGCATGTCCTCCAGGTATGTTCCAAACCCGCAGTGCAGAGCTGCTGTTCTGAGGGCGTGCCATATATTGATTGATGGTCTCCTTACTCGATTGCTTCCTCATACGGAAAGTGAACCTCCTGGCGATCTGTGAAGGCCTGGGAGCATAGTGGTTAGTGAGGATCTCAAGCAACTCGACCACGGACGCTTTTCAACTCTCTAGGAGCTACGAGTGCTGCGGCAGTATCGTAAACGGTGGCTCCAGCAGTAGATTAGGAAATAGGATTTTTTCCAATGCTCTCCCGCATCCGCCAGGCCGACCGCATCGATGTAATGGTTGAAGCGGTTCTTATACGATTCCACTTCTCTTCGGTCTGGTTTGAACGCCGGGAATACTGGGTTGGAACTCATGGTGCTGGAAACGGCTGGGCTACTCATGCGGAAAAATCTCTCTGGGGACAACGGCGCCGTGGGTTGCAAGTGAAATCAGCTCTGGAGAGGTTTTTTTTGCTATCCTCTCTTTCTCTCTGGGTTAACCACGATGGCTGTTAGCCGTTGGAGGTGTCTAGATTCGCGCCAGCATGGGCGTTAGTGACTTACTACAGCGCTGTGTGTGTCTCTCTGGTTTGAAATTCAAATGACACCCGCTTGAATTTCGCGCCTAATACTGAGCGACAAGCGGCTCGCAGCGCCTTCACTTTCCCGTAGCTGGGCTACAAGCGGCTACAGACGCTTCTAACTTTCGAACCAGACCGCTTTCTCTGGCTGTGGATCAACGTTCGCTCTTTTTGTTGGCTGACCGCTCTCTCTAGGCTGCGGATCGGTGACTAGTGACTCAGCGGTTGCATGGTGCTTCTGGTAGCTATCCCATCCTCGTCGCCAGTGTTAAGTTTGAGCAATGAGAGGCTGAACCAGAGCATGAGTGCAACAATACTTTATTATTACAATAAAGGGCTGACCGTGCTTGCCACGCCTGGAACTGGCTCGCAGCAATCAGCAACTGGTTGGACCCCACAGCCTGCTTTTATAGCTGGCTGCTGGAGAGAATCAACCAATGAGGAAAGGGGGAAGAACGCCCACACAAAGTGAGTGGACCTGAGTGAGAACTCCTAGAGTCCTCAGGACATAACACTTACCCTGGTTAGCTTTGCAGGCAGACAAAGTATACTTGGAGCTGCTACTTGCTCAAAGCTAACAAATCTTCAAGACTTCCAGAATAGGCATGGTGAACTGAAGTTGCCTCTATAAAAGTGAATAGACAGGTTCTATAGAAACTCTCTCGAGCAAGGGTCTTCAAACTTGGCAAGCTTAAGACTTGTGGACTTCAACTCCCAGAATTCCTGAGCTAACATGACTGGAGGAAGAATTCTGGGAGTTGAAGTCCACAAGTCTTAAAGCTGTCAAGTTTGAAGACCCTTGCTCTAGAGGACAAGAAATCATTCACATGTGCTGCAGACAGTTACTCTTCATGATAATTGGACAGCAGCCTTCCATGGGATTGATAGCCAGATGAAAGGATCAGCCATCTTGTTTCCAGCTACAGCAGAACCTTTTCAGGGAGACTAAGTCTGCAAGCCTCACTTTTTTAGCACATTTAGAAATTACCTATTAACGACCTTAAAGTTATTAGAAACATTGGAATGAGAAGTTTGAAAGGTCCTTGGCAGAGGTGGTATTCAGCAGGTTCTGACCAGTTCTGGAGAACCGGTAGCGGAAATTTTGAGTGGTTCGGAGAACCAGCAAATACCACCTCTGACTGAAGATTTTGCAGTATCCTTCCCCTGCCACACCCACCAAGCCACGCCCACAGAACCAGTAGTAAAAAATGTTGAATCCCACCACTGGTCCTTGGGTGAGTTTAGCTTCAATTCTGAATAAGAATTTTTAAAAATTGAAATAAACAGCAAAAAACCCTAAGATTTTGATGTAAAAAAAATTACAAATAGGTTAAAGATCCAGTTAAATTTAGAAATTTAGAAAGACTTTTACTATAGGATTTTGGAATTAATTATAAAAAATACTTCTTACGGGAAACAGAGTTCTTTTGGTTATCTTGGTTTGTAACAAAGATAAATGACAGTGATTTTAGAAACTGAATGTTAGAGGTGACTAAAAATTGTAATTAGAAGGAAAATATATAACTCATCATTTGGTTTGGTTAACTGGGAAATATTAGAAATATTAAAGGAGATATTTGGAAATTATTGACAATACAATATCAGCAGTGTCATTATAGTGATGTCTGATTCTGTGGAGAGATAATGTCCAAAAGATGTCAGTGAGACAATGACAGATATGAAATAAATATCTGTCTCACAAGACAGTGGAAGTACCAAAAATACTTCCTATACTTTCTTATACTCTTTATAAACAGCCAAGAGAATGATTTGGGAAAGGATTATTTTATTGGATATGCAAAAGAAAGTGGCTGAAGTCTTAAATGTTAAAGTAAAATACAAATGACAAATCAAGAAAATAAGCTGGATTTTTTTTATTGAATCTGCAAAGGAGGTTTATTAAATCCTTGAAGAAATCTGTGTGATGGAATAAAGAACAAATGAAATCAAATCCTATGGCAATGTTTGAATTCACTGAAGATTAAAAGGAAAGAAATATAAATTTGATGCTTTGTGCTTTTTTTCTTTAAGTTTAATTTGAAAATTACTTTTACATGTCAGACATGTCAATGGAGGGAAGATGTTGAAAATTCTGGAGGAACACATGGTGGATGGGCCCCTTCTAAATATTTCATTCTGCTTGTATGTATTGATTGCATTATTTAGAATGGTAATCGGAGGGTGTGATTTGGCTGAAGCATAACCATGGTCTGATAAATGTCTAGAGAGCTTGACACTTAAAATAAGATTCTTTTAAATGAGTGATGAATATATAAAAACATTGCTTCATGTATTGAGCATATATTTAGATTTTCTTCACATTTCAGAAGCTTATGACAGTCAAAGATATATATAGGATGTATGGATATGACAGTTCTGTTTTTGCACATTTCTTCATTTTTTCTTTTACAGCTTTAGTTCTTCCCATACCTTTATTATAAAGTTCACATTGATATTTGCACTCTTCTTACATTGGATACAACATTTGAGTTAAGCCTCTTTGTAGCATGTTCTCTTGATATAATGTTTTTCTACACGTTACTTTCCCTAATATATACATTCGTAATGTACTTCTTTCTCATATTAAAATAATAACTGAACAATTTTCCCCTCACCCATTAATGTTATCTAAGGAATTTCAAAAATCTCTATTTTTTTCTCTTATTAGAAATTTTTACTGTTTTTTTTCTATGAAATTCTTCACAATTCCTACGTGCAAATCTTTACAATGATGAAGTTGATGAAGTTTTTAATGTTACTTGTTAGTTTCTCCGGAGCTTAGTTCAAATTCATTAACTGATACCCTGTTTCTCCAACAATACGGCCTCCCCCAATAGGAAGTCCCAGCATGTTTTATAGGCATGAAATTAAATTAAGCCCCTCCCCCCAAATTAAGGCCTATATTAAAACATGCAAAATGGGGGGAATGGTGGGGGGGCTTGCCGTTAGGAAGTACTTTTGTTGCACACCCGGATATGGTGCTGCCTGCGTTGACCCCGATATGAAGTGCCCCACCAACGCCGAGGTCAACATCCCAGCCGTCGCCGCCCGCCCAAAGATGCAAGTGGGGGGAATTAAGTCACCCTCAAAAAGATGGCTTAGACATTTTTTCAGGGCTCAAAAAAAAAATTAGACCCGGCCTTATTATATGAGAAACACGGTATTTCTATGTGCTGTTGACTTTTTCAGACATGGGATACAAAGAAAATTGAAAGTAGCAGATATTTAATAAGAGTTGCGTGCCATTATAGGTAAGTACAGTGCAGTTTCTGTGCATCCCTGTTATGTTAAGAAATAATAGTATTATGAATATTAATCTTAATTTCTGATACACATATATCAATACAGTCAGGTTGTACAAACCTGTGTACAAGCCTCATGGTAGCATTATATGTAGCCTTGTACAAGCCTCATGGTAGCATTATATTATCTTTAAGCTATGGTAATGTTTATCAGTCAGTAAGGCAGATCTAAAATTCCTCTGGCTGTTACCAGTGTGCATTATGGGTTTTTTTAACAACTCATAATTTCTAAGACCATTTTCTGATTGTTCAGTGTATTTTTCCTCTTCTGCTTCTTGTGCTAAGTAATAAGTAATGATCTTTATGTTCAAAGGATAAGTAGTTTTGGTCAATGACATGTTGGGTTTGTTGCTGTTGACCATCCCTTCTGATTTACTTGCTTCCTAATAGGAGTTTCTTTGGGCAGCTGCAATTTTATTTAACCAGAATGCCCTGGATTCCACCACTCCCCTCCCTTTCTGAGGCAATCAAGGGATGCAAATGAACTTGCCAATGAGAATCACTGTTTCCATGAATATGTAAAATTCCCCATGAATATGTAAATTTTATTTTATTAGTACCCTTTCCTTATTCTGGTAAGTCCAAAAACAAAGCTTCATTTTGGCCTGAAGGCCCAAAGATATTTCTTAGAAACACATAGCCTGGAAGCATAGTTATGAGTAAAAGTAAGCAGGAAATGCAATATAATATTGTAGTAGAAGTAGCATTGACTAGACAGTGCACTAAAGATTAGTGGTAGTCTTTAATCATGAGTGGGATGAATGGAGCAAATGGGCGGGGGGAATCAAAATTGTGTAACCAGAATAATATATCAGAATTCTGGTCAAATGGAAGAACTGTAAACTTGTGAGCCAAGGGCTCCAATGGAGCCATGTCTACTACAGACTACTGTATAGAGATGTTTTTATAAGAGACCCCACCCAAGAAATGCAGAGGACAGTGCATCCAACTTGACCAAGGGCGAAGCTCAGATAGTAGATGTCCCACAAATTTATTTATTTTTCTTTGAAATAATGTTTAATTAAGATTCCTTTTCATTAAATGCCATAAAAATACATTGTGGTGGGGGAAAATAATTGAATTCCAGTAAGATCAAAACCTGAAAGAATTCACCCATTTTGTTGTAATGCATTGCTAGTATTTGTATGAAAGAAAGAAAGAAAGAAAGAAAGAAAGAAAGAAAGAAAGAAAGAAAGAAAGAAAGAAAGAAAGAAAGAAAGAAAGAGGAGGAGAGAGAGAGAGAGAGAGAAGAAAGAATTTCCTATATGGGTAGTTTATGTAGATTTTCAAACTGCCTTTCCATCTAATTTTTACTATTCCAGATAAATGTTTCAGGAATCCAATAATTACTTATTGATTTGTTTATTTTATTTTATTTTTTTCATCCTTCCAAGGGTGCCAGGAAAAAAAGAGAGAGGGGAGGAGGGAGAGAGGGAGGGAGAGGGAGAGGGGCAAAATAACTAGGAAGCTATGGATGATATCAAAGTGACTCTGGTGTGAGATCCAGTGTGTTGTCTTTTCCATGTTACAACAACCCACCAGGACTCAAAGCCACATTTTCATGGGGAAGCATTGTCAGATGTTCTAGAATTGTACTTCCAGATCATTGCAGAGCACTTTATAAAGTGAGAAAAGCTTGAAATACCACATAATTTCTGAGGCGCATATCTGGTCTGCTAATATGCCAGGAAGAATGAGCAATTATGATTTTCCATCTAAAGCAACATATGCTGTTTGCTGTCCTGTTCCGAACAGCTGTAGGTTAGATGCTGTTAAGACTAGGCCCCCTCTCTCCTCAATATTTCAAAATTGAAATTAAACTAAAATAACAGCACCTGCTGAACAAAACACGATTTCCAAATGTGTACTTGCACACAATTACTATGAAGAGGCTGGCCACCATTGTTACCAGTCTATTCTTTTTGAATGGAAATGGCAGTGAAGTTTTTCGATGCAGCTGCAGATCCACAATTGTATAACTAGAGCTGGCCCCAAGCCAACCCTCAAGAACTCAAGTGGCACCAGAAGATACTATATTGATTTGCAATTGAACATAATAGGCCATCAGCTTAATTATTACTGAAGTGACAAGGTTCTGGATATTTCATATTTATATTTCAGAGGCCTGGGAAGGATGAATGTAAATCTTTTCAATGCAGGCATTTGCCTTGCTCAGGAAGGTGGGGTGCTCTTACTATATTCAGAGGCTGTGAAAGACCAGAGGACTGGCAATTCGACTTGAGCCTGGCCTTACACAGGGACTCGGCTGCAAAAATAGTTCAAAACTGCAGAACTAACTGCTTCCCACAGCCAGATATCTCATGACCCTTTTTAATACTAACAAGCACACACAGATAATTAATTTCAATTGATTTCACAGCCAGGAATGTGTACTTTTAAAGAAATGATGATTTAATTGAAATGAAGGGAATAGCTGACACCTATCTCAACTCTTCCAAGTATCTGCCAGATCATTTGGAGCTCTGGGTGCCCAGGAGTTTACTTCTGTCACCAGAGCAGCAAGCAGTCCTGCAAAAATGAAAGTGGGGGGGGACTTTTTTGGAGGAAACACTTCGCT
The DNA here is from genome assembly GCF_049901715.1 of Pseudonaja textilis. Lineage (NCBI taxonomy): Eukaryota > Metazoa > Chordata > Lepidosauria > Squamata > Elapidae > Pseudonaja > Pseudonaja textilis. The sequence continues at coordinate 239,214,238 of NC_141990.1, forward strand.
AGATGTTGTGGTTTGATGGGGAGCCACTTTTTTATGGGGGTCTCCTGGTAATTTTCAAACATGTAAATTAGTTTCCCACTTTTCAAATCTAGTGATACAGAAATATCCAACTATTGTACATATCTACAGCTATCTATTGTTGAAGCATCCTCAGGATATTGGAAGTACTTAGATTATGAATGACAAGGGATAGATTGCACATCTTGCTTAAATGTAAAACATGACAAAGATGAAATACTATTTGGAAGGTGTCTTTTTTGCTAAAAAAAAAAAAACAGGCTAATGCTACTGGGCCCATTTTCTAATATAATGTTTTCTGGAACTCAAGTATCTCTCTTTTGTCCTAAACAGGAGTGTCAAACTCAAGGCCTGGGGTGTTTTGATGTGGCCTGCAGAGCCTCCTTGGAAACAACAAAGGACTGGCCTGAGCAGCCTCAGCCAGTGAAAATGGAGCTCGAGAGGGCCATCTGCGGCCCTCCTGAGCTCCATTTTCACTGACAGAGGGTTGCAGGAGGCCATCACAACCGAAAACAGAGCTCAAAAGCCCGTTTAGTTGGTAGAGCACTCAGGCCATCACAGGTATCCCTGACATGAGTGATGTCAAACTGGCCACACCCACCAGGGCCCCTGAGGTAAAACGCAACACTGATATGGCACTCAAGAAGTATGAAAAGAATGTGAGGGAAGAATAAGAAGGAGATGCTTATGTTGTTATTGGTTTAAGGAACACAAAATCTAGTCTCTCCACTTTGCTTTCAAATAGGTTGACTCCTCCAGAACAGGAGAATATCCTGGCAAAAAAATAATAATTTCAGTCAGTTTACTAGTACAAATAAAAATGTTTTTAAGCAAATTTCCTACTGAAAGATGCCTTTGTCTACAGAGTCAGGGTCATGGAACTGTTACCTTCCAATGCAGGTTCAGTGTGCAGATTTGGGGTTTTATGGGTGTGTATGTGCGTGTGTGTGTGTGTGTGTGTGTGTGTGTGTTTTCTTAGCCAGATTTTGGTTAGCTACCAGAAGAAAAAGAAAGATTTAGTTTGGTGGAATGAGAACCATTAATAAAGTTTAATAAAAGAAAAAAGGACAGTCTATCTGCTTTCTATAGTGAGATCCACCCCCACCCCAGAAAATAAACCCTCCATCTCTGCCTGGCTGCCTGCATTGACATCCTAAGACACTTGACAACACAGAAGAAGGGGAAAAAAGCATTCAGGCTTCACGTTCACATCTTTTCTCAGCAAAACAAGTCTTTTTACACCTGAAGTGCTAAAAGAACAGAAAATCTGCAGCAAACTGAGCAAACTGACAAGTTTGAACATGACTTTGTAACAAAATGTTTCACGGACTGCATCCACAATGGATAAAGAGGCTGAGTTGAGTGCACACAACACTAACAAAGCCAAGCCAGCACAGAATCTTTGAATGTTTAAATGCACTCTCAGTCTCCCCATGCAAAAGGGCAAAAAGAGTGCACGGAGTGCAACAAACACTTTCTCAAGGCAGCAAAACAGTTAAGTCTTCGCTTTTCTAAATTCGCTTTTCTTCGTTTTTTTTAAAAAATACTCTCAAAAGAGAAACTCCAAAAGAGCCATTATTTAAGCATTATTTAACCATCAAAACAGAATTTTGGAGGGAAATAATATTATGGGATAGCTTACTGAGCTGCGTTGTACATGTGCGCTCAACGTATGCTCTTTTTTTCTTGCTATTTATGAAGGTCTTTGGAGGTCTTTAATGACTCACACAATTTTTAAAAGCTTGAGATCTTAAATTTCAATAATGCCAAGAGCTCAACTGAATGCACACACTTACATAAACTCCACAAGTCAACTAAATCAACATTCTACTAGAACATTTCACATTTGCATTCAACATCATTCTACACCAACCATTGGGTTAAATGAGACATAGTGTATGAACAGATATGCACAAACATATCCACAACAACTTTGATATTATCTTGTCAACATTCTATCCCTTCTTCTTCCTGTTGTTGTTGTTAAATATATTCACCAACAGTAGACTTAGGCATGTAACTAGGTATTATTTGCTGGGAAATTAAGGGCCAAATTATCCTGGCAAAAATATAATTTAGATATATTAAATATTGATCTGCAATACTATATATATAGTATGAATCTTATATTCACTGATGCTTGCTCATAGTTCTTTATTTTAGGAGATCCCAACAGGATCTCAACCTATTTATTCTACATTCTCTCTCTCTCTCTCTCTCTCTCTCTCTCTTTCTCTCTCTCTCTCTCTCTCTCTCTCTCTCTCTCTCATTTTCATAACTGCACCTGGAATTCAAGAGTTTTCCTACATGGGTCTTTCCCCTAATTATACAGTTAATTATATATGCTGATTAGTTATCAGCATAATTAAAATTCTAATTAATTGAAAGGATAGATTTCTTTTTTTTCTAATGCAGCAGATATATAGAATTCTAGTTAGCACTTCTGAGATTCATGGATTCATATCTCTGAATGTATGAAATGCATCCTAACTGAGGATATAATTTGGTTAGATCTGAAATATTTGATGACATATTACAGGCTTCCTCCTTTCTACTTTTATTCTACATATCTTTTTTAAAAAAATTACACTTTAATCTGTTTTGAGCTTGATATTCTAAATCTGTGGTTTGTGCTATGAATGCCAACTTTAGAAGGGAAAATAATTGTATGAATCAAAGATTACATTATATGTCAGTTTTCAATCATTTGTTCATAAGTCCATTTCACTTCTTTTCTGCTTCGAAGTATTGAAATTAGTGGTGGGATTCCAAAAAAATTATTACTGGTTCTATGGGTGTGACTTGGTGGTCATGGTGTGGCTTGGTGGGCGTGGCAGGGGGAGGATACTATAAAATCCCATTCCCACCCCATTGACCTGATTTCCAGTTCTGTTCTCCTGGGCAGGGCAACAAAAGAAGACCCAGTTGATCAACTGGGACTCAGGAGGCAGAGAATAGATGGGGGCAGGGCCACTCAGAGGTGATAGTTGCCGGTTCTCTGAACCATTCAAAATTTCCACTACCAGTTCTCCAGAACTGGTCAGAACCTGCTGAATATCACCTCTGATTGAAATCCTAGTTATAATTCTCTCTTCCTCTTCCATGCAGGAACAGCAAGAGTAATTTATAAAGAAACATCTCAAAACAATCACAAAAAAACCAGCAAAGCTTAAATAATAAATAAAAATAAATAAATTAACTGAGAGACAAACAAAAACATCACGCAGTTTCAGAGGCAGTTTTGTCCTGGAGTCATTAACATCCCATTTTAACACATTTTCCCATCTAAACAACTTTCTAATCTGAGTTAGAAGTTTTTATGCTATTGCATAATTTTAAAAAGTCTAGGAAAGGGTCAAAACCAAAGACATGTGAAAACTGAAAATTAACTTAATACTGAATTCTAATTTGGGAGTGTGAACAAAGGTTGGTATGCATAAAAATGCTAAAGGAATGAAATGGGTACCATTCTTCAATGGTTATGTCTGCAGAATGATTTTTATTGAGCAGATTTTGAAACATATGGGAAATTGGACCCAGTTAATTGGTTCTTTGTCTATATTTTCCTATGAAAGAGGAACACAGTCAGATTATTAGTCCATCTGTTAGTTAAGAATAGTGGTTCTTCATGCTTAATCAAAGATTAGTTTTCCAACATGATTAAACAGCTTTTAGCTGAACAGAAGAATGCTTGCTAAGATAGTAAAAATCTATTAAACAGCTTGAAATATGTAAACATGGCTTAACTAATTGAAAAAATGGAGGATCCCAATAATCATTATCTTGCTCCATTCTTCCAACAATCTTTTCTTTCATAACCTATCTTTCTTGCTATCAATTAAAATACTCTTTTACAGGACAACAAATCATGTTATCCTGTAGCTCTGCTCACAGCCTGAAGTTGAAGGTTGACCCAGTCTTCCATCTTTCTGGGGTCGATGAAATGAGGACCCAGATTGTTGGAGGTAATATGCAAAAAATTCTTACATTATTGAGAAGGCAGGTAAAGGTTCTGTCTTTTGGGCCATTGTTATACAAACATATCTAGATCAGCATTGTTTAAACATAAGACAACATTACATCCACTTTAATAAAATGCAGATATATTGAATCTTAATTGTATTTTTCAAAATCTGTTGAATGAAAACCATTGTTAATAATGTATAGACTGGGATGATGTTTTGAGGAAAAATTGCTTCAAAAAGAATCAATTAATTTGGAGATCCAAACTGCAAATAAACAGGTTCAGTGCTTTAATATATTTCAGTCACTTACATTTAATGAGGTCTTCTTGTAGTGATTTCAATTTCCACTATCTTGCTTGCTGGAACCACTTAAGAATGAGGAACATTCATTTCCCAATCTCAATCTAGCGTGTGGACAGTCTTTTGAAATGAGCTAGTGATACTATTATAGAAAGACTATAGACTCCAGAAAAATGTGCAAAAGTAGTCTTGTGGATTGAATGGAGCCACTGGAGTTGCATGATTTAAAACAAATAGGTCCAGTTTTTTTGAATCAAAGAAGATTTGGAAAATTTGGAATCACAGAGGTTTGGAAAATTGGAAGCCTGATGTGGGATGTCATGAGCTGAGCTGAAATGAGGTTAATCACAAAATATATGTTACCAAAAAAAACTCATGATGGTGGCAGCCCACTGTTTTATTTTCAAATAATGTACCTGAAGTCAATAAGAATTTTCTGCTTCAAGGTGTGTGTCAGTAGTCCATTCATTTGTAAATAAAAATATGACATAAATTAGAGATTGGATTGATACTGCCAGGGAATTGTCAGTAGCTCACTGGATCCCAGTCCTTAAGGCAAAGTCATACATCTATAAATCCTTGCTGTGAGATAGGAATGGCCTCTTGCCTTCCTTGTGAAAAAAAAAAAACCCAAAGAGATATGGGCTAAATATCTCTTAGCTGCCATCCAACAATCCTCCAGTTTTCTGCAGTTCTGATCTGATAGCTCAAATTTTGGGACACAGACTTAAAAGAAGCTGGGCCTTAAGACTAAAGAGAAGATGGCAAGGAAGTAACAGGCAACAGAGAGAAAGCAGAACTGCTTAAATCATTCTTTGCATCAGTCTTCATGCAAAAAGAAACTATAGCTCAACCCACCAAAAACATAACTGTAAAAGACAGACCAGAAATAAAAGTTAAAATAAGCAACAACAAAAAAATAGTAAGAGAGCAGCTGTCTGATGTTGACGAACACAAATCACCAGGGCCTGATGGATTACATCCCAGAGTTTTAAAGGAGCTGACAGAGGTCATCTCAGAACCACTACATCATATCTTTCAAAAATCTTGAGCACTGGGGAACTACCAGAGGACTAGAAAAGAGCTGATGTGGTTCCCATTTTCAAAAAAGGGGAAAAAACAGACCCAGGCAATTATAGACCCATCAGCCTAACATCAATACCAGGGAAGATACTGGAAAAGATTTTTTTTAAAAAACAGATCCGCCAACATCTAGAAACAAGTAAAGTAATAACTAGCAGTCAGCACAGGTTTGTTAAAAACAGATCATGCCAAACCAATCTTATTTCATTCTTCAACATAGTCACTAAATTAGTAGACCAGAAAAATACTGTGGACATAATATATTTCAATTTCAGCAAGGCATTCGACAAAGTAGACCACAACCTACTTCTTAAGCTAGAAAAAAAGTGGAATAGATAGCACCACCACCAGATGGATTCACAACTGGCTGACAAATCGTACTCAACGAGTAGTCCTTAATGGGTCTACGTCTACATGGAGGGAAGTAAGCAGTGGGGTGCCACAAGATTTTGTCTTAGGTCCAGTACTCTTCAATATTTTCATTAACGACTTAGATGAGGGAATAGAAGGGAAACTTACCAAATTTGGAGATTATACTAAGCTGGCAGGAATAGCTAACACACAAGACAGCCTCAAGATCCAGATGGATCTTGACAGACTAGAACACTGGACCATATCTAACAAAATGAAATTCAATGTAGAGAAAAGTAAAGTCCTACACTTTGGCAAAAAAAACCCAAAGGACACAAATAGACTGGGTGAAACCAGGCTCAATAGCAGTAACTGTGAAAGGGATCTTGGAGTCTTAGTGGATAACCAACTAAATATGAGCCAGCAGTGTGCAGCAGCAGTCAAAAAAGCTAATGCAATCCTAAATTGAATTAACAGAGGGATACAATTGAGATCAAGTGAGGTACTAATGCCACTCTATAAAGCCTTAGTAAGACCACACCTAGAGTACTGCATCCAGTTTTGGTCACCACACTATAAAAAAGATGTTGAGACTCTAGAAAAAGTACATAGAAGAGCAACCAGGATGATTAGGGGACTGGAGACTAAAACATGAAGAACAGGAACTGGGCATGGCTAGTCTAGTGAAGAGAAGGACCAGGGGAGATATGATAGCAGTCTTCCAATATTTGAGGGGCTGCCACAGAGAGGAGGGGGTGAATCTATTATTTTAAAGCACCTGTAGGCCAAACAAGGAATAATAGATGGAAACTGTGCAAGGAGAGATTTAACCTGGAAATAAAGAGAAACTTTCCGACAGTGAGAACAATCAACCAATGGAACAGCTTGCCCTCAGAAGTTGTCATCAGTTGAGACTTTCAAGAAGAGATTGGACTGCCATTTGTCAGAAATGGTGTAGGGTGTCCCGCTTGGGTGGGTGGGTGGGGGGTTGGACTAGATGACCTACAAGGTCCCTTCCAACTCTGATTATCTGTTATCTGACTAGAAAGCAGAATGGGACCCAACAAAAGAACTGATTGACTTCTGAAGATATTTTGTTCCACAATATATGAAATGGGAAAAAGCAGAAATTTAAATCTGACATTATCAAGTAATTATTTGGAAGTACTTAAAACCTGCACAAAAATATGTTAACCATGATCAGATAACATTAAGCTGAAAACTATAGCAGTACTGGGGAATTAAGAAACGTGTGACCAGAAATCTTCAATTGAGCATTTCTGGAATAATGAGCTCCCTAAGAAAAGTACAAATTGATAATATTTTATTTCACTTTACTTTGCATAGGAAGAAATGGCAACCACCTGCTCAAGTAATTCTAAAATAAAAAAAACAGCAGAATAGACACTGAGTAATTGTTTCCAAGTATATGAGAATCCAGCTGAACATTTTTTTTCTAACAAAGAAAAGTACAGGTTCAATAAGGAAAAATGCTTATTTATAAAAGCAGATGAGAAAAATCCATGAATTAGGGGAATTATGATCATAGGTTATGGAATCTCCATTCTAGAACTATTTTAAATGTTTGCAAAAGAAAATAGAATTATATTTTGATTTTTTTTTCAAGTCTACAATAACTGTAATGAATTGTAAGAAGATGCAGCAAAAAGCAATGCAGAATGTTTGCTATATAGAAAAGAAGCTATTCATGTGTATGCAAATGAAACTAAGGCCTCTGAATGGTTTAAAATATTAAGACTACAACCTTGCAGTTCCTACAAAGATACCCTAGAAGCTATTTTATACATATTAGAATACCACCTCTATGGATGGGGAGGGGTCTATTCTTTGCGGAAATCTAATAACAGATCTCCTGTTCCTTGGCCTTATTTATCTTCTGATATTGCAGATCAAATACAGAAGAGGTGAAAAATGTGCCTAGGGATAAATTGAGCTATTTAGTTTGGATCTACAAGTTCCAAAGTTTTCCCACTCCGGAGAGGTTAAGGGGAAAAAAAATCAGTCCTGTAGTTGATATAACTAATTTCTCTTCAATTGTGGCAACGAATAGTAAAGCGAGTGCAATATAAAGTGATAATTGAAGCAACTGTTAAACATTTGAAATAAGAATAAATCATGAGGTACGTGAAGATATGTCTTGCTTTCCAAGCTTCTTAGGTTTCTAAGTCATTCTACTCTCAGTGGTGGGATTCAAATAATTTAACAACTGGTTCTCTGCCCTAATGATTTCTTCCAACAACCAGTTCACCAAACTGCTCAGAAAGTTAACAACCGGTTCTCCTGAACTGGTGTGAACTGGCTGAATCCCACCACTGTCTACTCTGCTTGCATTTTAACATGGAATAGATAGACCCAATCTTAGGTCTGCCAGCTGTCTAGCAAATTTCTGCTTCTGAAGGAAAAGGATGAAAAGAAAGGAATGAAACTGAAGCATGATACAACTAGACAGAGAGATCTACTGGAAGACCGCTGGCGTTAAACTGATCAGAGTTGGGGACTTTGCATGATTTTTTTTTTTTTTAAATAAAGCTTTGTGCAGACATGTATATTGTAAAAGTTAAATTGCCATAGCACCTATCTTTGTTTCATTCTCTCTTCATTCCTTCTTCTCTGCTGGCATTAAAAAATGTGGTATGCCATGGGTTTTCTTTACTTTCTTATTACAAAATTCTTGCTGTGAGACTAAATCTGCCCATTCTTTTTACTCACAGGCACTTTCCCTATCCTCCATGCACAAACCTGGATTTTGCAACTGTAGTAATCCATGTTGGCTCATCTTGGCTGTAGAAAATGGGGTTTTGCTGGCCCAAATGCCCTCTTCTGCCATGCTGTGATAATAAATGCATTGCCAAAAGAAAGAAGGTACAGTAAAGCAATTGAGGCAGTAGATGTCTACGGAGATTCTCAGTCATCCAGGTCATGATTGTCCCAAAGGTGCTTTTTCAAGAGGCAACTGGATTTTCTGATTTTTCTTTGAGGATGTTTCACTTTCTCATCCAAGAAGCTTCTTCAGCTTCAGTAGAGTTCCCATCTTTCTTTTGTAATTGCTGTCTTTTTCATTCTCCCTAAGGCTAACCGAAATGGAGGACTGGCACTCTTTAGAAGAACATGGGATGTTGTATAGCAACTTAGGCTAAAACTGTATGGGGGACCTGGATTCCTTGCATGAAAATGTTTTCTGTTTTTGCAAGCTGCTCTTTGGAACCTGCAGAAATCCATGCAAAATGACAGATGTGCACTATAAAGTTACTGATACATAGCAGCATTTAGTCCAAGAAAAGTGGAGCATGAGCAGATCTGCTGTCTGTCTGAAATCCTGGAATGTGACTTTTCATAGGTCTGCATTTCTAGTCCAGTATCACATCAAAGGCATGCAAAATACGAAATATAAAGGAATACTTAACAACATGCCGTTCTCTCTTACATACACACAAACACGCACACACAGAGTAACAAACTTACACGTAGCTTCCTGAGTCAATCTCCACTGAAGGACATTATCTTTAATGTGTCCTTTATCACTGGGTGTATGTGCGCGCACAAGCCTGTGTGCATCCATGCCTTTGAATCAGTGCTGACTCTTGATGTGATGTGAATGGGTGCAGAGGTGGTATTCAGCAGGTTCTGACCAGTTCTGAAGAACCAGGAGCGGAAATTTTGAGTAGTTTGGAGAACCGGCAAATACCTCCTTTGACTGGAGATTTTACAGTATCCTTCCCCTGCCACGCCCACAGAACTGTTAGTAAAAGAAATTGAATCCCACCACTGAATGGGTGGATTTCTGGGCAATCGTAATCCATGTTTTCTTTCTAAGAGCTTGAATGTCAGCTGCTACTATGCAAAATGAACAGGACCTGTAGCATCCTGGTATCTTTCATAGATATGCAAGTAATCATCTATGCCAGCCTTCTCAACCCCATCCTTTCCCTACAACCTTCAGAATTTCTAACCATCATGATTAGTTCTAAAAGTACAGGTCATCCTAGGATTATAATTGAACTCACAATTTTCTTTGCTAAGCAATGCAGTTGTTCTGCTGCATTTAATGACTCTTTTTTTGCTAAGGTTGTTAAATGAATCACTGCAGTTGTTAAGTGAATCATGTGGTCATTAAGCATATCTGGCTTCCCCTGTTGATTTTGCTTGTTGGAAGGAAGCCATCTGGGAAGGTTACACATAGTGATCACATGATCCTGGGACAGCATAAGTGTCATAAAGCCATGCCAGTTGTCCAGCGCCAATTTTTAATCATGTGACCTGGGGTTGCTGCACGGTCGTAAATATGAGAAATGATCATAAGTCACTTTTTTTCAGTGCTATTATAACTTTGAACAGTGACTAAGTGAATAGTTGTAAGTTGAGGACTACCTATATAGTACCATCACACTTGGAAGGCAATGTAATAAGTTTTGTCCACAACTATTGTGCAATCTTTCTGTACAATTGAAATCCCTGTTATTCTTCATTAATATGTAGTGAGGCAGTAAATTATTTGCTCATAGTAACAACAACCAGGAACCAGGAACACTCAAAACCAAACTCTTATTTCCAGGAAAATATCCTAGTGGATGTGGGCCAGAGGTAGTATTCAGCAGGTTCTGACCAGTTCTGGAGAACCGGTAATGGAAATTTTGAGCAGTTCAGAATATCGCCTCTGACTAGTCCTGCCCCCATCTATTCTCTGCCTCCCAAGTCCAGCTGATCAGCTGGGTCTTCTTTTGTTGCCCTGCATGGGAGAATGGAGGTGGAAAGCAGGTTAGTGGGGTGGGGAGGGAATGGGATTTTGCAGTATCCTTCCCCTACCATGCCCACCAGAACTGGTAGTAAAAAAATGTGAATCCTACCACTGATGTGGGCTATTTTGATTACCAGAAAACCATGTGCTTAAGTCTTGATTTGCCTGGTAGCGATGTAATATTGCTAATTGTCTAAAACTGCAACAGCTGCATTGTTATTTTAATAACCAGAAAAAATCTAGATGATTGTAATTTTGAAATGTAATTATGATACTATTTAGCATTGCCAATATTTAATGTCCTTTTACTGCCTTAAAAGACATGCCCCCTTTTTAAGAGAGTGAGAAATGTTCTTGACCTTTATCTTTATTAAATATAAACTGCTAAATAGCACTTCAGGGCGACTGTATGAGGCCAAGCTTTTAATCATAAAGTGAAATACTTTGGTTCAGAAGAAATCTACATTGAACTGATTTTCACTTATCACTCAGCATTTGCCCTAGTTCAGACATGACTTAGCACTGCTGACAGAACTAGATTCATTGTTCATTATGAGACATAGTTATTTCAACTCAGTACAGTTTAGCTTACTTTTTCCATTAGAAACAATGAATAAATGTTCTACATGTTGCATGGAAACAAAGAGAGAAGTTTTCCACTGGCCGAAATCCAGTCATAGCAAAATGGTAAAGCATTTTATTTATAAGAGATTTTTCCCAATTGGAATAGCCAAATCAGATATTATATTAAAGTCGTCATTTTTTGCAATGAAACAGCTTCAAACAAAACTTTCCTAATCTACAGAGTAAGATACTATTTTAATCTTGAATAAATATAATTTGTATCCAGGTAATCAGATCATGAAATTGTTACATCTTTGTTCTTGTTTTATATTTTACCTTAATAGATATGTTAAAGCAATCATAACTATCTTTGCAACTAGTTTGCAACGCAACTTTCTGTGACTGGCTTCCAGCAGATTCTGAGCATTTTTGTTAATTTAAATGGGGTGAACATATAAATAAATAGTCTTTCAATGTTGTGAGGAATTAAGAATTTCCTTCCTTCCTTCCTTCCTTCCTTCCTTCCTTCCTTCCTTCCTCCCTCTCTCTCTCCCTCCCTCCCAGAATTATGTTCCAATATTGCTGCTAAGTTTATATAATTACATCCAAGACTACCAAATCAAGGCAGAAAAATCAGATTAATCAAAAAGATTAACAGTGTTAATCTAAAGACAGAATTCATTCACAGCTAATGGCAGAGCAAACTGAGCTCCATTTATTTTGCTTTCCCTTTTTGAAACACAGTTCAATCCTTTATTGTCTGTTAGCCTAGTCTCCAGATTGAAGCACCTTCCAACCAAAATTTATTTTATTTTATATTTATTTATTTTTATTTGTCAATTGCTTACAAGATAATAGGTATAAGTAAAAGCATAGTTATGAATACATGGTTACATATAAGAAAAATTTTAAAAAATATAAAATAAACAATAGGACAGGGACGGTAGGCACATTAGTGCACTTATGCATGCCCTCTACAGACCTCTTAGGAAAGGGGTGAGGTCAATAGTAGAGAGTCTAAGGTTAAAGTTTTTGGGGTTTGGGGAAGAAACCACAGAGTCAGATAGAATAGACATTGACCACTCTGTTGCTGAAGTCGTATTTCCTGCAATCAAGTTTGGTGCAATTAACCTTGAGTTTGTATCTATTGTTTGCTCTTGTGTTGTTATGGTTGAAGCTGAAGTATTCATTGACAGGTAGGACAATGCAATGTATGATTTTATATACTATACTTAAATTTTAAACCAAAGCTTCCCACAGGCTTCCCCTTGAGGCCTAGAGGCATTTTTGAAAATGCACTTTTTTTTGGAGGCTAATATCCTGCATTGCTCCATTTTAGCATACCAATTTTCATTTGGGACAAAAGAACCTGGAGGACATGAAAAAGATGTTACCATGGTAGTCTTGATGAGATTCCTAGAACAAATGAAGTAAACAAAGGTATAAAAAAGCTGTATGGGAGAAGAGAGGAATTTTGCTAAAACAAAAACAAAAGCCAATTTTAATACTGATTTTATATGAAACTTTCCCAAATTTTGTATCTTTTTCTGTGTGGGCTTGTTAGCAGTGCACTGTTAATCTGGAGAAATATGAACCAGGAAGATGAACATGTTCCAATTTGTACACTAATCCAATAAATCTGATGTAAATCAAATTGCTTAAATATGTGAGGAAACAAAATAATCCAGCATCTCTAGCATGGATGTAGTATGATCTAATTTGCTTGTGCTATTTCAAAATATATCATAGTCTCATCATTATTATTCATATAGAAGTATTACTCAAGCTGATACAAATATTTCCAATACAAACACTAATAAATTGAACATAGACTTTAGTCTTCTACCCAATTATCCTTTGAAAGTATTGGAAAAATTGAACACTTATTTTTAATTTATTATATGAATAGAGTTGGTACTGATCCCAAGCCCTAAATTAACCCCCTGCTTATAGGTGAGGGAGATTTGATGGAGTGGCATTTTATCTCCTTTCATTGGAGTAATTTATTTGTTTTTATTGAACGGTTAAGTAGAGGAAAGTTTTCATACTGGCAAAAGGCAAATTTCTCTCTGTACATTTTATCATCCACAGCTGTGAAAACATTAGAGCTGTGGTGGCATAGTGGTTAGAATGCAGTACTGCAGGCTACTTCTGCTGACTGCCAGCTGCCAGCAATTGAGCAATTCAAGTCTCACCAGCTCAAGGTTGACTCAGCCTTCCATCCTTCCAAGGTTAGTAAAATGAGGACCCAGATTGTTGGGGGCAATAGGCTGATACTGCAATCCACTTAGAAAGGGCTGTAATGCACTGCATATAAGTCTAAGTGCTATGGCTATTAGTGTTTTCTCCTTCACCTGTCACAAGTTTACCAGGGATACAATCTGCTGACATATTCTGCCAACATCACAGTCAATTGACATGGATTTAGCTTGACCTTTATTGGCTGTTTTAGGCTAGTGCAGCATTTGGGTGTGTCTTCCTTGGCCAATTGGCTTATGATGGCAAGAGAGTCTGGTTCTTTAAAAACTTAGCTCATCCCCTGAACCCAGCAGGTATCTGAGCTGATCACCAGGTAGCAAACCTGGATTAGACTGAGCAGCAATTGACTGCTGTTAGTGGCGAGCCAGGCAATGAAGCTAGAAAGAAAGAGCCAGCTCCCTTCTGCTGCTTATGGTGCAGCTTTCTTCATCCCTTTAACTGTTCTTCAGAATGCTTCCCTGCTTCAGTTACTGCTCCTTGGAAATATCATTAAGCCCATATCTAAAGTCAGTCCATCTATGAGCTGATAGTCAAGTTTCCTTTGAGTGCACATTTACAAAACTAGAGCAAATGGCTACATTTATGTCAAAATTCACTTCTGGCAATATCACAGGTTCATGTTACATTAGAGAGTGTGATTAGTGGTTGTTTTCCCATTAATTGGTACTGTTCTGTGGGAAAGAAGGGAATAAAGCCAGGGAAATCTTGTGAAGAGAAGAACCAGGGGAGACATGATAGCAGTGTTCCAATATTTGAGGGGCGGCCACAGAGAGGAGGGAATCAAGCTATTATCTAAAGCACCCGAAGACCAGACAAAAAATAATGGATGGAAGCTGAACAAGGAGAGATTTAACCTGGAAATAAGGAGAAACTTTCTGACAGTGAGGACAATCAACCAATGGAACACCTTCCCTCGGAAGTTGTGGGAGCGTCATCACTTGAGACTTTGAAGAAGAGGTTGGACTGCCATTTGTCAGAAATGGTGTAGGGTCTGCCGCTTGGGTGGGGGGTTGGACTAGATGACCCACAAGGTCCCTTCCAACTCTGATCATCTGTAATCTGAAATATCACAGTTCCTGTCCTTCACATACTCCATAATCATAAAGACAGTGCCATTTCTTGGCATTGTGCCTATAGGAAGATAGACATCTACAATGGGGGAAGCAAGTTTTTCTGCTATCTGAAAGAATAGTGGATCAGTGGTGGGATTCAATTTTTTTACTACCGGTTCTGTGGGCGTGGCTTGGTGGGCATGGCAGGGGAAGGATACTGTAAAATCTCCAGTCATAGGTGGCATTTGCCGATTCTCCGAACTACTCAAAATTTCTGCTACCAGTTCTTCAAAACTGGTCAGAACCTGCTGAATAACCCCTCTGTAGTGGATAGCACATTTAGGTTGTCTTTAAGGAATAGCTTGGTGCAAGAAATAAACTAAAATACAGTGGCAATTTAGTAGCCCCCTCCCCCATATGAAAAGCTGATGCTTTCAAATGTTGGAGTAGGATGAGGTTGGAGTAGGATGAGGTTGGTCAACTGAAGTGTGGGAGAATATTTCCGTGAGGTATCATGAGTTTTTATTGTGATTGTATGGGAGGGAGTGTTATTGTCTTGTAACATGGCCAGGGTTGTGGTTATAATATGGGAGGCTACACAAGTCTTTTAAATAAGAATAAATAAATCTGCAGGCTTTGCAACACAAAAACATGCTACCATGAATATTAGGATAGAATCGCTTGATCAAAAAATCAAGGCAGAAAGCAAAGGTGTTTTCTCATTGACATTCAACTGATATTTCAGTAAATAACACGAGAAAGGGATAACATATCATTGCCTTTTAATTTCCTCTTTCTCTAATACTCTTTTATATGTCTTGTGGTTAGCTCCAACCAAGGCCAGGCAGGAACATTCTAATAATTTGGATAGATATATATTCTCAGATGTCAAAAATCATCTGAAAGTGTCAAGAGGAGCAGGGAAAATGGTGTGAGACAATAAGAAGTGAAAAAAGAATTCTAGGATATAGCCTGCAATCGCAGGCCTTTTTGTAGATGGGTGTGATTCAGATGAAGAGTTGAATAAAGGATTAATTGCACCAGTGAAAATATACTATCTCATTGAAAGGAAATGTGCACATGAAGATTCAAAGAGCGACAATATCACCGACTTGGATAAGATATTTTAAACACAAATGACAGACATTATCAGCCTTCAGGAAAAGGCAAGTTAAAAAGCTATATATGGGTGAAACTGCAAAATGACTTTGAAATTTTGATTTATTAGCTTTTAACAGCTTATTTAGCATCCTC
Organism: Pseudonaja textilis; assembly: GCF_049901715.1. Classification (NCBI taxonomy): domain Eukaryota; kingdom Metazoa; phylum Chordata; class Lepidosauria; order Squamata; family Elapidae; genus Pseudonaja; species Pseudonaja textilis. The sequence continues at coordinate 239,229,840 of NC_141990.1, forward strand.
CATCATCGTAATATCAGCAATAGCAATAGCACTTAGATTTATATACTGCTTCATAAAATAAGATCCAGTCTTATATTTGTTGGGCTTTAAAATAAGCACTAGAACTTATTTTGGGGGATGTCTTATTTTTTCCCCCCATGTACCATATGGGAGACCTACTTCTTCTGCTTGCTCTCAGCCACAGGAGACCATGTGGCTGCACAACTCTTGCCTTTCCAATGGTGCGCGCAGTGCAATGGGGCAGGAACAGAGCTGCAATGGGACAGGAGGTACATGACTCTCAACTTTCCCAAGGAGACCTCCTGATGCCCCTGGTTTCTGCCTCAGTATCCAATCTGCCAGACGGGGTTCACGAATGACATGGATTCCTGTGACAGATTGTGATATCATTTGCTGCACATCAAGAGGTATACCATTATTACTGCTTCATTTTTAATCTAGGAATCGTGTAGGAACTGGAGCAACTTTGAGTAATCCAAGGATTTTAATATAATTTGTAATATAAGTCCTTGAAAGCAGTTTGCTCTGCAGAATCTGCATGATCTTGTTTTAGCTCATGGCTGTGCAACCATAATCAGCAATGACATTTCTTTCAGCACCCCTTAAGGCCGTGGTTCTCAACCTTCCTAATGCCACGACCCTTTAATACAGTTCCTCATGTTGTGGTGACCCACAACCATAAAATTATTTCTGTTGCTATTTCATAACTGTAATTTTGCTACTGTTATGGATATTTATAATGTAAATATCTGATATGCAGGATGTATTTTCATTGTTACAAATTGAACATAATTAAAGCCTAGTGATTAATCACAAAAACAATATGGAATTATATATTGTGAAATATTTACATGTGTTTTCAGATGGTCTTAGACGACCCCTGTGAAAGGGTCGTTCGAACCCCAAAGGAGTTGTGACCCACAGGTTGAAACCCACTGCCTTAAGGTAATCCTGACTTGTATATGCACAATATGGCTATAGAAAGAACCACAAAATGCATCATAAAAGATGATATTCCAAGTCTTTATTCAGCACAGAAATGTTTCAGGAATGGACCATTTTCAGGAATGGACCAAAATAGGAATCTAAACATTTCTTCATGTATATTTCATTTAGTCCAGGGGTCCCCGAAGCTTTGCTAGCTGAGGAATTCTGGGAGTTGAAGTGCACAAGTCTTCAAGTTGCCAAGTTTGGAGACCTCTGGTTTAGTCAATCAGGCTTGTGACCTTCTGAAACCATTGGAGATCTGTTTACATTCCTGGCTACTTTTAAGCTTACCGAAACAAAATGTATAATTTCTATATTTTGCCAAAGTGATGTCCAGGCATGATGTTAATATGCATGAGAGACCCCCCCCCCCCAAAAAAAAATCTGAATACTATATCTCTGAATCTGTACCATGAACTTCCTCTTTTTTTCATCTGCATTGCCAGACTTTAGCTACTTTTATTTCTCCCCCCTCCCCACCATATCAAAAGAGTTGTGGGATATGAAGCATGTGGGTGTACCTACACCCCGCAAGTGGAGAATGCGCACGGATATATAAACAGTTTAATGTGCAACATCCTGACTTTTCTACAAACAATTTCATGCCTTGCTTTCCAGCACTATAACTACAATGGATAGCTTCATGTAAATCTCTGGTGTTCAGTGTTTATTATATAGCCTCTCTTGCTCTGTTTCTTTGACTGTCACAATATTTCTTTGATGTTCCTGCAGTTTTACATTTCAAAGGCTGAGATAACAATGTGCTTTAAGACAAATGGGGTGGGGAATAAAAACAGAATGTACAACTGTAATATACTAAATAGAAATGCATTCTGCCTAGGTTTTTTTTTTTTTTTGGTTTGCATGTTAGTTCATTTGTCTTTGTTTTGGTTTTATTAGGCTAGATTTTTTTTTTTTTTTTGAAGAAAAAAGAACAAGAAGCGCATGTTAATCCTAATCATTGCAATGGAACAAAAATATCCATTCAATTGCATTTTTGTGCTTTTCAGATCAGTGAGATTGTGACAGGGTGAAGGAGCTCTTTCACATTATTACAGACACCGAGATGAAAGGAATTCAGCAGGCACAAATGAACTTCTGCTTTCTGTATAATGCTAAAAGAGCATTTTGTTTTCTTGCAGTACAAAATAAGTCTGCAAGCAAAGTAAGGAAAACAATGGCATGTAATAGGATGCCACATACTTGACTAATGGTTTGCTTTTCTTTTTAGCCCATTCTGGACTTGTAATACACTCAGACTGACATCTGAACAGTTTGTAGGAACTTCCTGGGTTATAAGGATATAGCTGGATCCCATGAAAAAGTAAAAAATGTGTGGCAGGCTAGCTTCAAGAATTAGGTAAGTGGGATAGCATTTTTCTATATTTGAAGTAGCTACAGTGTCAATTCCTTTCAAACTTAATCCTAGGTTATGAGCTAGTTCAGATATACATGGGAGTCATATATGCTATTAAGTTTATGTAATGCTTGAATCTGGATTGGTTTTGCATAACCTTCTGCTGCGTCCTTTTCTCTGGCATACTGTAGTTGTATCATTTCAATATACATTTCCACATGTGATTTTTATTTAGAATGAAACATATATTCATTATGCTTTTATTTAGAAGAATATATATATGTGTGTGTGTGTGTGTATCTATATCTTACACACACACACACACATATACATATACACATACATATGCTCTCAGTGTATACAGAGAGAGAGAGAGAGAGAAAGAAAGAGAGAGAGAGAATATCTTATTTTCATTAAGTCATTCCAGAGAGATACGTGCTGATCAAGATCTATCTGATCTCCTAATCAAGTATTCTGTAGGGTCCATCAGCTGAAGGACCAAGAATGTGGGACATAATCTACTGCTCTGAAAAACAGGACCTTGAACTGAAACTTGGGTACCCAGACAAACTGATTGACAGAAAGGAGAATTGTGTTAAATAAACAAACAAACAAACAAATAAATAAATTTAAAAATCTGCTTATTGACGTGAGAACCAAATGTTGTGCCACCTACTCTAGCCATAAGAGAACACTGAAATAAAATATGCAGCAATATTGAAGATTGGAATTATTCTCTCTAAATAAATTCTTATAAAGGTTAGCATTTGAGCAACATAACATCTTTATCTGAATAATATTCAATTAAGCGCATTGTATAGTGTGCACATACTAATTGACTGGCTTATTAATTTCCCTGTCCCGAGGGTTTGGGAAGTGACACCATTGACTGTACTATTTCTTGATTTTTAAAAATCATTTTACATTTCTTTTAAGCACTGATTTTCAACAATGAAAGAAAAGGCACATCCTTCCTACATTTAATGTACAGGGCAATAATAGATTAACAGCAAAGGGAATAAGGGGAAATATACCAAATAAGTCAAGATTTTGCTCTGCAAATTTAATTTCTGTAAATGGAAATTACACAAAAAGTTTGAACTTTTGTACAGAACATTCTTGGGTCAACAGTACTCTTGTTCCAAATATAAAATAATGATTTTGTTCTTTTCAAAATGTATCAGAGGAATAACTGCTCTGCATTAAGTGATGAAATGCTTCTTTGTGGCGAGCTTTTCTTCTCATTCTTGCACTTGATCAAAGGAGATGCATTAATTTTGCCCAATTATTATTACAGCAGAATATTTCTGGGTGCTCCACATAATTGTGCTAATCCTTCTAAGCAAGAATTAAAATAGGGAGTAGGACTTTTACTGCATGTTCTTCTGAGACCATCTATCCATCATCTGCTACTTTCAATTATCTAGTAGCAAAAGAGTTGAAAAATATACGTAGGGCACTTCCACACAGTGCTGTTTGCACTCAACAATCCTTCTAATACAGCTAGACCTACAGATTGTCTTATTTTCTTCTGCTGTTTAAATGGTTGGCATACCATAAAGTATATAATACTCTCTCTTCAACTGAGCATTTGCAAAAATATTCATCCAAATACCTTCACCGACACTCCACATTAACGAGATGAAATACATTACTGATCCTCCTACCTCACATTGTGTGGATTTATCATGTCGAAAGGAGAAAATCAATCAAATAAACAAATCTTTATTACAGTCATAGACAAAAGAAATATTGTTCACTTGTAATGGAGTGAAGCATGAAGCAATCATACCCTGTTTGAAGCACCTCACTGAAAGCTGTGAAATTGGCATGATGTATCACCAAGAGAGTGACTCTGAGGAAGGGTCTAAAAAGTGAAGACTAGAAATGTCCTAGTGACCTATCTCCTTTTTTTCACATGCATTCCTCGCCCCCAACATCATGAATATCTTTGCAGCAGCAATACTTTCTAAACAATTGCTTTAGCCCACCTTTATTTTTTTTTTTTTTACAAATAATTCAAAGTGGGAACATTTCTTTTTCCTTCTTCCTCTTATTTTCCCCACAAAAACAACCCTGTGAAGTGTGTTGGGCTGAGATAATGTCAGGTCAACATCCAACTATTGTTGTTGTTTTCAAACCTAAGAAAGGTCTAGTACTCAAGAGTTTCCAAACCTACCAGACCTAAGAATCATTGTAATAACTGTGTCACTGTTTCTCTTCCACAGGAGTAATCCCAAAATGGCCATTCCCTTTCAAAAGGAAAGGAAAAAATCCCTCCACAGGGCCCTTTGTACCCTGTGCCAAATGGACAAGGAAAGGAGACATTACTCTTGTCAACATAACTTGTTATGTCAGGTGAACATATCTCTTTAAATAGCTGCTAGGCTCAGGAGCTGACAAGAGAGACAATGTTTCCTCCAAAGAGAAACACACAACAAACAAGCTGTGCATAGCTTCATCGGGATTAAAAAAAAAAAATGCCTATCCCCTGCCACCCACTCAAGGGTGAGATTCTACCGGTTCAGACTGGTTCTGGTAAACCAATAGTTCTGGTGATCATTTGGCCCCACCTGCTATTCCAAAAAAGTCCTTTGATTGTAAGATTAATTAATGTTCAGAGTGCATCATACATCAGCAAACACAAAGACTGTAGATGCAAAGAATTCTCTTACTGAAAATTAGTTCCGTCACATGCAGTGAGATTACTTATACAGAACCAGACTATCTTTTTCTTTCTTTCTTTCTTTCTCTCTCTCTCTTTCTTTCTTTCTTTCTTTCTTTCTTTCTTTCTTTCTTTCTTTCTTTCTTTCTTTCTTTCTTTCTTTCTTTCTTTCTTTCTTTCTTTCTTTCTTTCTCTATCCTACTTATCAAGTTGGGATGATTGATAATATCCTATTAAAATAATGCCATACCATGTTTTATTGGTTGTTGGGATATAAACTTATGATACATTATCCTTCTTATGCAATAACATCTGAACCAACATTTGAGTTGAAATGTACAAGTGATAGACTAGTAAGAGATTGAGAAATAATGATTCCATCTGTCCATTCTTCCCCAAAAGGCCACAGGGACATTAAAAATTAAATGACCATGTTCATTTTCCTTTGGGAACAATCCAGGTAATGAGAAAGTTGACTGAGTAAGTATTTTAAAGTTTATATGTTTTTTTATAGAAAAGTGGGGTCACATTATCTGGACCAGCTGGAGGGCATTTTTGGAAGCATAAAGTGCAGACTGCTACTAGCATCCAAACCAATAATGACAGGTAAGTGTGACTCTATCCAATCATATATGGAGACTCCATATTCATCAGATTTGGTGACAAGATCACCACAGCATCTCCCAAATAATGCAGACTAAGGCTTATTTTTCTTATGTTATCATCCAAACTGAGTTGCAGATACTTACATATACTAAGTAATGAGGAAAAAGTCCCAAATCCCCATAAGAATAGATCCAATGCTATGATGCAAATATTATTAATTAATGCTCATTTGAATTGCTGGAAATTATGAGCACTGAATAGCACCCCTGTCTGTTTTGGTTTTAGTAACTGAAGGGAGGATTATGGATGTCCAAAAATCTCTATGGGGTTACTATGTTCCTTTTAATAACTCAGCTTATAACAATATTTGGAAACAAGTATTCTGAAATGCCTTTGTACACTGCTATAGGATTTTAAATCTGCAGCCATTTTTAAAACAGCAATTTATTTTAAAAACAGCCACTAACTATTACTAAAAATTTCATTTCTGTAACCTCTGTGCACAATGACACATCATAGTGCAAAGCATTGTCTAAAAAGGTACCTCAAATGGGCTAATGTACAGAATCCTGGGACTGTTACTCCCAAAGGAAATTTGGGGAAGTTGTAGCTGCTTCATCACTACCAAGCTGCTGTTGCTGCTTCTATGCCACCTCATTTTCAATATTTTGTGATAGTTTTCCAGACACTTGCAATCCCTCATTCCTCACACCACACACACACACCCAGTAACAGGCACCTACCTGCTTGGGAAAGGAAGGGAGGGGAGAGAGGAGGGGAGGGGAGGAAAGAAGGAAAGGAGGGAGGGAGGGAGGAACAGGAGGGAAGGAACCCTTATGCAACCTTTTGTGAACCATGCAGCACCTCTTGCATACCCTATGCACTATTCTTGACCACATTACCCACCCACACCATCCCTGAGTCACATGGTACCTCCTGCATGATCCCAAGCATCCCCAAGTGAAAATGGTGACCCAATAAGAAAAGTGTTGTCTAGTAAAATAATATATCTCACCACTCCAAACCTGGAGGAAAGAAAACCAATAGTGATGGTATCAGATGTCATCCCACCACCCCACTACCCAAATTTGAATTTATTTATTTTATTATTTTATTTTGTCAAGTGATTATTAGATAACAGGTATAAGTATAAACATGGTTATAAATACATGAAATGGATATGAATAAGAAAAAAAGGAAACAATAGGACAGGGACGGTAGGCACGTTTGGGTGTGCTTATGCACGCCCCCTACAGGCCTCTTAGAAAAGGGGGGAGGTCAATAGTAGACAGTCTAATGTTGAAGATTTTGGGTTTTGGGGAAGAAACCACAGAGTCAAGTAGAGTATTCCAGACATTGACTACTCTGTTGCTGAAGTCGTATTTCCTGCAATCAAGTTTGGTGCGGTTTATCTTTAGTTTGTATCTATTTAGTGCTCTTGTATTGTTTTGGTTGAAGCTGAAGTATTCATTGATAGGTAGGACATTGCAATATATAATTTTATATACTATACTTAGATAGAACCAAAGGCGGCATAGTTCTAGTTTTTCTAGGTCTAGAGTTTCAAGTCTGGTGGCATAAGGTATTCTGCTACGAGTAGAGGAGTGGAGGATTCTTCTCGTAAAATATTTCTGGACTTTCTCAATTGTATTAATATCAGATATGTAATGTGAGTTCCAGACTGATGAGCTGTATTCAAGTATTGGTCTAGCAAATGTTTTATATGCTCTAGTTAGTCGAGCAATATTAACCGAGAAAAAGCTACATATTAGGTTAACAACTCTAAATGCCTTTTTGGCTATGTAGTTACAGTGGGCTCTAGCACTTAGATCATTTGAGATGAGTACTCCAAGGTCTTTGACAAAGTTTTTGTCATCAACAATGTCTTGCCTATTCAGCTTGTATTTTATTTTTTGATATATATTTTTTTTGCCAGTATGTAAGTTAGAGCATTTATTTGTTGAGATTTGAAGTTGCCATTTGTTTGACCATTCTGACACATAGTCGAGGTCTTTTTGAAGGGTAGCAGCATTGTCAGTGGTGTTGAATAGCTTTATATTGTCAGCAAAAAGAATGCAGTTGCTCTTAATATAATGACAGAGGTCATTAATATAGAGTATGAAGAGACTTGGTCCTAGAACACTGCCTTGGGGGACACCATTGTTGACAGGTACAGAATTTGATAGGACGCTCCCAATTTTGACCATTTGTTGCCTGTTTGACAGGAATGCTTCTATCCAGTTATGCAGTTATCCAGAGATACCATAAGATTTTAGTTTTAGGAGTAGTTTGTCGTGTACCACTGAATCAAAGGCTTTACAGAAGTCTATGTAGATTGCATCTATTACTTTGCCCTGATCGAGTTGTGTAGTCCATATATTTTTGCAGTGTAAGAGTTGCAGATTACAGGATAGTTTCCTTCTGAAACCAAACTGTTGGTTAGAGAGTAGGTTGTTTGACACTAAGTGGAGGATAATGGATTGGTTAATAATTGATTCCATGACTTTACAGGTGACACAGCATAAAGAGATTGGTCTGTAATTTTTAACTAGGCTGAGGTCGCCCTTTTTGAAGATGGGAATGACTGTGGCTAGTGACCATAGATTTGGCAAGGAGCTGGTCCTGAAAGATTTTTCAAAGATTATGCTTACAGGTTCAGCTATGGCAGTGGATATTTTTTTTAAGAAGTAGGCACAAACTCTGTCTGGTCCAATAGATAAAGATGGTTTTAGATTGCATAGTGCTTTTTCAACATTGTCTTCTGTAAATCGATATGTATTAGATCATTGTAGTTGTCTGTGGTTCGACTAGGAAATACTGGGCATGATCCATTGCTGTTTACAAATACTGAGCCAAAGAATGTGTTAAAGAGGTTGGCTTTAATGGTGTCATCATTGCAGTCTTTACCATTTGGTTCTTTTAGGGGTGGGGTGGACCTTGAGTCTTTTAGTTTGTTGTTTACAAAATTGTAGAAAGCACAGGTAGAATTGGTGGGTAGAAGGTTTTCCTCTTTAGTGTGATAATTGGTACATTCAGTCTTTATCTGGTGGTATAAATTTTTATATCAGCTTTTGAAGTTGGCAACATGACCAGATTTGTTTTTCTACCAAAGGGATTTCTTTTTGGATTGGAGCTTCCTTATTGTTATGGGTAATTTGTTTTTTCTGGTTTGGGGAGTTGTTATTGGTACATATAGTTTGATGACTCTTTTGACTTCAAGTAAAAATATGTTGTAGTGGTCTTCAACAGTATTGCATCCAGTGAATAGAATTTGCCAATCAAGAGATGAGAGATCATTGTCTATAAGATCATAGTTGCCTTTTTTGAAGTTATAATTGGGGATCCTGTCGTTATGGTGATTTTTGTGAGGACATATGTTGATACCAAAGTCAGTCATTCTGTGGTCACTGTTGGAAAAGGGTTCATTAATTTGTATTCCATGAATTAAATTGTTAAGTCTAGTATTGTTGGTTACTAGTTGTTCCAGTCCTAGTGTGGCAACAGAATTGTACAGGGTTGTATGAATAGGTTCAGATGTACATTCATTTAGTGTCCAATTTATAAGAGGTAAGTTGAGCTCACCAAGAAAAATGAGAGGGTGTGGGCAGGAGGTACCCCTTGTCACTAGTGAAGTTAGCTTGTTTGCATGAATTATATCATAGTCAGAGGCACAATAGCAAAGTAAGAAGCGGATTGAGATGTTTAAAGACAGTTCACAGATGATGGTCTTGGGAAGAGCAAGCTTTTGTATAATTTTAGATTTAGAGACTTTTTATAGAATATAGCAACTCCACCACCTCTATGAATTTCACGATCTGACCGTAAAACTTGATATTCTCTTGTAGTGGTAATGGAGTCTGGGAAAGATGCATTTAACCATGTCTCATTTTAGTATCATAATTCCCTGATCTTTCACATCTGGGAGATCCAGAAGGAAGCTATAATGATCTCCTTTGGGAATCCTAGTCCCAAAATAGTTTGAAGTGGAAATGTAGGATTTGTTTCATCCAAGAATGTCATGAGGTCATACATTATACCAGGATTGTTAAAACAGCTATTTGCAGAACTAGCATCAATATGAGAAGGGCAGAAAGGAAAAATGGCTGCTCATACTTTCAGGAGAAAATTAGCTCCTTGAGGGCTAACATAGCCAAGAAATCTAGGAAGAAGGAAGAACTGTGGACAAATGGAAAGTTGGCTCCTCCTGTCTCTCATTTTGTTTCTGTCTGCAGAATGCCCTTTTGGGGAGCTTCCCATCTGCACACTGCAGTTGGAGCATCTGCTCAGGTAGAATTTTCCATATTCGTTGTCTTCTTCTCTGGGGAAAAATAATATTAATGTCAACATGGCCCTTCTAGCCATCAAAGTTAGTATAGAAAGAGAAAAATTGTACACAAAACACTTCATTCTTTATTCATTTAAAACAATCCTTTCATGCATCCCCCAAGGTACCAAAGGTAACTTTAATATTTTCAGTCATAATCCAAACCCCACACTTTCCCATAGGATGCTTATGAGAAATTTGTTTTCATTTTCAGTACAGTTCCTTGGCTTGGTTAAAGCTCCCTCAAAGGCATTTGTTTATTCTGTCTGACAGATCCCCAGAAATCATTTATTATATTGTTCCTATTGCTGCTGTTATTCCCAACAGCAAAATATCTAACACACAACAGCAGGCTTACTTGATGCGGTATTGTTCTTGCATTCCTTTAGAAAAATAGAAGAGTAGGTATGAGCAAGTTTATGATTTCACACTTCCACCCCTCAATTTCTTGCATGCACAACTTGGAGGAGAGAGAGAGAGAGAGGGAGGGGGGGGGGAGATATAGATAGAGAAAGAGAGAGAGAGAAAAAAACTGAAGTATCTTTCTGTTCTTCCTATTTCTGCCCCACCTCCTTGTTCATTTGCTACATGAATGTCTTCTAAATGTTTTCACAGCTGCTTGGGAGGTGTTGAGTCTTCATGTCAACTCATTCACTCAGCTTAACATAATCATTCTCTTTAATGGAACAGTTACCCTGAATATGATGTCTATCATTTTTGCTGTTGGGGGTCCAAAGGCAGGAAGAGGGTGGGGTGACAGAGGCATAATTACCAGGCCCGCCACAATTCTCCCCCACACACTTTTCCCCCCTTCTGTGGATAATGTAGTGTTGTACAATGTCAACAATCAAACACGGAAATGAAGGCAGTGCAAAGACCCAGGTGAGTAATTACTACAAGGTTGCAGCCCCACTACGACTTCCAAAGTGCCAGGCCTGACAAGGTGCAGATTGTTTTTTATCCTCTGGTGTGAAGCATGCTGATTTGCTGTTGATAGATCCAGGCGGCGATATTAATTAAAACACAAGCAGGAGCTAATTCTGTTGTTGTCAAAGGTGGTGCTGAGTAGATTGCAACAGCAAGCGGATCCTGTGTGGTGCAGTGAAAGTGTTAGCTAGAACAAGCAGTGTGTATGCCTGTCAAACATAGATCCTTTGAGTTTAATTTATATTTGCACAAGGGGTAATCACTTCCTCCCTGCAAAATCAGAAAGCAGAAATCTAAAGCAATGCAAGTGACTCACTGAAATTGCAAGATATTAATACATTGAAAGCAATCCCCACTGAGTAACAGGGTTTAAATGGCCAAGTGACATCAACCATTCACTAGAGGGCAGCATTTGGGAGAATGCACGGTTTACCCAAGCATATCAATCTCTTTGGGAGAATCAAAACTATCAAAACGTTTTACTACAAACTATGGAAAGAAAAACTCTGCTGTGCATTAAAGTGGCAATAATAGTATGCTCAAAGTAGACAAGATACAAGAGTGTATTTTTAAATTTATTTCAAATATTAAACTCTCCCCCCTCCCCCTCTCCCCCCTCATACACATACCACCATCATCACCACCATCCTCTGCAAAATACGTATTTTTCGGAGAATAGCTTATAGGAAAAGTCACCAGCAGAAATAATTTTAGATGATTGCCATCTCTCCAATCCAAGTATTCTGGAATGATGCTACATTTAGGGCTTTCAAAGGAACAAAAGTAGGACTATTAAGAATCATCTGCTTTCAAACAGACGTAGTTGCTGCCTGTGATTTTAAGCTATTTTTCTGAAGTGCATGTTTCAGGATGACTATGTTTTAATTAAACCGCAAGCTTAACGAGTATCTGGTCTTTTGTAGACTTTATGAAGCAAAGGGTACACTGATGGACTGGAACAGCTAGTATCCAACAACACTAGACTAAACAACTGCCTCAATCTCATCTTCTGCAATAGTTTGAATTTAATTTACGGAATACAAACTAAAGAACCCTTTTCCAGCAGTGACCACAATATGATTGACTTTTGTCTCAACATACATCCACACAAAAACCACCACAATGATGTGATCCCCAATTATAATTTCAAAAAGGCAACTATGATCTTATAAACAACGATCTCTCATCCCTTGATTGGCAATCTCTATTCACTGGATGCAATACTGTTGAAGACCAGTACAACATATTTTTACTTGAAGTCAAAAGAGTCATCAAACTATATGTACCAACAACTACTCCCAAAACAAAACAAAAAAACAGATTGCCCATAACAATAAGGAAACTTCAATCCAAAAAGAGATCACTCTGGCGGAAAAACAAATCTGGTCACGTTGCCAATTTCAAAAGCCGATACAAAATTTATGCCACCAAATAAAGACCGAATGCACCAATTATCATATTAAACAAGAGGAAAACCTTCTAAGCACCAATTCCACCAATGCTTTTTACAATTTTGTAAACAACAAACTAAAAGATTCAAGGTCCATCCCACCCCTGATAGGACCTAATGGTAAAGACTGCAACGACGACACCATTAAAGCCAACATCTTTAACACATTTTTGGCTCAGTATTTGTAAACAGCAATGGATCATGCCCAGCATTTCCTAGCCGAACCACAGATAACTACAGTGATCTAATACATATCGATTTTACAGAAGACAATGTTGAAAAAGCACTACGCAATCTAAAACCATCCCTATCTATTGGACCGGATGGAATATGTGCCTATCTCTTAAAAAAGTTATCCACTGCCATAGCCAAACCTCTAAGCATAATCTTTGAAAAATCTTTCAGGACCAGTTCCTTGCCTAACCTATGGTCACAAGCCACAGTCATCCCCATCTTCAAAAAGGGAGACCTTGCCTAGTTGAAAATTACAGACCAATCTCCTTATGCTGCGTCACCTGTAAAGTCATGGAATCAATTATTAACCAATCCATCATCCTCCACTTAGAGACAAACAACCTACTCTCCAATAAACGATTTGGTTTCAGAAAAAAACTATCCTGTAATCTGCAACTCTTACACTGCAAAAACATATGGGCTACACAACTTGATCAGGGCAAAACAATAGATGCAATCTACATAGACTTCTGTAAAGCCTTTGATTCAGTGGTACATGACAAACTACTACTAAAAATAAAATCCTATGGTATCTCTGGACAACTGCATAACTGGATAGAAGCATTCCTGTCAAACAGACAACAAATGGTCAAAATTGGGAGTGTCCTATCAAATTCTGTACCTGTCAATAGTGGTGTCCCCCAAGGCAGTGTTCTAGGACCAACTCTCTTCATACTCTACATAAATGACCTCTGTGATCATATTAAGAGCAACTGCGTTCTTTTCGCTGATGATGTAAAGCTGTTCAATACCACAGACAATACTGCTACCCTTCAAGAAGATCTTGACTGTGTATCAGAATGGTCAAACAAATGGCAACTTCAAATCTCAACAAATAAATGCTCTGTCTTACATATTGGCAAAAAAAATCCGAAAAATAAAATACAAGCTGAATAGTCAAGATCTTGTTGATGATCCAAGCTCTGTAAAGGACCTTGGAATACTCACCTCTAATGATCTAAGTGCTAGTGCCCACTGCAACTACATAGCCAAAAAGGCATTAAGAGTTGTTAACCTAATCTTACGTAGCTTTTTCTCTGGTAATATCACACTACTAACTAGAGCATACAAAACATTTGCTAGACCAATACTCGAATACAGCTCATCAGTCTGGAACCCACATTACGTATCTGATATTAGCACAATTGAGAAAGTTCAGAAATATTTCACAAGAAGAGTTCTCCACTCCTCTACTCGTTGTAGAATACCTTATGCCACCAGACTTGAAATTCTAGAACTAGAAAACCTTGAATTACGCAGTCTTCGGTCTGATTTAAGCATGGTATATAAAATCATACATTGCAATGTCCTACCTGTCAATGAATACTTCAGCTTCAACCATAACAACACAAGAACACACAACAGATACAAACTCAAGGTTAACTGCACCAAGCTTGACTGCAGGAAATACGACTTTAGCAACAGAGTGGTCAATGTCTGGAATACTCTACCCGACTCTGTAGTTTCTTCCCCAAACCCCAAAAACTTTAACCTTAGACTGTCTACTATTGACCTCACCCCTTTCCTAAGAGGTCTGTAGGGGGCGTGCATAAGCGCACCAACGTGCCTACTGTCCCTGTCCTATTGTTTCTTTTATTTTTCTTTTATTTTTCTTATATGTACTCATTTCATGTATTCATAATTATGTATACACTTTTACTTATCTCGTAAACAATTGACAAATAAATTTAAAAAAAAAAATTGCAATAGAATTCCTCCACATGAGGATGCTGGACCAGTTTGACAGAAGCCAAGATTTTGAGAGCTAAGCGGTGTGGGTCCTCAAAAAGGAAAAGCTACAGTAACAACTCTGTGACCTCGTTTTTTTATGTATACTTGCAAATATCATCTTGGTTTGTATGTGTGAGGAAGGATAGGAGGTAGAAATAAAGCAGCCTAAAGCAGATCGAAAAAAATATTGTTCTCCAGCTGCAGAGCTCACAAGGAGTAGTAATTGGAGGAGCAGTAGGAAGCCATATAGTGGAAGTGGGAAAGAGGGAGTAGTAAGTAGAATAGAATGGAATAGAATTATTTTATTGGCCAAGTGTGACTGGACACACAAGGAATTTGATTTGGTGCAAATGTTTTCAGTAAACATAAAAGAAAAGTTACATTCATCAAGAGTCAAGAATCATAAGGTACAACATTTAATAATAGTCATAGGGTGCAATAAGCAATCAAATCATTACAGTCAATGTAAATCATAAGGATACAGGCGACAAAGTTACAGTCATACAGTCACAAGTGGGAGGTGATGGTGATAAGGAGTGATGAGAAGATTGATAGTAATAGTAGTGCAGACTTTTAAATACTTGGACAGTGTTGAGGGAATTATTTGTTTAGCAGAGTAATGGCATTCGGGGAACTAGAACTTGTGTCCTTGTGTCCAGTTGTTTGGTGTGCAGTGCTCTATAGCATCATTTTGAGGATAGGAGTTGAAACAGTTTATGTCCGGGATGTGAGGGTCTGTAAATATTTTCACAGCCCTCTTTTTGACTCGTCAGTATACAGGTCCTCGGCTGAAGGGAGGTTGGTAGCAATTGTTTTTTCTACAGTCCTAATTATTCTCTGAAGTCTGTGTTTATCCTGTTGGATTGCAAAACCAAATCGGACAGCTGTAGAGGTACAGATGACAGACTCAATAATTCCTCTGTAGAACTGTATCAGCAGCTCCTTGGGCAGTTTGAGCTTTCTGAGTTGGCACGGAAAGAACATTCTTTGTTGTGCTTTTTTGATGTTAGGTGTCTATTTTGTGATATTATGGAACCTAAAAATTTGAAGGTCTCCACTGTTGATATTGTGTTGTCTAGTGAGTACTAGCATTTAGGTGTGTGCATGTTGCCTAGAAATTTGTGTGGTTCTCTTGGGGTTTGGAGCCCATCTTCTCTCCTGAGCTTTGGAGCCCATTGACTTGAGTACATGTAAAAAAAAAACTTGTGATTGCTTGTAATTGGATTTTGGCTGGGCAGATGTTGTGGAAATTATCAAGGCATATTTTAAGCAAAATTATCCAAGAAAAGTTTGATACAGTTGATCTTGAGTAAGTGGACAGAGTCCTTACTACTATGAGCTTCGGTGCATACATTTCAAAGCTTGACAAATTTTGGAGAGTACAGATTCAGCACCGCTGTTGGAACACATGGAACCATTCCCATGATTTGTTTTATAGCTTCAATGTTTTTTTGTGAAAGATGACTGTTTGTTTGGCAAATCATGCTTAAACTCTGAACGAAATGTGGAAGGAGCAGACAAAATATGCATCTACTTATCATTTGTAATTGAAGCTCTTCTTTCCAAGCTCTTACTTTATGTATTCAAAAAGCAATATTGTAAAGCAGGCAAACACACCCTTTAAAAGTTTACACTCAGTTGGAAACAAAATAATAGTGTTAGGAACAAGATATCCTGTGATATTTTTCCCCAAACAGATCTGTGGACAATAGGCCATCTTCAAAGGTTTTTTTTTTAATGCTTTGGTGGCCATCCAAGCAAATAACTACTGAGCTAGACAAGATGCAGCTCTCCTTGAATAAAATGAAAATCTCCCTGTTTAATTGAATGCTCAACACGCTGAAATGAGTGCTGGAAACAAGCCTGTGCTTGCTCTAGTTTGAAGCCATGTGAAGAAGAGACTATCGACTGGCGACACACAAATACATCCAACAACAAAAGCAAGAAATGACGGCTGAGGGTTTCTAGTAATAGGTATGAGAGCCTGTCAGAAGCCATGCAAATGAAATCTATTCAGGAGTGCAAAGAGAGAGAAATAATTTTACACCAGCAACCTGTAATAAAGTTGCTGATTATTAGTATTACACCTGCATAGCCTTGAACTAGAGAGCCTGAAATTCTGGGACAAGACTAATATAAAGTCAGAACAGTTGTAAATATCTTGTCTATCTACGACTGGAA